>NC_141879.1:344435530-344738560 GCF_056163025.1 Triticum urartu | reverse complement strand
GTAAGAAAGGAAATACTAAAGCTCCTTGAGGCAGGTATAATCTATCCCGTTGCTGATAGTCAGTGGGTAAGTCCTGTCCATTGTGTCCCTAAGAAGGGAGGTATTACTGTCGTTCCTAATGATAAAGATGAATTGATCCCTCAAAGAATTATTACAGGTTATAGTATGGTAATTGATTTCCGTAAATTAAATAAGACCACTAAAAAGGATCATTACCCCTTACCTTTTATCAATCAAATGCAAGAAAGATTATCCAAACATACACATTTTTGCTTTCTAGATGGTTATTCTGGTTTCTCTCAAATACCTGTGTCAGCCAAAGATCAATCGAAGACTACTTTTACATGCCCTTTTGGTACTTTTGCTTATAGACATATGCCTTTTGTTTTATGAAATGCACCTGCTACCTTTCAAAGATGCATGATGGCTATATTCTCTGACTTTTGTGAAAAGATTTGTGAGGTTTTCATGGACGATTTCTCCATCTATGGATATTCTTTTGATGACTACTTGAGCAATCTTGATCGAGTTTTGCAGAGATGTGAAGAAACTAATCTTGTCTTGAATGGGGAAAAGTGCCACTTTATGGTTAATGAAGGTATTGTCTTGGGGCACATAGTTTCTGAAAGAGGTATTGAGGTTGATAAAGCCAAGGTTGATGCTATTGAGAAGATGCCATGTCCCAAGGACATCAAAGGTATAAGAAGTTTGCTTGGTCATGCCGGATTTTATAGGAGGTTAATTAAGGACTTCTCAAAAATTTCTTGGCCTCTGACTAATTTATTACAAAAAGATATACCATTTGTTTTTATGATGATTGTGTAGAAGCATTTGAAATACTTAACAAAGCATTGATCTCTACACCTATTGTTCAGCCACCTGATTCGAATTTACCCTTTGAAATTATGTGTGATGCTAGTGATTATGTTGTAGGTGCTGTTCTAGGGCAAAGAGTTGATAAGAAATTAAATGTTATTCAATATGCTAGTAAAACCCTAGACAATGCTCAAAGAAATTATGCTACCACTGAAAAAGAATTCTTAGCAGTTTATTTGCTTGTGATAAGTTCAGACCTTATATTGTTGATTCTAAAGTAACTATTCACACTGATCATGCTGCTATTAAATATCTCATGGAAAATAAAGATGCTAAACCTAGACTTATTAGATGGGTTCTCTTGCTACAAGAATTTGACTTACATATTGTTGATAGAAAGGGAGCTTAGAACCCCGTTGCAGACAACTTGTCTAGGTTAGAAAATGTGCTTGATGACCCACTACCTATTGATGATAGCTTTCCTGATGAGCAATTAAATGTCATAAATGCTTCTCATACTGCTCCATGGTATGCTGATTATGCTAATTATGTTGTTGCTAAGTTTATGCCACCTAGTTTCACATACCGGCAAAAGAAAAAGTTCTTCTATGATTTGAGACATTACTTTTGGATGACCCACATCTTTATAAAGAAGGAGTAGATGGTGTTATTAGACGTTGTGTACCTGAGCATGAACAGAAATAGATCCTATGCAAGTGTCACTCCGAAGCTTATGGAGGACACCATGCTGGAGATAGAACTGCACATAAGGTATTGCAATCTGGTTTTTATTGGCCTACTCTCTTCAAGGATGCCCGTAAGTTTGTATTATCTTGTGATGAATGTCAAAGAATTGGTAATATTAGTAGACGTCAAGAAATGCCTATGAACTATTCACTCGTAATTGAACCATTTGATGTTTGGGGCTTTGACTATATGGGACCCTTTCCTTCCTCTAATGGATATACACATATTTTAGTTGCTGTTGATTATGTTACTAAGTGGGTAGAAGATATTCCAACTAGTAGTGCTGATCATAAAACTTCTATTAAAATGCTTAAAGAAGTTATTTTTCCAAGATTTGGAGTCCCTAGATATTTAATGACTGATGGTGGTTCACATTTTATTCATGGTGCTTTCCATAAAATGCTTGCAAAATATGATGTTAATCATAGAATCACATCTCCTTATCACCCACAGTCTAGTGGTCAAGTAGAATTGAGTAATAGAGAGCTCAAATTAATTTTGCAAAAGACTGTTAATAGATCTAGAAAGAATTGGTCCAAGAAAGTTGATGATGCATTATGGGCCTATAGAACTGCATATAAAAATCCTATGGGTATGTCTCCGTATAAAATGGTTTATGGAAAAGCATGTCACTTACCTCTTGAACTAGAACACAAGGCATATTGGGCCATTAAAGAACTCAATTATGATTTTAAACTTGCCGGTGAGAAGAGGCTATTTGATATTAGCTCACTTGATGAATGGAGAACCCAAGCCTATGAAAATGCCAAGTTGTTTAAAGAAAAAGTTAAAAGATGGCATGACAAAAGAATACAAAAACGTGAGTTTAATGTAGGTGATTATGTATTGCTATACAACTCGTTTAAGATTTTTTGCATGAAAACTTCTCTCTAAATGGGAAGGTCCTTACGTTATCAAGGACGTCTATCGTTCCGGTGCCATAAAAATCAACAACTTCGAAGGCACAAATCCGAAGGTGGTGAACGGTCAAAGAATCAAACATTATATCTCAGGTAATCCCATAAATGTTGAAACCAATGTTATTGAAACCGTAACCCCAGAGGAATACATAAGGGACACTTTCCGGAACGTTTCAGACTCCGAAAAGGAATAGGTATGTGGTACGGTAAGTAAAGCGACTCCAAAACAGTTTTTAAGGCAATATTTCTCCGTTTTGTAATATTTAGAAAAATAGAAAAATAAGAAGTAGTCCGGGAAGGACACGAGGGCTCCACGAGGGTGGAGGGCGCGCCCTACCCCCCTGGGCGCGCCCCCTACATGACACATATTTTGGTCAGTAAAAATTCATTATATAATCTCCTGGAGGTTTTGACTCCCGTATCATGCAATTATCCTCTATTTTGTGTTTTGAGCTATTGCTGATGCAGATTAGAGCAAGATGTCTTCGCAAGAGTCATTCGGGGAGAGCCGGGTGTCTCACCCGGCACCGAGATCAATGACAAACAACAATGTTGACCTCTTTGGGCCAGCAACGGAGGAAGAGATGGAGGACGAATTGAAGAGGATAGATGCCACGGAAGAGGATCAAGAAGTCACTTCCCGCTTCCGAGCTGGATTCACAATGGGAGAACTGCAGAGCTCGGCTATTCCAAACTCGGTTATCCCTTCCAATGTTAGATTTCTTTCTTACGAGAATATGAAAAAGAGTGTCACTGGTTCTCCCACCGCTATGCAGCACCCTTGGGTGCAGGGAGCTTTGGCTGTTACAGGAAAACTCCGAAAGGAAATAATGGACCTCAAGCAGCAAGTCAATAAGCTCGAGGAGGAGAATCGTATCCTGAGGGGCATCATCGCCAAGAACATCACATCACCACCCACGAAAAGAGAGACATAATCACCTGGGTATGGGCACTCCCCTTGGAAACTGCCAAGCTTGGGGGAGTGCCCCGGTATCGTATCACCATCACTTTTGTATTTACCGTTTTTCTTCGTTCGTTCCTTTTGGTAATATCTTGATCTAGTAGAATAAAAGTTCTTAGTATGATCTAGTCGTGACTTTTGCTTTATAATTCTTCTATGTAATCGAGTCCGTGAGCTATATAATAAAGATTACTGTTGAGTCAAGGGCTTGATTATTTTGCCATGATCCTAAGGGAATAAAAGAAAAGAGAAAGAAATAAAAAGAAACAAAGAGATCATGTGAGTCTTATGGAGAGTAATGAGCTCACATAGAAAAAGTATGATGAATAAAAGTTTTTGAGGGTTGACAAACATAGTTTTGGTCATCGTTGCAATTAATAGGAAGTAATAAAGAAAGAGAGGTCTTCACATATAGATATACTATCTTGGACATCTTTTGTGATTGTGAGGACTCGTTAAAATATGACATGCTAAAAGAGTTGATGTTGGACAAGGAAGACAACGTAATGGGTTATGTTTTCTTACATCTGAGATAAATTATATTATCATGGATCTTCCAACATGGTTGAGCTTGCCTTTCCCCCTTGTGCTAGCCAAATTCATCGCACCAAGTAGAGATACTACTTGTGCTTCCAAATACCCTTAAACCTGTTTGCCATGAGAGTCCACCATATCTACCTATGGATTGAGTAAGATCCTCCAAGTAAGTTGTCATCGGTGCAAAGCAATAAAAATTGCTCTTTAAATATGTATGACTTATTAGTGTGGGAGAAAATAAACTTTATACGATCGTGTGATATGGAAGAAATAAAAGCGACAGACTGCATAATAAAGGTCCATATCATAAGTGGCAATATAAAGTGACGTTCTTTCGCAATAAGATTTTGTGCATCCAACCATAAAAGCGCATGACAACCTCTGCTTCCCTCTGCGAAGGGCTTATCTTTTACTTTTATCTCCTACATTGCATAAGAGTCATGGTGATCTTCACCCTTCCTTTTTACATTTTATCCTTTGGCAAGCACAGTATGTTGGAAAGATCCTGGTATATATGGCTAATTGGATGTGAGTTTTCATGAACTATTACCGTTGACATTACCCTTGAGGTAAAACATTGGGAGGCAAAACTATAAGCCCCTATCTTTCTCTGTGTTCAATTAAAACTCCATACCCATAAGTATTGCATGAGTGTCAGCAATTGTGAAAGACTATATGATAGTTGAGTATGTGGACTTGCTGAAAAGCTCTTATGTTGAATCTTTCCTATGTTATGATAAATTGCAATTGCTCCAATGACTGAGATTACAGTTTGTTAGTTTTCAATGAAGTTTATGATTCATACTTGAATTATATAAGTTGCTATTCTAAGAGTGATCATGATGCCCTCATGTCTATATTTTATTTTTATCGACACCCCTATCTATAAACATGTGGTCATATTTTTCGATTTCGGCTTTTCGCTTGAGTACAAACAAGGTCTAGGCTTGGGGGAGTTGATACGTCCATTTTGCATCATGCTTTTATATCGATATTTATTGCATTATGGGCTGTTATTACACATTATGTCACAATATTTGTGCCTGTTCTCTCTTATTTTACAATGTTTACATAAAGAGGGAGAATGCTGGCATCTGGGATTCTGGGATGGAAAAGGAGCAAATATTAGAGACCTATATAAAAAAATACTCAGCGGAAGAGATTCGCCAGGGGGACAAACCCTGCCCACGAGGGTGGGGGCGCGCCCTACCCCCCTGGGCGTGCCCCCCTACCTCGTGGGCCCCCTGGTGGCCCTCCGATGGCCATCTTCTGCTATATGAAGTCTTTCGATGGGAAAAAAATAGAAAGCCATCTTCTCGGACGTAACTCCGCCGCCACGAGGCGGAACCTTGGCGGATCCAATCTAGGGCTCCGGCAGAGCTGTTCTGCCGGGGAAACTTCCCTCCCGGAGGGGGAAATCATCGCCATCGTCATCACCAATGCTCCTCTCATTGGGAGAGGGCAATCTCCATGAACATCTTCATCAGCACCATCTCCTCTCAAAACCCTAGTTCATCTCTTGTATCTAATTCTTGTCTCCAAGTCCGGGATTGGTGCTAGTAGGTTGCTAGTAGTGTTAATTACTCATTGTAGTTAATGCTAGTTGGTTTATTTGGTGGAAGATCATATGTTCAGATCCTATATGCATATTAATACCCCTCTGATTATGAGCATGTTTATGCTTTGTGAGTAGTTACGTTTGTTCCTGAGGACACGGGAGAAGTCTTGCTATTAGTAGTCATGTGAATTTGGTATTCGTTCGATATTTTGATGATATGTATGTTGTCTCTCCTCTAGTGGAGTTATGTGAACATCGACTACATGACACTTCACCATTATTTGGGCCTAGAGGAAGGCATTGGGAAGTAATAAGTAGATGATGGGTTGCTAGAGTGACAGAAGCTTAAACCCTAGTTTATGTGTTGCTTCGTAAGGGGCTGATTTGGATCCATATGTCTCATGCTATAGTTATGTTTACCTTAATACTTTTGTTGTAGTTGCGGATGCTTGCAATAGAGGTTAATCATAAGTGGGATGCTTGTCCAAGTAAGGGCAGCGCTCAAGAACCGGTCCACCCACATACCAAATTATCAAAGTACCGAACGTGAATCATATGAACGTGATGAAAACTAGCTTGACGATATTCCATGTGTCTTCGGGAGCGCTTTTCTCTATATAAGAGTTTGTCCAGGCTTGTCCTTTGCTACAAAAAGGATTGGGCCACCTTGCTGCACTTTATTTACTTTTGTTACTTGTTGCTCATTACAATTTATCCTATCACAAAACTATCTGTTACCACTTATTTAAGTACTTGCAGAGAATACCTTGCTGGAAACCGCTTATCATTTCCTTCTGCTCCTCGTTGGGTTCGACACTCTTACTTATCGAAAGGACTACGATAGATCCCCTATACTTGTGGGTCATCAACGGGCCCTGGGTTAGCGGGTTGTAAATGGGCTATATGCGAACATGCCGTTAACAGGCTTTCCGTGGGCTGGCCCGCCACCTTTTGACCAAGTCAAACGGGCCGGCCTTTTCACAGGAATGGGCCTCTGTTGGGCCGTTCCATGTGTCGACGTATCATAGGCGCCTTCTGTCCAATGAGTGGATGACATCTGTCCCAACGGTGAGACGACACGTGTTTCCTCCAGCCAATGATGATTTTACACGTGGAAAATCCGCATTGGTTGGGGCTGTTAGCGGGCTATCGGATCCAAAACCGGACACGGTAGCTTAACGGTGTTCCATTACGATGGATGCCACGTGTTGGTCACCCTTGACGAAAGCACTTCCGTGACGCGCGATTTATCGTCATGGAGGTGGACACTTCCGTGATGATAATTTTGGTAATGTTATGGAACACTTCTATGACAACACAGGTATGACTATCTTGATTCTGTCATAAAATTGTCATGTATGTACATGCATGACAAAAAAATGTGACCTACTATGACAAACACGTATCATCACGGAAGTGTATTTTTTTTGTAGTGCAAGCCGTCCATCTTGCAGTTGATACATTGAATTGGTCTCGCCTGTGGACTCATCATCAGAGTAGATTTCCATCGCACCGCCAGAGACAGAGCCTTCCAACTCAGCCCCATGGGTGAACCCGATGAAGACATGCCTTACGGCGGGTTGAGCCCGGGCGTGTCGTGCACGCTGAGCCGTCTCGATGATGTCGATGCACATGTCCAGCTCGGGACCCGGCTCACCAATCCTGCCGATGAAGATGTGGATTCCGCCGAAGGGGACCCGGTACCCATACTCAATTGAGTCGGCCTCGGGGCCCTAGCCTGCATCGTTGATGTAGAGCTTGTCGCGACAACTTTTGGTCATCCGGCCCACAGCGTATCCCTTGAGCCCTTCGAAGCTGCCCTTTAAGAACTCGAAACCACCGTGCGCTGGCCCAAAGTGGGCGCCAACTGTCGTGGAAGTGTCAAGGCAGATGTCCCCATAGAAGGACTTAGTTGTGGAGCCATTGTGACGAGGTTAGCTTAAAGGGGTTAAACGGGACAAAAGACACAGAGAGTTTATACTGGTTCGGCCCCTTCCGGTGAAGGTAAAGGCCTACTCCAGTTTGAGGTGGTATTGCTAGGGTTTCGATTACCAGGGAGCAAACACACTTTGCCTGGCTTTTGATTTGATGTTTCTTGCCCTAAGCCACTGTCAGGTCGTCCCCTTATATACATGGGTTGACGCCCTGCGGCCTACAGAGTCCCGACCGGCTCATACAACGTGTCCGGCTCAGTGACTTATCTTACTTGCCTTACATTACAAGTCTACACATACATGGCGGTTTACACCTTATGGGCCGTAAGCCGCCTCCGGGTTTAGGCCTTTTACTAAGCCTATCTATGAACCGCCATTGTTAATACCCTCTTGGGCTTTATCGAGATGAACCGCCATAGGGATGACCCGGCCCCTCCTGGGTGGGTCATATCTGATAGTCATATCCCCAACACGATCCGTGCAGACACATTTTTCTTTTTATTTCTCTCAAACGACACAACATATAAACTTCAAATTTTGCAGAACAACAATACATTCTAACTACAATGTGGGGAAAAACTTTCAGATTTTTTCATGCATTTTAAATACTTAAATAATATCTTTAGTCAAATAAAATCTCATTTTGTATATTTATATCAGACCAAAAAATCTGAAAGTTTTTTCACGCATTGATGTTCTAATGTTTGTTCGATCTGCAAAGTTTGAAGTTCATATGTTGTTTCATTTGAGGGAAACAAAAAGGAGAAATCTTCTTGCCGTAAGTTAGTTGGAGAGCACGGATCTCAAATCAAGGTTGGAGGGTTGAGGATAAGAGGTTCCATGTAGCCTGAGCTACATGGGAACTTTCTGTTTTTGAATATATGCATGTGTTTTCTCCTATTTAATCTGCAGAGTGTCATATTAGATATTTGTACTTCTTTCCTGTGTTTTTTTGTTTTTGTTTTTGTATTTCTTCTAACCACATGCCAACTTCGGAGTAGTTGCAATACGCTTAGGTACTATGGTTAACTCTCGAAGAGTGCTATATTACCGTTGGTTCTCGCGTTTTGGTATCATACTCAACTCTATAGTACAAATGCAGACCAGTGAGCTCTGCCTGCAAAGAAAACCTAGACACATCAATGATGCTGCTAATGCTGGACATGGGATTCCTTAGAATTGATGATGTTGCATGGCACGGCCTGGTCGGCGTCACTGTCACTGGGACAACAGGAATCGCATGAGACTAATAGCCCAGCTATTTTTTCCAGTTCACAATACTTAAGTTGTGTGCTCCTCTAATATGCAGAGTTTCCCAGGCAATTACATGGTTGCTACATATTCCCCCTTGTCATTATTCTGTGAATGTGATGAGCTGATATTTCCAACTATCCTTGTTTAGTTCACTAACTTATATATATATCTACATTATCATGCATTATTTTTGGAAAGGAAATGTATGAAATGCACATAAAACTGTTTTAAAGCTCCCCCGTCTATTCAAGCAAGTATGTGTCACACAGGAAAATATAAGTTGAGAGGTTTAGGTATGACATGATGTCTACCATTGCAGATATACTTCTTTTGGTACTTGTCTTCCTATAAAGGTTCCTGTTCTAGGTTGGCCGCCACTCAAATCTGAAATCCAAGATGGTGCTTCTAAGGATCAGGGGCAACACACTAATTTCTAGAGAAGTTCGAGTGACATGCCATTGTTTGCCATGGTGTTGAGGTAAAATTGCATGCCTTCTAAATTTATTCATGGCCTTGATTTCTCAAGTCAGAATGACAGGGCTTTCTCATCAATGTTTTTAAGGCGGTAAAGCGAGGCAAGGCGCTAGGGGGGCCTCACCGCCTAAGCGCTAAGGCATAAGGCAAGGCAGGCGCCTTAAGAGAGTTCTAAGCAGCATAATATAGTAGAATTTGGTAGGCAACTAGACTGGTAGGTGATGTACTAAGGATGAGGAGGAGGATCCGCTGGAGAGGAGGAGGGGGAGGAGCTGCCGGAGAAGATCTGTTGTAGAAGAGGGATCAGATCTGCTAGAGAGGAGGCACTAGGGAGAAGGAGTGGGAGCAGCGTGTGGACTGGGGTCTGTTTCTCTCCCTCTCTCACCCCTCTTACCTGTTGGCGCCAACAACCTCCTATGTTTCCCGCGAAAACTATGTTTCCTGCCTAAAACTGCTCCCCTGCCTGCCTGGCAAGCTTAAGGTGTCCAATATGGACCAAGGCACCAACCTGGACGCCTAAGCAGACGCCTCAGACGCTTTAAAGGTTAAGGCGGACGCCTTACTGATGCAGCTTGAACTATGTCGGTATTTCCTCAAAGAGGAAGGGATGATGAAGCATAGCTACAATAGCTATTTCCCTTAGTGATGACACCAAGGTTATCGAAGCAGTAGGAGAACCACGCAACACTACGTGAACGGTACCTCCACACAAAGAACAAATACTTGCAACCCAACGTAAAAGAGGGGTTATCAATCCCTCACGGGTAAAAAGATAGGTAAAATTGTAGTAGATTGGATAAATAGATCTCGCAGGAACGTGAGATAAAATAAATAACAATAAAAATAGATCTTGAAGGCAAATATGATAAAGAAGAGACCCGGGGGTCGTAAATTTCACTAGTGGGTTCTCTCGAGAAAAATAGCATATGGTGGGTAAACAAATTACTGTTGGGCAATTGATAGAACTTCAAATAATCATGACAATATCCAGGAAATGATCATTATATAGGCATCACGTCCAAGATTAGTAGACCGACTCCTACCTGCATCTACTACTATTACTCCACACATCGACCGCTATCCAGCATGCATCTAGTGTATTAAGTTCATGGAAAAACGGAGTAATGCAATAAGAATGATGACATGATGTACACAAGATCTACTCGTATAGGAATAGACCCCATCTTGTTATCCTTAATAGCACCGATACATACGTGTCATTTCCCCTTCTATCACTGGGATTGAGCAACGTAAGATTGAACCCATCACAAAGCACCTTGAGGGAGTCCTGGATTAGGGGGTGTTCGGGTAGCCGGACTATACCTTCAGCCGGACTCCAGGACTATGAAGATACAAGATTGAAGACTTTGTCCCGTGTCTGGATGGGACTTTCCTTGGCGTGGAAGGCAAGCTTGGCGATGCGGATATTCAAGATCTCCTACCATTGTAACCGACTTTGTGTAACCCTAACCCTCTCCGGTGTCTATATAAACCGGAGGGTTTTAGTCCGTAGGACAACTTCATCATACAACAATCATACCATAGGCTAGCTTCTAGGGTTTAGCCTCCTTGATCTCGTGGTAGATCTACTCTTGTACTACCCATATCATCAATATTAATCAAGCAGGACGTAGGGTTTTACCTCCATCAAGAGGGCCCGAACCTGGGTAAAACATCGTGTTCCTTGCCTCCTGTTACCATCCGTCCTAGACGCACAGTTCGGGACCCCCTACCCGAGATCCACCGGTTTTGACACCGACATTGGTGCTTTCATTGAGAGTTCCTCTGTGTCGTCGCTTTTAGGCCCGATGGCTCCTTCGATCATCAACAACGATGCAGTCCAGGGTGAGACTTTTCTCCCCGGACAGATCTTCGTCTTCGGCGGCTTCGCACTGCGGGCCAATTCGCTTGGCCACCTTGAGCAGATCGAAAGCTACGCCCCTGGCCATCAGGTCAGGTTTGGAAGCCTAAACTACACGGCTGACATCCGCGGGGACATGATCTTCGATGGATTCGAGCCACAGCCAAGCGCGCCGCACTGTCTCGATGGGCATGATATAGCTCTGCCGCCGAACAGCGCCTTGGAGGCCGCACACGCATCGGTTCCGACCATTGATTCAGAGCCTACTGCACCGATCGAGGATCAGCGGTTGGACGCTGCCTCAGGGGCTGCGATCTCAGAGGCAATCGAGCCGAACTCCAGACCCGCACTCCGCATGGCCCGTGACTCCGAGGAGCCAGATTCCTCTCTGAACTCCGAGCCCCCCGCGCCCCTGCTGATCGAATCCGATTGGGCACCGATAATGGAGTTCACCGCCGCGGACATCTTTCAGCACCCGCCCTTCGGCGACATCCTGAATTCTCTAAAGTCTCTCTCTTTATCAGGAGAGCCCTGGCCGGACTACGGTCAGCAAGGTTGGGATACGGACGATGAAGAAATTCAAAACCCACCCACCACCCACTTCGTAGCCACTGTCGACGACTTAACCGACATGCTTGACTTCGACACCGAAGACATCGACGGCATGGACGACGATGCAGGAGACGAAAAAAGAACCAGCACCTGTAGGGCGCTGGAAGGCCACCTCGTCATATGACATATATATGGTGGACACTCCAAAGGATGGAGATGGCGATGGAACAGCGGGGGACGATACCTCTAAGAAACAGCCCAAGCGCCAGCGTCAGCGGCGCCGCTCTAAATCCCGCCAAAGCAAAAATGGTGATTCCGGCACGGGAGATAATACTACTCCGGATAGCACCGAAGAACACCCCCTCCAGCAAGATTCAGCACAGGAGGACAGAGAAGCCAGCCCTCACGAGAGGGCGGCGGACCAAGAGGTTGAGGACGATAATTATACGCCTCCCTCCGAAGACGAGGCAAGCCTCGACGACGACGAGTTCGTCGTGCCAGAGGATCTCGCCGAACAAGAGCGTTTTAAACACAAGCTTATGGCCACAGCAAGCAGCCTCAAGAAAAAGCAGCAACAGCTTAGAGCTGATCAGGATTTGCTAGCTGACAGATGGACTGAAGTCCTTGCGGTCGAAGAGTATGAACTCGAACGCCCCTCCAAGAGTTACCCAAAGCGCAGGCTGCTACCCCGACTAGAGGAGGAAGCACCTACATCACCAGTGCAAGACATGGCCGACCGGCCACCTCGTGGCCGTGACAGAGAGGCCTCTGGGCCCTCCACTCAAGCCATGCCCCGACGCCGCGTCAAGCATACTAAGGCACGGGAAAATGCGCCCGACCTGCGCGACATACTGGAGGACAAGGCAAGGCAAACAAGATCGATCTACGGATTGCGTAGGCGCCCCACGGCACGTGACGGTGATCGTCACTCCGGATGCAATAAATCCGGCCGGGCCGAACTCAACAGACAAAGCTCCTTCGAGCTGCATCGTGATATAGCCCAATACAGAGGCGCCGCACACCCACTATGCTTCACAGATGAAGTAATGGATCATAAAATCCCTGAGGGCTTCAAACCCGTAAACATCGAATTGTATGATGGCACGACAAATCCTGCGATATGGATCGAGGATTATCTCCTTCATATCCACATGGCCCGCGGTGATGATCTACATGCCATCAAATACCTCCCACTCAAACTTAAGGGACCGGCCCGGCATTGGCTTAACAGCTTGCCAGCAGACTCAATTGGTTCTTGGGAGGACCTGGAAGCCGCATTCCTTGACAACTTCCAGGGCACTTATGTGCGACCATCGGACGCCGATGACCTAAGCCACATAATTCAGCAGCCAGAGGAATCGGACAGGCAATTCTGGACACGGTTCCTAACAAAGAAAAACCAGATAGTCGACTGTCCGGACGCAGAGGCTTTAGCGGCCTTCAAGCATAATATCCGTGACGAGTGGCTTGCCCGACACCTGGGACAGGAAAAGCCGAAATCTATGGCAGCCCTCACGACACTCATGACCCGCTTTTGCGCGGGAGAAGACAGCTGGCTGGCTTGCAGCAACAATTTAACCAAGAACCCTGGTAATTCGAATACCAAGGACAAAAGCGACAGGTCGCGTCAGAACAAACAAAAGTGCCGCGTTAACAGAGACAACAACGAGGATACAACAGTTAATGCCGGATTCCGAGGCTACAAATCCGGTCAACGGAAAAAGCCATTCAAAAGAAATACTCAGGCCCATCCAGTTTGGACCGAATACTCGACCGCTTGTGCCAGATACATGGCACCCCCGAAAAGCCAGCCAATCACACCAACAGGGATTGTTGGGTGTTCAAGCAGGCAGGCAAGTTAAGAGCCGAAAACAAAGACAAGGGGCTATATAGCGACAATGAGGAGGAGCCCAGGCCGCCGAACAACGGTGGACAGAAGGGATTTCCCCCGCAAGTGCGGACGGTGAACATGATATACGCAACCCACATCCCCAAGAGGGAGCGGAAGCGTGCATTACGGGACGTATATGCGATGGAGCCAGTCGCCCCAAAGTTCAACCCATGGTCCTCCTGCCCGATCACTTTTGATCGAAGGGACCACCCCACTAGCATCCGTCACGGCGGCTTCGCCGCATTGGTTTTAGACCCAATCATTGATGGATTTCATCTCACAAGAGTCTTCATGGACGGCGGCAGCAGCCTGAACCTACTTTACCAGGATACAGTGCGAAAAATGGGCATAGATCCCTCGAGGATCAAGCCCATAAAAACGACCTTTAAAGGTGTCATACCAGGTGTAGAAGCCAACTGTACAGGCTCAGTCACACTGGAAGTGGTCTTCGGATCTCCAGATAACTTCCGAAGCGAGGAGTTAATCTTCGACATTGTCTCGTTCCGTAGTGGCTATCACGCACTGCTCGAGCGAACCGCATTCGCAAAATTCAACGCGGTACCGCACTATGCATACCTCAAGCTCAAGATGCCAGGCCCTAGAGGAGTAATCACGGTAAATGGGAACACCAAACGCTCCCTCCAAACGGAGGAGCACACGGCAGCGCTCGCAGCAGAAGTACAAAGCAGCCTCTCTAGGCAGCTCTCCAGTTCGGCCTTCAAAAAGCCGGACACTGTCAATCACGCCCGGAGTACCCAACAACAAGACCACCTAACACGTTCTGAGCTAGCGTAGCAATGCGGCCCCAACCCTAGCCCTCGTGATATAGCGAAACTAGTGCTTCGCGTACATAACTACGCTCTTGAAATACCATGGGCACAGGGGAAGGGGCACTATCACGGCATGCCCAAAATACGGCTTAAACCGCACCAGGGGCTGCCGGATTCCTTTTTTCTTTTTTTCTCTTACTCTCAGGACTCCATACTTCAGATGACCCGTTCGGCAATTCAACTACTGCACAAACGATGCAAGATCCAGGAAAGCAGACAAGCCACGCCGCATTATGGAACTCCCAGGTGGTCTCTATTGCGAGCAGTATACCTGTTTTTTAATACAATTCTGCGGCCTACCCCTGGCCAGGACATGTTAAATAGTCCAATTTCTTTTGCTTATCGCACTATTTGTATCGTTCCGCTTTCATAGCAGCCTTTCTATAAACAATGCATAGCTTTTTTGTTGGATTTCGGGTTCCCGCAGACCCTTGAGGTTCGAACACTGGGGTGCGCACGGAGATTTCGCCTCCTACCTACCTGGACCCCTCCGCCTTGCTAGGATCTGAACTATGGAAAGAACAACATAAGAGACGCAGGGTTTATACTAGTTCGGGCCACCGTTGTGGTGTAATACCCTACTCAAGTGTGTGGTGTGGTGGATTGCCTCTTGGGCTGATGATGATGAACAATACAAGGAAGAACAGCCTCGCGAGGGTCTGTTCTTGGCTGGGGCGATGAACTGCTGGGAGGAGCTCAGTCACCCTTCTCTGTCTCTCTCTACCTGATCTTCTCTATCCTTCGATCCCTCTCTTTTCTTTTCAACCTCCCCGGCCCCCTTTGCTCTGTGGGTGGCTGGTCCTATTTATAGAGGCCCTGGTCCTCTTCCCAAATATCGAGCGGGAAGGGAGCCAACAATGGCCGGCTAATTTGAAGGGGGACAGCTAGTATCAACTATCCTAACAAAAGTAGTCTTCGCCTGCGCAAAGCTCTGGTGATGACGCCGTCTCGGGCTCCACGGTGACCTCCATCTCGTAGTCCTCCTGGTCTTGGTCTCGTTGCACCGAAATGGCAACCTTTGCCTGATGCCTCGGTACTCCGCGGCTGCGCTTGCCCCCTTTGCACCAAAGAGGAAGGGAGGACACTGCGCGGGCTGGCACCCGCCTGGTGCCCCCGGTCGTCATGGATTGCGTCACGGGCACCTCGTGAGGTACCCCGCCTTGATCTCTCCGCCTCCTCGTGAGCCAGCCTGACAAGGCCGCGCCTGAGGAAGCTCCGCGTCGTCCGTCCCGTGAGGCTTGGCCCCTCGCGAGGGTCTTGGGTTTGTGTTGGTGAAGATGGGCCGTGCTGGGCCCCCCCTTTGAGCCACGCCGCAGGCCGCAGGCAGGCAAGTCTGGGGACCCCCGTTCCCAGAACGCCGACAGTAGCCCCCGGGCCCAAGGCGCGCCCGGACTTGGCCGTGCTGGGAGGCGGAAGGGCAAGAGCGAAGCGCCGCGGGCCCTAACATCCTGCGGCCTTGGGCGCCGCGTGGCGGTTGATTGGACGTGGGCGCCTCCACTTCCCCATGGTGCCTCGGCAACTGCACGGATTGGACAATTCCCTGCATGCAAATTGGGTCATGATTACCTGCAATCGTGGAGGTAGGCGGTTGGCCTTCGCCGGCCATAAGTACGGAACAGCGCGCGCCCTTCCAGTCCATCCCTCCTTGCTTCTCCTTCTTCCCGATCCTTTGCTCCATCTTGCTGCGATGGCTCCGATCCGCCGGTTCTCGACGGAAGAGAAGGGAAAGGCTCCCCGAGGGGAACCAGACCCACTCCCGCCGAAGAAACGGCTCGCCCCCCGTGGCCCGGACGAGGGGGCCCTTCAGGTGGTGTCGAGGCCTTGGTGCGAGCGGGTGCCGTCGAGGTTCCTGCTGCCATTGTACGCTCACGTCGAGGGCCCCGAAGGAGCTGATGCTGACCGCCATGGGTGGCGCCGCCGACGGGTCACGAAGGTGTGGGTTGTCCCCCCTGGGGTCCACACCGAGGGCTCCTCCCAAGAGTTCGTGCTCCACGTCACCATTCCTCTTCAGTCTTGGATCCGCCTTCCTCCCTTCTTCGCCTCCATCGTCCCGCAGGGGGAGCCCCTGGAGCTCTGGCTGCAGCACACCGGCTGCAGCACCCTCGCGACCGAGGTAGAGGTCACGGTCGTTGCCCCGGGCGAGGTCTTCATGACTCGGGGCTGGAGAGAGATCGCCCGGGTTTGCAGGGTAAGGGGCGTCTTCGCGGTCCATTTGGATTATTACGGTGCTTCGATGATGCTCTTCAAGGTCTTCGATGCGAGCGGGCGCCGGCTGGAGTGCTGCCCCGGGGAAGGTGGCCAGGACCCTGCCGCGACGAGGACTGGGCCCGCCAACCGCTCCCTTGGCGGCTCCTCAGGCGGTGGAGGCGTCGGAGGCTCCAGCGACTCTGGCGAGCTCTTCACGACTCCGGAGACGAGCGACGACAGCTACGAGCCCCCGAGCTGGCGCCGCTCCTGGAGCAGGGCGGGCTCGTCAGGACACCGCCGACTCTGATCTGGATGGGGTTGGCATCGGTGCTTGACGGCCCAATGTTGATGATGGTGTCTTTTGCAGGGTCGCGCGTAGTTTGTGTCCCTTTAGGATCTGTTCCCTGCGAGGAATCAGAAACGCGCCCCGTGGGGGGCTTGTAAGGTGCCTGTGATCCTGTTTTGTTAATATAACCCTTGTCGTAGGATTGCGTGAGTTGCTCATTCCGTCTTAGCTCATTCCTCCCTTTCGAGCCTCACGAGGGCTTGGTGCTCTGCGCCGACAGGTCCCAGTCCCAAGGCGGCTTCAGCCGTTGCTGGTATGCCAGGTCGCGATGCCGTGGTCAAGGCCAGGAGGTGAGCGACCCGGAGTCCGGTAAGAGCCCCTGAGTCACGATGCTCAGGAGGTCCCCTTTGGCACCCAAGCAGCCGTTGTTTGGTGAGAAAGGAGAGCAGCGTCGCTAACACGGGGTAGCATTAGGTGCGGGGATGGTGCCACGGCTGCTGGCGCTTCCGGGTGATGACTTATCTCGAGGATCAGGGGCCGCTCTCTAGTGTGTTGCCGGGTCCGTGCATCGGTAGGCGCGAGGTTGCTCGGCGAGGTCCTCATGTGTCTCTCCCCTCTCGCCTTTGCTCCCCTTTCTGCTCTACGTCCTCGGGTCCCGGCCCTCGAGCGAGTCTCAGCCGTCGTTGGTATGCCAGGTAGCGATGTCGTGGTCAAGGCCAGAGGGTGAGGGCTGGAGAGCCAGTAGGAGCCCCGAGTCGCGATGCTCAGGCGCACCCCTTTAACGTGCAAGCGGTTCGCGCGGACGAGAGCGCAGGTGACACCGCAAGGGCCTCGCCTGACGCAGCCCCTTCAGGAGGTCCTGCAGGTCCATCATAGAAAAAACAAGGGGTTGCCATGACAATTGACAATCAGCCGTTGGTTGCTTCCGAGGGGTAGTGAGGCACCGAAGGCTTGACGAGGTGACGCTATGCGGGGCTGCCGCGGCTAGAGCTCAGCCATCCAGGTTTGTCGGCGTTGCAGGGACGGACCCATGCGCAAGCGTCGTGCCGTTTGGGAGCAGCTCCGTTAGTTGGCGTCAGCTGAGCAGGCAACTAGGTAAAACACATTAGCCGCGAAGGAGTGGATTCGTTCAAATAGATGCTGGGAATGCGGACATCACTGGGTCAGGCCCGAGCGACTTGGGGGGTCATGCAGCCCGAGGGGCGCCCCCAACAAGGTAAGCTAACAACATGGAATAAAAAAGGGATACACGCCGCAGGGACAGACCCACGCGGCCTGCGAATAATGCAGCCCTGGGGGGGCGCACCCAGCTGGAAATAAAACTCGAAAGACGTCACCTGATGATGTTGAGGACGAAGGAGCGTTGATGTAGCAGGCTCGGTGGGCTGCGGGAGCCGATCCTCACGAGCCCCCAGGCCCAGGGGCCTCAGGAGGCTCCGGAGGCACTGGCGGCTCCTCACGGGCCATCTCCATCCCTGCCAAGGCTGCGGAACGCCTGGCCTCTCGTGCCCCCGTGATGCCCCTTATGAGGCGCTGGTACGTGTCAGCCGCGTTCGGCAAGCCGTAAGGCATGCGAACGTAGCTGTGGGGTGGGCCTCCGCAGCGCCCCACTCGCGAGGGCCAGAGGCGCTCCAGAGAGGCGACTCGGTTGAGCCCTGGTATGTCAATGCAGACGCGCAGCCCACCATCCTCGCCTGGATGGGGAGCCACTGCTGGTAGGCGGCGGCCGCCTTTCATGACTCTTGACTCCTGTAGCTCTTGAATGGCCTTGCTGACGAACTCCTGGGGGTCTGGGTCTCCTTGCCTTGCTCCTTCTTGAGGGAAACGTGCTTTGAAACACGCCTCCAAGTGGTGCCCAAGCGCCTCCCTCGTGACCCTAGCTAGGTCGGTGGCCCTCCAAGGGAGAGCCCCTGAGCCCTGCCTGAGGAGGGCGCCGGGCGTGCTTTCCTATGCGATGGAAGGAGGTTCCCCCTGGGCAGGCACGGGCCCAGAGGGGCCTGCCTCCTGAGTGGTCGGGCTGGACGATGTCTTCTTCTTCTTAGGGGCGGTCTCGGGTGGCCTCCTGCTTCCACGATCCGGGTCTTCCAGTGACGCGGCCTGAAAGGCTCGTTCGAGGGAACACACCGCGTCCTTGTCTTCACATGGCACCGTGATGACTCCGCTGCTTCCTGGCATCTTGAGGACGTTGTAGCCGTGGTGAGTTACGGCCATGAACTTGGCCAGCGCTGGTTACCCAAGGATGGCGTTGTACGGCAGGCGAATGTGAGCGACATCGAAGTCGATGAGCTCGGTGCGGTAGTTGTCGCGTGCCCCGAAGGTGACAAGGAGGCGGACCTGCCCAATCGGGACCGTGGAGCCGTCGGTGACACCGGAGAAAGGCTTGGTTGGCTGAAGCTGGCTGTAGGGCACTTGGAGGTTGTTGAATGTTTCCACGGACAGGACGTTGAGCCCTGCCCCGCCATCGATGAGGGTCTTGGTGACCACCACGTTGCTGACGATTGCGCCACCCTTGGCGCGGGCCATGGTCTTCCCAGCGTCCTGCGTTCCTTCCTCCTCCTCGACCGTAGCCCCGTTCACTGTGGTCAGGGCAACGGCCGATCCTTCCATCTCGCACGGCTCGGAGCTCTTGAAATTTGTTGGTGTTGTGGGTGTGGAGGTCGTGGTTCACACAGTACCGGCTGCCCTTGGAAGGTTCGGGCTGATCTCTGCCCCGCTTGGTGTTTGGTTCTGCCGCGAGCATGGCAACCCCCTTGCGCTTCACATCCTTGGCCTTGGGCTTCTTCTCTTCTAGGTCTGCGGCAGGCACCTCGAGCAGGGAGAGACGCCCTTCCTCGGCCCTGGCGCACTTGGTTGCCAGGTTGAACAGTTCCAAGGAAGTGCACAGGTCTTCATGCATCGCCAGCTCCTCCTTCATCTTGACGTCGCGCACGCCGTCGGAGAAGGCCGAGATGATGGCCTCCTTAGTCACCTGGGGTATCTTGAGGCGCGCGTTGTTGAAGCGCTGGATGTACTTCTGCAGGGTCTCCCTGGGCTGTTGCTTGATGCGGCGCATGTCGCTCACGGCGGCTGGCCGGTTGCGAGTGCCTTGGAAGTTGGTGATGAAGCGGGTGCGCATCTCATCCCAGGAGGAGATTGTGCCTGGAGCCAAGTTCAGGAGCCAGGTGCGGCCCCGTCCTTGAGTGCCATGGGGAACCAGTTCGCCATGACCTTCTCGTCTCCGTTGGCAGCTTCGATGCCCAGCTCGTAGAGCTGGAGGAACTCCGCAGGGTCAGCCATGCCGTCGTAGCGAGGAGGCAAGTCTGGCTTGAACTTGTCGGGCCACGCAACGTTGCGTAGCTCGGCGGTGAAGGCGCGGCAGCCTGCTGTGTCCACGGGAGGCCTTGGATGATGGGTAACTTGGTCTTGCATGTCCCCATGCGCTGCAGCTGGGAGCAGCGCGGGGTCTTGACGCGCGGGGGCAGGAGCATGGTCACGACGTGCTGGAGCAGGGAGCGCCCGGGCAGCTTCTTGCGGGCGAGGGACTTCTTCGCAGCTCTGCTCTTGCTGCGCTGGCGCCTGACGGAGCGGGTTCCGCCCAGGGGCCACGCGCCTTGGAGCCATGGTGCCTTCCTGAGGAGGAGGCGGCCGGGGCGTTGCCGGAGCTTCATTGCCCGCGCGGGGCGGGGTGCGGTACAGCGGAACGGACGGCACGGGAGAGCCCCCTGCGGCGCGGACGAGCTCGGCGACGCGGTCGAGCCATTCTTCGTAGATGTCGTCGACGGGACGGTAGCGCAGGAGCTCGTTCGTCGTGATGAGTGCAGCCCGAGCCTCCATGAGCGCGCGGAGCGCGCGGGACGAAGAACCAGCTGGGGTGAGCGAGGGAGTTGCGGTGCGGCCGTCTTGCCGCACGGACGGATGCTGGAACGATGCTTGCTGCTCATCCCCCGTCGGACCGGTGGCGGTGTTGACGGCAGGTGACGGGGAACAGCGAGGACGCCCGCCGACAGGGGACGTCTGGGCGACGCGGGAAGCGAGCGCGGCCCGGCGCTCGGTGCGGGCCCGACAAGCGTCAGACATGGGCGTGATGGTCGGAGGAGAACGGGGTGGTGGAAGACGAATCCCGGCGCACCCCTACCTGGCGCGCCAAATGTCGGATTTCGGGTTCCGGCAGACCCTTGAGGTTCGAACACTGGGGGGCGCGCGGAGATTTCGCCTCCTACCTACCTGGACCCCTCCGCCTTGCTAGGATCTGAACTATGGAAAGAACAACACAAGAGACGCAGGGTTTATACTGGTTCGGGCCACCGTTGTGGTGTAATACCCTACTCCAGTGTGTGGTGTGGTGGATTGCCTCTTGGGCTGATGATGATGAACAATACAAGGAAGAACAGGCTCGCGAGGGTCTGTTCTTGGCTGGGGCGATGAACTGCTGGGAGGAGCTCAGTCACCCTTCTCTCTCTCTCTCTAGCTGATCTTCTCTATCCTTTGATCCCTCTCTTTTCTTTTCAACCTCCCCGGCCCCCTTTGCTCTGTGGGTGGCTGGTCCTATTTATAGAGGCCCTGGTCCTCTTCCCAAATATCGAGCGGGAAGGGAGCCAACAATGGCGGGCTAATTTGAAGGGGGACAGCTAGTATCAACTATCCTGACAAAAGTAGTCTTCGCCTGCGCAAAGCTCTGGTGATGACGCCGTCTCGGGCTCCACGGTGACCTCCGTCTCATAGTCCTCCTGGTATTGGTCTCGTTGCACCGAAATGGCAACCTTTGCCTGATGCCTCGGTACTCCGTGGCTGCGCTTGCCCCCTTTGCACCAAAGAGGAAGGGAGGACACTGTGCGGGCTAGCACCCGCCTGGTGCCCCTGGTCGTCATGGCTTGCGTCACGGGCACCTCGTGAGGTACCCCGCCTTGATCTCTCCGCCTCCTCGTGATCCAGCCTGACGAGGCCGCGCCTGAGGAAGCTCCGCATCATCCACCCCGCGAGGCTTGGCCCCTCGCAACGGTCTTGGGTTTGTGTTGGTGAAGATGGGCCGCGCTGGGCCCCCCTTTGAGCCACGCCACAGGTCGCAGGCAGGCAAGTCTGGGGACCCCCGTTCCCAGAACGCCGAAATTTTTGTCTATTTTTTGCATTATCCTCTTTTTATATATGTTTATCAATAACATGTTGCATCCATACACTGCGATACGGCAAAAATACGCCAGGGGCTTCAGTACCCATCAATATGGCGTGAGAAGTCCGTACACTTTCACAAGTGCGGCACCCCGAACTTATAGCACTATATGCATCGGCTCTGAACATGATTTGGGTCAATAGTTGGGTTTTCCCGGCTCCTATGTTTTGGTGCCTTACGTTCCACTATATCGGCTAAGGTAGCACTAGGAGAAGTACTGCGATTGTGCCCCAGTTGAGCTGGGCTGAGCACCTCATTAGAGAAAGCTAAAACTGACTGTCATGATGAGGCGATAGACCGGTCGCTGTTCGAGAGGTTTTTCGAGTCCTTAAAGACTTATGCCGCTTCGAGCGAGGAATCGGCTTTGTCCGGCCAAGGCGTGGATAGCGCCCCGAACTCGGTCTTTCGAATACTAGGGGCTTCGCCGAAATTTAAAATTATAGAGTTCTATGGCTAAGTGAGAGTGTTCAAGCATTATAGTCCGATTGCCTTGTTCGTTGTGCTGAGCGCCTCCCTCAACGGACCCAATCATGGGAAAAAGAGCGCTCAGGTTTATCCCGAACACCCCAGCACTAGTGGCATGGGGGCAGAAGCCGACGACTGGCCATCTCTCAATTTTTTATAAACGGCCGCACAGAAAGTAATATTTTAAATTCAAGCATTGCTTAGCGCATATGAACAAGTTTTCAGCGCACAGGATAACACGAGCGAGTTCATTCAAAAATTACATCCTTGGTGCACTCATCCGCCATAAGGCGGGCACCGGCCAGAACATCCTTGTAATAGTTCTCGGGCTTGCGATGCTCCTTCCCCGGCGGCGGCCCGTCCCTCACAAGCTTCTCACCATCCAGCTTACCCCAGTGCACCTTTGCATGGGCAAGGGCCCCAAGGGCACCTTCGATCCAGACGGAGCGCTTGATGACCTCGAGCCTTGGACAAGCCTCCACCAGCCGCCGCACCAGTCCGAAGTAGCTCCCAGGCAGGGCCTCTCCAGGCCACAGCCGAACTATGAAGCCCTTCAGGGCCTGTTCGGCCGCCTTATGGAGCTCGACCAGCTGCTTCAGCTGGTCGCTCAAGGGCATAGGGCGTCCGGCCTCAGCGTACTGAGACCAGAACACCTTCTCCGTTGAGCTTCCTTCCTCGGTTCGGTAGAATGCGGCGGCATCGGATACGCTGCGGGGAAGATCTGCGAATGCCCCTGGAGAGCTCCGGATTCGGGTAAGTAACAAGTAGTTTACTTTTATATGTCTGCTTTGCATAGAGAATGCCTTACCCGCCGCTATCTTTTTCACCGCATCCAATTCCTGGAGGGCCTTCTGGGCTTCGGCCTTGGCAGATTTGGCAGTTTTAAGGGCCGCAGCAAGCTCGGACGCTCGCGTCTTCGAGTCGAGCTCCAAACTTACATGTTTTTTCATGAGAGCCTGAAGCTCTTGCTGCACCTCGCCGACCTGCGCCTCAAATTTCTTCCGCTCGGTGCGCTCCGTGGCCGCTCTCTTGTTGGCCTCGGACAACGCCTGCTTGAGGGTCACCACCTCAGCTGTGGCCCCTACAATAAGCAGTATACTCCTGTCATTTTTTGCAATTGCGTCTTCTTATAGGCATTTTTTCTATAAGGTATCTCTTACCTTCTTTCTCCTCGAGCTGCCGTTTGGCAAGGCCGAGGTCTTGCTCGGTCCGCTCGAGGCCCTGCTTCAGGGCACCCACCTCCGCAGTTAGTGCGGCGGTGGCCAATAGCGAAGCCTGCATATGTATATTGACTCCTTTTTAGTTAGACTCCTGTGATATTTAATAGATCCTCTATTCGGCTTTTCTTTCCGAACACCAAACAGAGCATCAGGGGCTACTGTCTATGCGGTAATATTTTTACATATTTCTACTTACCTCGAAGCCTGTTAGAAGGCTAGCACAAGCTTCAGTAAGTCCGCTTTTGGCGGACCGAACCTTCTAGACCATCGTACTCATGATGGTATGGTGCTCCTCGTCGATGGAGGCGCCCTTAAGCACCTCCAGCAGATTGTCCGGCGCCTCCGGTTGGACGGAGGACGCCGGCTCAATAGGCTTGCTCCTCTTGGTAGGAGTTCGCCTGCCGCGGTCCGGAACCGTTGATGATTCCGGTGCTGTGTCCGGCTTAAAGCCGGACTTGGAGCCCTGGGGGGTCTTGTCCCCTTTACTCTTGGAGTCCGGGAGGTCGCCTCGCGGCTCCTCCTGGACCACCTCCTCTTGCCCCGGAGCTTGTCGCGACGCCACTTCGGCGTCATCCGCAGCACAGGGGGAGGCAGCGGGTGGAACTGAATTCACGTCCGATGAATCCAGGGAGCCGCTCGACGACTCGTCGAGCCCGTCCTTGGGCGAGCTGCATGATTATATTCGACATTCGGGAAAGCTGCGCAACAAAAGGAATATCATGAGTTACTCCGGTATCCGAACACTTACGATTTCACCGGACGCTTGGCCCTGTCCGGCCACTCCTCTTCGTCCTCGTCGGCGTTGGGGGCGTAGTCCGACGGAGGGTTTTCCTCTTCTTGGACCCATCGGCCTCCCCTACTAGGGCGGCCTTCCTCTTCTTTCCTCCCCCCGCTGAAGGGGGAGAGGTCTCTTCTTCCTCCTCGTCGTCTTCACGGGAGGAGTGCGTCTCGGACTCATCGGACGACGAGTCTGACACCACCATATGCCGGGAACTCTTTCGAGTCCCTGTGGCCTTCTTCTTCTTGGCCTTCTTCTCCAGCACCACATAAGGTGCTGGAACCAGTAGCTTCACTAGGAGAGCAGGGGCTGGGTCTTCGGGCAAGGGAGCCAGACACTTAATCAGTCCGGACTTCGCCTGCCAATCCTGTCAAAGGTGAGGGAGTTTAGATCCCGCATAGAGTCAAACTATGAAGAAAACTTAACATCCTATAAAAGATGAAAATATTTTACCTTGCCAGCAGGACGCTGCGAGCTGAATCCGCGGTCTTTGGAGGCGGATGTGGGAGCCTCGGCGCCTTTGGTTAGCCCCCTCCAAACATCTTCGTACGTCGTGTCGAAGAGCCTGCTCAGAGTTCGATGCTGCGCCGGGTTGAACTCCCACAAATTGAAGTCCCGTTCTTGACATGGAAGGATCCGACGGACGAGCATGACCTGGACTACGTTGACAAGCTTGAGCTGCTTGTTCACCAGGGACTAGATGCATTTTTGCAGTCCGGTCACCTCTTCTTCGTCGCCCCACGACAAGCCCGTCTCCTTCCAGGACGTGAGCCGCATTGGGGTCCGGATCGGAATTCAGGGGCTGCGATCCACTTCGGATCGCGTGGCTCGGTGATGTAAAACCACCCTGACTGCCACCCCTTCAAGGTCTCCACAAAGGAGCCCTCGAGCCATAGGACGTTGGCTATTTTGCCCGCCATGGCACCTCCGCACTCCGCCTAGTTGCCGCGCACCACCTTTGGCTTGACGTTGAAGGTCTTGAGCCAGAGGCCGAAATGGGGGCAGATGCAGAAGAAAGCCTCGCACATGACGATAAACGTCGAGATATTGAGGATGAAGTTCGGGGCCAGATCGTGGAAATCTAGGCCATAGTAGAACATGAGCCCGCGGACAAATGAGTGGAGGGGAAAACCCAGTCCGCGGAGGAAATGGGGAAGAAATACTACCCTCTCATGGGGCCTTGGGGTGGGGAGAAGTTGCCCCTCCTCAGGAAGCCGGTGCGCGATGTCTTTGGACAGGTATCCGGCCTTCCTTAGCCTTTTGACATGGCCCTCCGTGATGGAGGAGACCATCCACTTGCCTCCCGCTCCGGACATTGTTGGAGAAGGTTGAGGTAGGAAGTGCGGGCTTGGGCGCTGGAGCTCGGGTGCGCAGAAGATGGATAGGCAAAGGAGGAAGAAGGCGTAGGTAAAAAGGTGGATCCTTATCCCCTTATATGAGCGGATGCGACTATGCATCCCCACCAGCCTAGTAAAACTCGCTTGCCTCCCAAGCGCCGTGATAAATGGCACGGTTGGGTTACCCACGTCCGTATTGATGAGAATCCCGTAAATGGGGGACACGATCTCTGCTTTGACAAGACGTGCCAAGGAAACCGCCTCGCAAAAATGCTGAGGTGGAAAAGTGAAAACGATTCGAATAAAGGCTTGGCCGTAGTGTGATGTCACGCTGTGGAATACGTCAGCAGATTAGATTTGTGTTAATATTATTCTCTCTATGGCAATACGTGGAAACTTATTTTGCAGAGCCGGACACTACTCTTGATGTTTACAAACTTTTATGAAGAATTTGGAGGAGGAACCCGCCTTGCAATGCCGGAGACAATCTACGCGCCGGACTCGTCGTCATTAAAGCCTGGTTCAGGGGCTACTGAGGGAGTCCTGGATTAGGGGGTGTTCGGGTAGCCGGACTATACCTTCAGCCGGACTCCAGGACTATGAAGATACAAGATTGAAGACTTCATCCCGTGTCCGGATGGGACTTTCCTTGGCGTGGAAGGCAAGCTTGGCGATGCGGATATTCAAGATCTCCTACCATTGTAACCGACTTTGTGTAACCCTAACCCTCTCCGGTGTCTATATAAACCGGAGGGTTTTAGTCCGTAGGACAACTTCATCATACAACAATCATACCATAGGCTAGCTTCTAGGGTTTAGCCTCCTTGATCTCGTGGTAGATCTACTCTTATACTACCCATATCATCAATATTAATCAAGCAGGACGTAGGGTTTTACCTCCATCAAGAGGGCCCGAACCTGGGTAAAACATCGTATTCCTTGCCTCCTGTTACCGTCCGGCCTAGACGCACAGTTCGGGACCCCCTACCCGAGACCCGCTGGTTTTGACACTGACACACCTCTTCACAAGGGTATAAGTAATCATGCATATAAGACATCAAAAGACTCAAATAACTTTCATGGATAAAAACATAGATCTGATCATAAACTTAAAGTTCATCAGATCCCAACAAACACACCGCAAAAAGGGTTACATCAAATAGATCTCCAAGAGACCATTGTATTGAGAATCAAGAGAGAGAGAGAGAGAGAGAGAGAGGAAGCCATATAGCTACTAACTACAGACCCATAAGTCTACAATGAACTACTCATGCATCATCGGAGAGGCACCAATGAAGATGATGAACCCCTCCGTATTGGTGTCTAGATTGGATCTATGGTTTTTGGAATTTGCGGCGGCTGGAACTGTGTTTCGTTGACTCCCCTGGGGTTTTGGAATATTGGGGTATTTGTAGAGCAAAGAGGCGGTGCGGGAGGCGGCCGAGGTGGGCACAACCCACCAGGGCACGCCTGGGCCCCCAGGCGCGCCTAGGTGGGTTTTGCTCCGCTCGGAGCTCCCCTCTGGTACTTCCTTGGCCAAACTTGTGTCTTCTGGTCCAAAAAAATCTCCAAAAAGTTTCGTTGTGTTTGGACTCCGTTTGGTATTGATTTTCTGTGAAGTAAAAACAACAACTAGCACTGGGCACTATGTCAATAGGTTAGTCCCAAAAAATGATATAAAGTTTCTATAAAATGATTTTGAAACATCCAAGAATGATAATATAACAGCATGGAACAATAAAAATTTATAGATACGTTGGAGACGTATCAGCATCCCCAAGCTTAATTCCTGCTCGTCCTCGAGTAGGTAAATGATAAAAATAGAATTTTGATATGGAATGTTTCCTAACATGTTCATCACATATTCTTTTCGTTGTAGCATGGACATTTGGGCGTTTATATGATTCAAAGCAATAGTCTAGTTTTGACATGAAGATTTCAATACTCAAGCATATCAACAAGCAACCATGTCTTTCAAAATATCAACACTAAAGTAAGTTATCCCTAGCCCATTATGTTCAATCATTGATCCATTCATGAAACACACTCGCATATTAGCTACACCCGATGCTCAAGTACGATCATAATGCCCCTTAGTTGGTACTTTATAAGAGAAGATGGAGACTCAAATAAAAACGCATAAAATAAATAAAAAAGTCCCTTCGCAGAGGGAAGTAGGGATTTGTAGAGGTGCTAGAGCTCAAAGTGAAAAAGATAGAGATAAAAACATTTTGGGTGGCATGCCTTTCCTGTCAACGAAAACGATTGAGTAGTTCCCAATACTTTCCATGCTAGATATATCATAGGCAGTTCCCAAATAGAAAATAAAGTTTATTCCTTTTTCCACATACTTCCATATTCCATGGCTAACCGAATCCACGGGTGTCGTCCATACCAACACTTTCCAAGGAATTTATTATTTGGCAACGTAAAGTAAATTCATTTTTCATTTCGGGATTGGGCATCCCTAATACCTTTGTCATACTCTCATGCAATGACAAGTGAATAAACACTCATCTTGAGAATAACACATCATGAGCGGTACGAGCACACAAAAGAGAAATTTATTTTGAAAATTAGAGATGGCACATACAATTTTTCTTAGAGCGGCAAAAGAATACCGCATATAGGTAGGTATAATGGACTCATATGGCAAAATTGGTTTTAGGATTTTGGATGCACAAGTAGTGATCATACTTAGTGCAAATGAAGGCTAGCAAAAGATTGAGAAGCATCCAACCAAGAAATGAAAAATCTCATAAGTGAGCATTAAGCTTAACTAACACCGAATAATGCATCATAAGTAGGATGTAACTTCATTGCATAACTATTGACTTTCTTGCTTGCATAGGGAATCACAAACTTTAACACCAATATTCCTACTAAAGCATAATTACTCATCAACATGACTCACATATTATATCATCATATCGAAAAACTATTACAAGGAATCAAGTTTATTTTGTCCAATGATCTTCATGAATTTTTTTATTATATCCCTCTTGAATATCTATCACTTTGGGACTAATTTCGTATGTTGCTTTTGATAGCTCAAACAAATCTAAGTGAAGAACATGAGCATAAAAAATTTATTATCTCAAAATAATTTAAGTGAAGCATGAGAGAATTTCTTTTAAAATTTAACAACTCTCAAATAAATCTAAGTGAAGCATGAGAGCATTTCTTCAAAAGTACTAAAGCACACCGTCCTCGAAAAGATATAAGTGAAGCACTAGAGCATTTCCATAGCTCAAAAAGATTTAAGTGAAGCATAGAGAGGAATTCTAACAAGTCATAGCATAATTTTGGCTCTCTAAAATAGTTGTGTCCAGCAAGGATATTTGACTAAAAACAAAAGGCAGAACAAGCAAAGAATCATATCATACAAGACTCTCCAAGCAAAACTCATGATATGTGATGAATAAAAATATAGCTCCAAGTAAAATACCGATGGTCGTTAGAAAAAAGAGGGGATGCCACTCAGGCATCCCCAAGCTTAGTTGCTTGCTTATATTTAGATAATGGCTTGGGATGCCATAGGGCATCCCCAAGATTAGGCTCTTATTACTCCTTATTCCTTCATCCATCGTGATCTCACCCAAAACTTGAAAACTTCAATCACACAAAACTCAACAAAACCTTCGTGAGATCCATTAGTGTAACAAAGCAAATCACTACTCTAAGTATTGTTGCAAACCCATTCATATTTTATTTTTGCATTATATCTATTGTATTCAAACTTTGCTATGTCTCAAACCCCTCGATAGAGTCCATAGATTAATCAAAATAAGCACACGACGCAAAGAAAACAGAATCTATCAAAAACAGAACAGACTGTAGCAATCTGAAAACTTCGAATAATTATGTAACTCCAAAAATTCTGAAAATTTAGGACAACTGCGAAATTTGTATATCAATCGTGCTTAAAAATTCAGAATTTTTCATCGCTTCTGCGATTTTTGAAAATTATTTTACTAGACGCAAAAATTTTCTGTTTTTCAACAAGATCAAAGCAACTATCAGCGAACATGATCCCAAAGCTTGGCACAAACACTAATTAAAGCATAAAAAGGCACAATCATGATAGTAGCATAATTGTGCAAACACTCAAGAACAGAAAGAAAAAGACAAAAAAATTCATTGGGTTGCCCCCCAACAAGCGTTATCGGTTTATGCCCCTAGATAGGCATAATGCAAAGATTCAAGTATTGTCATCTTTATTTCTAGATCCATAAGGTGCCCTCATGATTGATTCATATGGTGCCCTAATTCTTGTTCTAGGGAAGTGTTCCATACCCTTCCTTAGTGGAAATCAAAATTTGATATTGCCTTCTTTCATATCAATCACGGCACCAATAGTATGTAAGAACGGTCTACCAAGAGTAAGTGGGCAAGACGGATTGCAATCAATATCAAGAACAATAAAATCTATTGGCACATAGATCATATTTGCAAGAATAAGAACATCATTAATTCTTCCCATAGGCTTTTTGTAGGATCGAAAGTATGTCTAGAGGGGGGGGTGATTAGACTACTTGACCAAATAAAAATCTAGCCTTTTCCCAATTTTAGTTCTTGGCAGATTTTAGCTATCTTGGCACAAGTCAAGCAATCTCCACACAATTCAATCAAGCATGCAAAAGAGTATATGAGCAGCGAAAAGTAAAGCATGCAACTTGCAAGAATGTAAAGGGAAGGGTTTGGAGGATTCAAACGCAATTGGAGACACGGATGTTTTTGTCGTGGTTCCAATAGGTGGTGCTATCGTACATCCACGTTGATGGAGACTTCAACCCGCATAGGGTAACGGTTGCGCGAGTCCACGGAGGGCTCCACCCACGAAGGGTCCACGAAGAAGCAACCTTGTCTATTCCATCACGGCCGTCGCCCATGAAGGACTTGCCTCACTAGCGGTAGATCTTCACGAAGTAGGCGATCTCCTTGCCCTTACAAAATCCTTGGTTCAACTCCACAATCTTGTCGGAGGCTCCCAAGTGACACCTAGCCAATCTAGGAGACACCACTCTCCAAGAAGTAACAAATGGTGTGTTGATGATGAACTCCTTGCTCTTGTGCTTCAAATGATAGTCTCCCCAACACTCCACTCTCTCTCACAGGATTTGGATTTGGTGGAAAGAAGATTTGAGTGGAAAGCAACTTGGGGAAGGCTAGAGATCAAGATTCATATGGTTGGAATGGAATATCTTGACCTCAACACAAGTGTAGGTGGTTCTCTCTCAGAACATGTGTATTAGAAGTGTAGGTATGTTCTGATGGCTTTCCCCACGAATGAAGAGTGGGTGGAGGGGTATATATAGCCTACACACAGAATCTAGCCGTTACACACAATTTGCCAAACTCGGTGGGACCGAATGGTTAAACTCAATCGGACCGATTCAGCAAACCTAGTGGCCGTTAGGATTTTCGGTGGGACTGAGATGCAACTCGATAGGACCGATATGGTTAGGGTTAGGGCATAACGTAATCTCGGTGTGACCGATTACACAAACTCGGTGGGACCGATTTTGGTAATAAGCTAACTAGAGAGTTGGTCAGGTAAACTCGGTGGGACCGATTCGCTCATCTCGGTGAGACCGAAATGTTACAAAAGGGAAACAGAGAGTTTACATTGCAATCTCGGTGGGACCGATCGCTCATCTCGGTAAGACTGAAACGTTACAAAGGGAAACACAGATATTACAATCCCATCTCGGTGAGACCGAGATCCCTATCGGTGAGACCGATTTTCCTAGGGTTTGTGGCAGTGGCTATGACATTTGAAACTCGGTGGTGCCGGATAGAAAGAATCGGCGGGCCGAGTTTGACTTTTGGTTTAGGTCATATGTGGATGTGGGAGAGTAGTTGAGGATTTTGGAGCATATCACTAAGCACTTTGAGCAAGCAAGCCATTAAGCAACACCTCATCCCTCCTTGATAGTATTGGCTTTTCCTATAGACTCAATGTGATCTTGGATCACTAAAATATAAAATGTAGAGTCTTGAGCTTCACGCTTGAGCCAAACTTTTTGTCCTTAGAATTTTGAGGGATCCACTTTCCTCATCCATGCCATGCCATTCATTGAGATTTTCCTAAAATATTAATCTTGGAATAATGTTAGCTCAATGAGCTATATGTTGTTAGGAATTAACAAAACCACCCAGGGATAGTTGCACTTTCACTTTTTAATAGTAGAATCCGCCAAGTGCAAATTTAAAGAGCATTCTCCAATCTTGGTAAGACCAAGCACATCACGTAAAGATTTTGGAATTGTAGAAACACTAGCACCCAAGTCACACAAAAGCAAAACACTCATAATTTTTAATCTTGACTCTAATGGTAGGTTCCCATTCATCATGTAATTTTCTAGGAATTGAAATATCTAATTCCAACTTTTCTTCCAAAGCTTTCGTCATAACATCAACAATATGTTTAGTAAAATCTTTATTTTGTTCATAAGCATGGGGTGAATTTATCATGGATTGCAACAAATAAATACAATCAATCAAAGAGAAATTATCATAATTAAAGACTTTGTAATCCAAAAGAGTGGGCACGTCACTAGTTAAAGTTTTGACCTCTCCAAACCCACTTTTATCAATTTTCTCGACAATATTGTCACCCTCCAAATTATCGGGATGCCTTCTAACTAAAGTTGACTCTTATTCGGTCCCTTATTCATCAGTCTTAATTTTACTAAACAAAGAATCAATAGAAAAAACACCAATCATCTTAAGATCTTCATCATTTTTATGAAAGCAATCGCTGGAAAACACTTTTTCTAAAAAATCACTTTTATCTCTAAGCAAGCGGTTCGTGTATTACTTTCATCCATAGAAACATATAAAGCTTTAATTGTTTCCTCAACCTTAGGCATAAAATTTTTCATCTTGAGATTTTCTACGTCATCAGAAATTCTATCGATGCTTCTAGACATATCATCAATCTTACTCAACTTTTCTTCTATCATAGTATTAAAATTCTTTTGAGCATTGATAAATTATTTAATATTATTCTCAATATTAGAGGTGTTAATATTATTATTATAAGAAGGATTACCATAGGAATTACCATGATTATTAGAGGAATTTCCCGAAAAAGGTCTAGGATTAAAATTACCTCTATAAGCATTGTTATTAAAATTGTTTCGAGAAACAAAATTTACATCTATGGCGTCACTATTTTTCTCAATCAAAGTAGACAAAGGCACATCATTAATATCAATAGGGGCATTTTTATTAGCAACCAACTTCATAAGAGCATCAACTTTTTCACTCAAAGAATTTATTTCTTCTACCGAATTAACCTTTTTACTAGTAGGAGCTCTTTCGGTATGCCATTGTGAATAATTAGCCATAATATTATCAAGCAATTTAGTTTATTCACCCAAAGTAATTTCCATAAAAGTAGCACCCGCGGCGGAATCTAAAAGATTTCTAGAAACAAAATTCAATCCCGCATAAAAAAACTGTATGATCATCCAAAAATTTAAACCATGAGTAGGACAATTTCTTAGCATCAATTTCATTCTTTCCCAAGATTGCACAACATGTTCATGCTCAAGTTACTTAAAATTCATGATTTGTATCCTAAGGGAAATAATTTTCGCGGGCGGAAAATACTTAGTAATAAAAGCATCTTTCCACTTATCCCAAGAACCGATACTATTGTGAGGTAAAGAAGAAAACCAATTTTTTGCACGATCTCGCAAAGAAAATGGGAATAATTTCAACTTCACAATATCATTGTCCACATATTTTTTTTCTTTTGAATATTCCATAATTCCACGAATGTGTTAAGATGGGATGCGGCAGCCTCACTAGGAGTACCAGAAAATTGATCTTTCATAACAAGATTCAACAAAGCGGCATTAATATCACAAGACTCCGCATTAGTGGCGGGAGGAGCAATCGGAGTACTAATAAAATCATTGTTGTTGGTACTGGAGAAATCACACAACTCGGTGTTCTCTTGAGTCATTGTGACTATGCAACAAGATTGCACTCAAAAACAGATCTGACAAAAAAACGACGAACGAAAAAGAAGGCGAATAAAATGGCAAATTTTTGTGAAGTGGGGGAGATGAAAACGAGAGGCAAATCGCAAATAATGTAAATTGCAAGGAGATAAGATTTGTGATTAGGAACCTATTAGATGTTGATGATGTCTCCCCGGCAGCGACGCTAGAAATTCCTTTTGATGCGGCTTGAACTACGTCGATATTTCCCCAAAGAGGAAGGGATGATGCAGCACAACTACGGTGGGTATTTCCCTCAGTGATGAGGTCAAGGTTATCGAACCAGTAGGAGAACCACGCAACACTATGTGAACGGTACCTGCACACAAAGAACAAATACTTGCTACCCGACTTAAAAGAGGGGTTGTCAATCCCTCATGGGTAAAAAGATAGGTAAAATTGTAGTAGATTGGATAAATAAATCTCGTGGGAACGCAAGATAAAATAAATAACAATAAATTGCAGCAAGGTATTTTTGTATTTTTGGTTTAATAGATCTGAAAATAAAAGCAAATAAAAATAGATCTCAAAGGAAAATATGATAAAGAAGAGACTCGGGGGCCGTAGATTTCACTAGGGGCTTCTCTCGAGAAAAATAGCATACGGTGGGTAAACAAATTACTGTTGGGCAATTGATAGAACTTCAAATAATCATGATGAGATCCACGCAATGATCATTATATAGGCATCACGTCCAAGATTAGTAGACCGACTCCAGCCTGCACCTACTAAAATTACTCCACACATCGACCGCTATCCAGCATGCATCTAGTGTATTAAGTTCATGGGAAAATGGAGTAATGCAATAAGAACGATGGCATGATGTAGACAAGATCTACTCATATAGGAATAGACCCCATTTTTTATCCTTAAATGCAACGAAACATACATGTCATTTCCCCTTCTGTCACTGGGATTGAGCACCGTAAGATCGAACCCATCACAAAGCACCTCTTCCCATGGCAAGAAAAATTGATCTAGTCGGCCTAACTAAACCAAAAATTCGAAGAAGAAATTGTTGGGGAACGTAGTAATTTCCAAATTTCCTATGCACACGCAAGATCATGGTGATGCATAGCAACGTGAGGGGAGATTGTTGTACACGTACCCTCGTAGACCGAAAGCGGAAGCGTTATGACAACGCGGTTGATGTAGTCGTACATCTTCACGATCGACCGATCCTAGTACCGAAAGTACGGAACCACCGCGATCTGCACACGTTCGGCTCGGTGACGTCCCACGAACTCGCGATCTAGCAGAGTGACGAGGGAGAGCTTCATCAGCATGACGGCATGATGACGATGATGATGATGCTATCAGAACAGGGCTTCGCCTAAGCACCGCTACGATATGACCGAGGTGGAATATGGTGGAAGGGGCACCGCACATGGCTAAGAGATCAATGATCAACTTGTGTGTCTATGGGGTGCACCCCTCCCCCGTATATAAAGGAGTGGAGGAGGGGGAGAGCCGGCCCTCTACTATGGCGCGCCCTAGGGAGTCCTACTCCCACCGGGAGTAGGATTCCCCCTTTTCCAAGTAGGAGTAGGAGAGAAGGAAGGGAAAGAGAGAAGAGAAGGAAGGAGGGGGCGCCGCCCCTCCCCCTAGTACAATTCGGACTAGGCCTTGGGGGGCGCGGCCTGCCCTAGGCAGCCCTTCTCTCTTTTCCCTAAAGCCCAATAAGGCCCATATACTCCCCGGGGGGTTCCGGTAACCTCCCGGTACTCCGGAAAATGCCCAAACTCATCCTAAACCATTCCGTTTTCCAAACATAGGCTTCCAATATATCGATCTTTACGTCTCGACCATTTCGAGACTCCTCGTCATGTCTGTGATAAAATCCAGGACTCCAAACTACCTTCGGTACATCAAAACACATAAACTCATAATACCAATCGTCACCGAATGTTAAGCATGCGGACCCTACGGGTTTGAGAACTATGTAGACATGATCGAGACACGTCTCCAGTCAATAACCAATAGCGAGACTTGGATGTTCATATTAGCTCCCACATATTCTACGAAGATTTTTATCGGTCAAACCTCATAACGATATACGTTATTCCTTTTGTCATCGGTATGTTACTTGCCCGAGATTCGATCGTCGGTATCTCAATACCTAGTTCAATCTCATTACCGGCAAGTCTCTTTACTCGTTCTGTAATGCTACATCCCGTAACTAACTCATTAGTTACATTGCTTGCAAGGCTTATAGTGATGTACATTACCGAGAGGGCCTAGAGATACCTCTCCGACAACCTGAGTGACAAATCCTAATCTTGATCTATGCCAACTCAATAAACACCATCGGAGACACCTGTAGAGCACCTTTATAATCACCCAGTTACGTTGTGATGTTTGGTAGCACACAAAGTGTTCCCTCCGGTATTCGGGAGTTGCATGATCTCATAGTCATAGGAACATGTATAAGTTATGGAGAAAGCAGTAGCAACAAATTAAACAATCATCGTGCTAAGCTAACGGATGGGTCAAGTCAATCACATCATTCTCTAATGATGTGATCCCGTTAATCAAATGACAACTCATGTCTATGGCTAGGAAACTTAACCATCTTTGATTCAACGAGCTAGTCAAGTAGAGGCATAGTAGTGACACTCTGTTTGTCTATGTATCCACACATGTACTAAGTTTCCGGTTAATACAATTCTAGCATGAATAATAAACATTTATCATGAAATAAGGAAATAAATAATAACTTTATTATTGCCTCTAGGGTATATTTCCTTCAGTCTCCCACTTGCACTAGAGTCAGTAATCTAGTTCACATCGCCATGTGATTTAACACCAATAGTTCACATCACCATGTGATTAACACCCATAGTTCACATCGCCATGTGACCAACACTCAAAGGGTTTACTAGAGTCAGTAATCTTAGTTCACATCGCCATGTGATTAACACCCAAAGAGTACTAAGGTGAGATCATGTTTTGCTTGTGAGAGAAGTTTAGTCAACGGGTCTGCCATATTCAGATCCGTATGTATTTTGCAAATTTCTATGTCAACAATGCTCTGCACGGAGCTACTCTAGCTAATTGCTCCCACTTTCAATATGTATCCATATTGAGACTTAGAGTCATCTGGATCAGCGTCAAAACTTGCATTGACGTAACCCTTTACGACGAACCTTTTGTCACCTCCATAATTGAGAAACGTATCCTTATTCCACTAAGGATAATTTTGACCGATGTCTAGTGATCTACTCCTAGATCACTATTGTACTCCCTTGCCAAACTCAGTGTATGGTATACAATAGATCTGGTACATAGCATGGCATACTTTATAGAACCAATGGCCGAGGCATAGGGAATGACTTTCATTCTCTCTCTATCTTCTGCCGTGGTCGGGCTTTGAGTCTTACTCAATTTCACACCTTTCAACACAGGCAAAGAACTCCTTCTTTGACTGTTCTATTTTGAACTACTTCAAAAACTTGTCAAGGTATGTACTAATTGAAAAAACTTATCAAACGTCTTGATCTATCTATATAGATCTTGATGCCCAATATGTAAGCAGCTTCACCGAGGTCTTTCTTTGAAAAAATCCTTTCAAACACTCCTTTATGCTTTCCAGAAAATTCTACATCATTTCCGATCAACAATATGTCAATCACATATACTTATCAGAATGGTTGTAGTGCTCCCACTCACTTTCTTGTAAATACAGGCTTCACCGCAAGTCTGTATAAAACTATATGATTTAATCACACTATCAAAACATATATTCCAACTCAGAGAGGCTTGCACCAGTCCATAAATGGATCGATGGAGCTTGCACACTTTGTTAGCACCTTTTGGATCGACAAAACCTTTTGGTTGCATCATATACAACTCTTATTTAAGATATCCATTAAGGAATGCAATTTTGACATCCATTTGCCAAATTTCATAATCATAAAATGCGGCAATTGCTAACATGATTCGGACGGACTTAAGCATCGCTGCGGGTGAGAAGGTCTCATCGTAGTCAACTCCTTGAACTTGTCAAAAACCTTTTGCAACAAGTCGAGCTTTGTAGACAGTAATATTACCATTAGCGTCAGTCTTCTTCTTGAAGATCCATTTATTCTCTATGGCCTGCCGATCAATGGGCAAGTCAACCAAAGTCCACACTTTGTTCTCATACATGGATCCCATCTCAGATTTCATGGCCTCAAGCCATTTTGTGGAATCTGGGCTCATCATCGCTTCCCCATGGTTCATAGGTTCGTCATGGTCAAGTAACATGACTTCCAGAACAGGATTGCCGTACCACTCTGGTGCGGATCTTACTCTGGTTGACCTACGAGGTTCAGTAGTAACTTGATCGGAAGTTTGCTCTGGTTGACCTACGAGGTTGACCTACGAACTTCCAGAACAGTTCCAGCCCCCTTCCCCAAGGAGCCCCCCCCCTTTATAGCCACCGCCGCCGCCGCCCTCTCCTCACCCCGCCCCGCACCGCAGCATGCCCCGCTGCCGCCGCGCCGCCGCAGCCGCCGCCCGGAGCCCCGCCGGAGCCTCGCCGGAGCCCGAGCCGAGGTAGCCGCCCGCCGCCCCGGTTTTTCTGAGAAAAATCGATCCGGATTTTTTTAGAAAAACCCTAGTTTTCGTTTTTTTAATAGATCGGTTTTACCGGTTTATTTATTTAGCGAGCGTTCGCTCGTTTGTTTGTTTTAACGAACGCGTTCTTCGTTTAGTTCCAGATAACGAACGTTCGTTCGTTAATCTGTTCGTCGTTTTTCTTTTTCTCGGATTTTCCATGATTATTTCTGATCGCGATTTCTGATCCGATTTTCGTTCTAGTATAACTTTTCGCTCGTTTATCGGAATCAGGCGATTCAAGTGCCTGGAGTTTCGACTCGAAACCCTCTTTCCGTTTAACCAACTCAAACAAGTTTTTTCCTCTGTAAAATTTTGACCTAGATCCAGATTAATAATCAAAGCTTGTTTCTTTTGCCGTTTGACTTTTGTTGCTTCGCTCGATTTGATTCTTTTTGCAAACCGGAGTTCTTAAGTTGAACTATCTGGTTACATCACTTATTTGAGTTTTACCTGTGCATTAGATGAGTACTTATTGTATGCTTGTTTGTTTGCGATAGAGTATCTGGAGTGCGCTGTTTGCTACTTCGAATCCCTAGGTTTCACGGATCATCAGCAAGGCAAGTAACACTTTGATCATACCTCCTACTACCCAGTTTTTATTGCATTAGATCAATCCTTAAACATTGCATGATTAGGATCTAATTAAATTGTGGGTTTTGGGAAGTAGATGAGGTAGTACCTATTACCTGTTTTATTATCAAACCCTGGGAGTTACTTCTACGTTTGCTTATATTGCTATGCTATGCTACTAGACGTGGATTGGGTGAGTGTATCCATGACAGATGTGAGATTGTTAAATTAATGGTTTATCTAAGGTGGCAACTTAAACACACATCTGGGTGGATTGAGGCACCTGGGTATTCCAGTGATTGCCTGTTTTTACTTTTGGACCGCCACCCAGGCTCAAAGGGATCATGAGATTATTCATACTAGAAACTTCCGTGTGCATCCACAAGCTACTATGGGCTCTAGCATAGTTGACTAAGTCGTGCAAACTCTTACAGTGGTACACTAGAAGATGTAGGGGATGTAGGTTGGTACGGTCTATCCGATCGTAAGGTGCTAGCGCTTCTAAAAGAATATGTCTCGGTCATCCGTTTCTCAAACACCATGTAGTGCGAGAACCCCAACGGATGAGATCGAGTCTTGTGGGGAAAAGTGTGCAAACCTCTGCAGAGTGTATAAACTAATCATGGTTAGCCGTGTCCCCGGTTATGGACATCTTGAGTATCTAGTACTTGGATTATCATGTGAATCTCATCATGTTACTCTAATTAATTTTGTTGGGTTTTAATGATGATGCTTAATTGGGATTGAGAGGGTGTCTACACTCTCAATGTTTAACAACTACCATGATAGTTAAATAAAATTTATTCCTTTGCAGTAGGGAAAAATTGGCTTTACGCAAAACTGTAACCATAGAGCTTTCCACCAGCCAAATATGCATGTAGTATAGCTTTATTCTTCCATTATTCTCTATGTGTTACCTTGCCAGCATATTCCATGTGCTGACCCATTTCGGGCTGCGACGTTCATGTTGCAGTCTTTTCAGACGACGAGTAAGGTGCCTTAGATCGTGGTTCTATACTCAGTGATGCCGTTGGAGTTGATGGACTCACTTATCTTCCAAGCCTTCCGCTGTTATCGTTATTAGATGGCCTTAAGCCATATTTATTGTAATAAGTTCTCTTTTGAGACACTCGATGTAATAAGTGTGTCATTGCTACTCTGTTATAAATCCTTCAACTATTGTGCGTGTCAGCATTACCGATCCAGGGATGACACTGATGCACAGAGATTGGACCGTTTGAGGTCTGGTCGTTACAGATGTATAAAAGATAAACATCACATGCAATTAAAAATATGTGACATGGTATGGCCATCATCATCTTGTGCTTTTGATCTCCATCTCCAAAGTACTGTCATGATCTCTATTGTTACCGGCATGACACCATGATCTCCATCATCTTGATCTTTTATCAACGTGTCGTCACATGGTCGTCTCACCAGCTATTGCTTTTGCAAGTATTGCTATCGCATAGCGATAAAGTAAAGCAATTACATGGCACTTACATCTTATGCAATAAAGAGACAACCATAAGGCTCCTGCCAGTTGCCGATAACTTTAACAAAACATGATCATCTCATACAACAATTTATATATCATCACGTCTTGACCATATCACATCACAACATGCCCTGCAAAAACAAGTTAGACGTCCTATACTTTGTTGTTGCAATTTTTATGTGGCTACTACGGGCTGAGCAAGAACCGTTCTTACCTACGCATCAAAAACCACAGCACGGTATAGTGATTGCTTTTTGATCTTGAGAAAGAAACCTGTTCACTGAATCCGATTCAACTAAAGCTGGAGAAATTAACACCCACTAGCCACCTATGTGCAAAGCATGTCGGTAGAACCAGTCTCGTGTATGCATACGCGTAATGTCGGTTTGGGCCGCCTCATCCAAGAATGCCGCTGAATCAAGAAACAACTAGTGATGGCAAGCAATATGTATATACCCACGCCCACAACTCCTTTGTGTTCTACTCGTGCATATAACATCTACGCATAAACCTGGCTCCGATGCCACTGTTGGGGAACATAGTAATTTCAAAATTTCCTACGCACACGCAAGATCATGGTGATGTATAGCAATGAGAGGGTAGAGTGTTGTCCACGTACCCTCGTAGACCAAAAGCAGAAGCGTTATGACAACGCGGTTGATGTAGTCGTACGTCTTCACGATCGACCGATCCTAGTACCGAAAGTACGGCACCTCCGCGATCTACACACGTTCGGCTCGGTGACGTCCCACAAACTCATGATCCAGCAGAGTGTCGAGGGAGAGCTTTGTCCTCACGATGGCGTGATGACGGTGATGATGATGCTACCAGAACAGGGCTTCGCCTAAGCACCGCTATGATATGACTGAGGTGGATTATGGTGGAGGGGGGCACCGCACACGGCTAAGAGATCAATGATCAACTTGTGTGTCTATGGGGTGCCCCCTCCCCCATATATAAAGGAGTGGAGGAGGGGAAGGGCCGGCCCTCTACTATGGCGCACCCTAGGGAGTCCTACTCCCACCGGGAGTATGATTCCCCCTTTTCCATGTAGGAGTAGGAGAGAAGGAACGGAAAGAGAGAAGAGAAGGAAGGAGGGGGCTCCGCCCTCCCCCCTAGTACAATTCAGACTAGGCCTTGGGGCGCGCACGGCCAGCCCTAGGCAGCCCCTCTCTCTTTTCCCTAAAGCCCAATAAGGCCCATATACTCCCTGGGGGTTCCGGTAACCTCCCCGTACTCCGGAAAATGCCTGAACTCATCCGGAACCATTCCGATGTCCAAACATAGGCTTCCAATATATCGGTTGAAAGAACATGCGGTGCCACCATGTTTGGTTTTGGTAATTAATGATAACCTCTATGGACTAATGGTTGCCTTGAGTTATATTTGAAGGATTTTTCCATTGGCATTTCTTGAAGTCCATGTGTTGATTTCAAGGAGTTTATGAGTTGACCAAGGTGCTATTAAGGAATTATTCTAAGTTTGGTCATGTGAGTGTTGAGCTTATTGCAAGCATGTCTTGAAGAAGAAGATTGTGTGATCATTCATGTTTACCTTCAAGACATCATCCAAATGAAGAGAGTTGGAAAGATTCAAGGTTGATCAAGACTAAGTCAAGAGTGAATCAAGTTGATCAACTCACAAAGCATAGAAGATGTACCGAGAGGGGTCAGGTGATCCCATGGTATGGTAAGCATTGTCCATTGCGCTTTGTGTACTAACCCATGGTCTATGTGAGAGTTCTTTGTGGGGTTAGGTACATGTTCATGGGCTTGCGTTAAGAGGAAAATATCCGTCAACCCATGGAGAGGATGACATCAAGTCATGATCGTCATCAAGATTGTCGTGTGCAAGTTCAAGTGGAGCATCATGAAGAGATCAAGTGCTTGAAGCTTGCCATCCATTGTAGTGTCAATGGACTTGTGAAGATGTGCCAAAGAGTGGCTCACCCATAGTGGAGTATGAGGGAGCAATCATCTAGTCTTCATCGAGCCAACACAATCAAGAAAGGTGGTCCAACTTGAGGGAGTCAAGATCGTCATCATCTAGCTCAAGTGGACCATGTGCAAGGCAAAGGTTTGCCCTTGAAAGGTTTTCTATTTTACCGGTCTCATGGTGGTAGTTAGGAGACCGGGTTATAGGATCGCTTGTCGTACTATCAAGGGGGGCTCTCAAGTTGGTAGCTTGATCGTATCATTAGTAGAGAGCTCAAACCATTGCATCCTTGCATGATGTTTCTTGGTTCTTGTTTTATTCTCTTTGTGAGTCTTAGAGCTTATGGTCATCTTGATGACAAGTTTGAGTTCATCGAAAACGGAGTTCGCATGCGTCTTCTATGATGTTTTCGGTGTTGGAGGTTTTACCGGTCTTATCCGAGGAAGGGTTCTCACCATTTTCTTTTGGGCATTTTCTCATTTGCTTATTATTGTTATTTCTATCAATATTGTGTTAGCCCTTGTTGCTAGCTTTCCAACAAACTTGGTTTCGTCGAATTCGGAGTCTGTTTGCAGAAGTTGTGGTAGTTTTGGTGTTCTGAAAAGGCTGCAGCGGTACTACCGCGGGTAGGAGCGGAATAATTTTTTACTACCGCCCTTGGGAGCGGTACTACCGCTTGGAGCAGTACTACCGCGGCTACTTCCGCTCGGGACCAAAAACTCGTCACAAGTCCAGCAGTCATAGGCACGAATTTAATTTTTTATTACCGCTCGCAAGCGGTAGTACCGCTACCCTTAGCGGTAGTACCGCTACCCCTAGCGGTAGTATCGTGATGTCAAGTGGTACTACCTCTCCTATGGTTCATCTGGCTTTTTTGCCTCCTCGATGTTGCATTTCAAAGGGCTACTACCGCCCTAGCGGTAGTACCGCTCCTTGGAGCGGTAGTACCGCTCCTTGGAGCGGTAGTACCGCTCCTTGGAGCGGTAGTACCGCTCGGTGCGGGCTGTGAGCATAACGGTTGGATTTTTCCCCACCTATAAAAGGGGGTCTTCTTCCCCATTGAACCTTATCCTTTTAGCTCGTGTTCTTCCCCCATTGTTGAACTTCTTCGAGCTTGCTAACTCTCAATCCCTCCAATAATTCTTGCTAGTTCTTGAGGGAAAAGAGATAGGAGATCTAGATCCACGTTTCCACCAATCACTTTCTCCACTAAGTGAGGGGAACCCCTTGGATCTAGATCTTGGAGTTCTTCGTGTTCTTCTTTCGTTCTTCCTCTCATTTTCTTCCCTAGCACTAGTTGCTTTGGTGGGATTGGGAGAGAACGACTTGGGCACTCCGTGTGCCCTTGCCATTGCATTTGGTGCATCGGTTTGAGTTCTCCACGGCGATACGTGGAAGTGAAGTTTGACAAGCTTATTACTCTTGGGTGTTTGGGCACCCTAGAGCTTGTTCCTCTTGGGTGCCTTGGCTCCCTAGACGGTTGGTGGTGTTCGGAGCTCAATCATTGTGGTGTAAAGCTCCGGGCAAGCGTCGGGGTCTCCAATTAGGTTGTGGAGATCGCCCCGAGCAATTTGACGGGTACCGGTGACCGCCCCCAAGGGTTGACAAAGTGTACGGGTTCGGTGACCACCCCCAAGGGTTGCCATTTGTACGGGTTCGGTGACCGCCCTCAAGGGTCCCTTAGTGGAATCACGGCATCTTGCATTATGCGAGGGCGTGAGGAGATTACGGTGGCCCTAGTGGCTTCTTGGGGAGCATTGTGCCTTCACACCGCTCCAAACGGAGATTAGCATCCGCAAGGGTGTGAACTTCGGGATACATCATCGTCTCCGTGTGCCTCGGTTATCTCTTACCCGAGCTCTTTACTTATGCGCTTTACCTTGTGATAGCCATATTGTTTCTTGTCATATATCTTGCTATCACCTAGTAGTTTATCTTGCTTAGCATAAGTTGTTGGTGCACATAGGTGAGCCTAGTTGTTGTAGGTTTTGTGCTTGACAAATTAACCGCTAGGTTTATTCCGCATTTGTTCATGCCTAAACCGTAATTATTTTAAAAGCGCCTATTCACCCCCCCCCCCCCCCCCCCGCTCTAGGCGACATCCATGATCTTTCAATTGGTATCAGAGCCTCGTCTCTCTTTGTCAGGCTTAACCGCCTGGAGAGTAAAGATGTCGACTAGGGGATTAAGATTCTCTGACACTCTTAGTCTCAATGGCACAAATTTTTGTGTTTGGGTTATTCCCATGCTTAATCTCTTTAGAGTCATGGACCCAAATTTAGAGCGAATTGTAGATATGGGTTTTTCTCCTCCAAAGCATCCCCTAAGATTATCTTTAGAGGATGAGAAAAACTCTTATCTCAATGCTCAAGCTTCTAATGTGATTTTCGATGCTTTGAGCAATGTAGTTTTATTTCAACTCATGCCATTCCGGGATGCTCATAAGTTGTGGACGAAGCTTCAAGATAAATATGGTGTGTCCAAGATTTGTGGGGATGATTGTTCTCCCTGTTGGGGAACGTAGTAATTTCAAAAAAATTCCTACGCACACGCAAGATCATGGTGATGCATAGCAACGAGAGGGGAGAGTGTGATCTACGTACCCTTGTAGACCGCAGCGGAAGCGTTAGCACAATGCGGTTGATGTAGTCGTACGTCTTCACGGCCCGACCGATCAAGCACGGAAACTACGGCACCTCCGAGTTCTAGCACACATTCAGCTCGATGAAGATCCCCGGACTCCGATCCAGCAAAGTGTCGGGGAAGAGTTCCGTCAGCACGACGGCGTGGTGATGATCTTGATGTACTACCGTCGCAGGGCTTCGCCTAAGCACCGCTACAATATTATCGAGGACTATGGTGGAAGGGGGCACCGCACACGGTTAAGAATATGATCACATGGATCAACTTGTATGTCTAGGGGTGCCCCCTGCCCCCATATATAAAGGATCAAATGGGGGGTGCGGCCAGCCAGGAGGAGGGCGCGCCAGGAGGAGTCCTACTCCCACCGGGAGTAGGATTCCCCCCTTTCCTAGTTGGAATAGGATTCGGGAGGGGGAAAGAGGAGAGAGAGAAGGAAAGGGGGGCGCCTCCCCCTCTCCTTATCCTATTCGGACTAGGGGGGAGGGGCGCGCGGCCCAGCCCTGGCCACCTCTCCTCTCTTCCACTAAAGCCCACTAAGGCCCATATACCTCCCGGGGGGTTCCGGTAACCTCCCGGTACTCCGGTAAAATCCCGATTTCACCCGGAACACTTCCGATATCCAAATATAGGCTTCCAATATATCAATCTTTATGTCTCGACCATTCCGAGACTCCTCGTCATGTCCGTGATCACATCCGGGACTCCGAACAAACTTCGGTACATCAAAATGCATAAACTCATAATATAACTGTCATCGAAACCTTAAGCGTGCGGACCCTACGGGTTCGAGAACAATGTAGACATGACCGAGACATGTCTCCGGTCAATAACCAATAGCGGAACCTGGATGCTCATATTGGCTCCTACATATTCTACGAAGATCTTTTATCAGTTAGACCGCATAACAACATACGTTGTTCCCTTTGTCATCGGTATGTTACTTGCCCGAGATTCGATCGTCGGTATCTCAATACCTAGTTCAATCTCGTTACCGGCAAGTCTCTTTACTCGTTCCGTAATACATCATCTCACAACTAACTCATTAGTTGTAATGCTTGCAAGGCTTATGTGATGTGCATTACCGAGAGGGCCCAGAGATACCTCTCCGACAATCGGAGTGACAAATCCTAATCTCGAAATACGCCAACCCAACATGTACCTTTGGAGACACCTGTAGAGCACCTTTATAATCACCCAGTTATGTTGTGATGTTTGGTAGCACACAAAGTGTTCCTCTGGTAAACGGGAGTTGCATAATCTCATAGTCATAGGAACATGTATAAGTCATGAAGAAAGCAATAGCAACATACTAAACGATCGGGTGCTAAGCTAATGGACTGGGTCATGTCAATCAGATCGTTCACCTAATAATGTGATCCCATTAATCAAATAACAACTCTTTGTCCATGGTTAGGAAACATAACCATCTTTGATTAACGAGCTAGTCAAGTAGAGGCATACTAGTGACACTCTGTTTGTCTATGTATTCACACATGTATTATGTTTCCGGTTAATACAATTCTAGCATGAATAATAAACATTTATCATGATATAAGGAAATAAATAATAACTTTATTATTGCCTATAGGGAATATTTCCTTCAGTCTCCCACTTGCACTAGAGTGAATAATCTAGATTACACAGTAATGATTCTAACACCCATGGAGCCTTGGTGCTGATCATGTTTTGCTCGTGGAAGAGGCTTAGTCAACGGGTCTGCTACATTCAGATCCGTATGTATCTTGCAAATCTCTATGTCTCCCACCTGGACTAGATCCCGGATGGAATTGAAGCGTCTCTTGATGTGCTTGGTTCTCTTGTGAAATCTGGATTCCTTTGCCAAGGCAATTGCACCAGTATTGTCACAAAAGATTTTCATTGGACCCGATGCACTAGGTATGACACCTAGATCGGATATGAACTCCTTCATCCAGACTCCTTCATTTGCTGCTTCCAAAGCAGCTATGTATTCCGCTTCATACGTAGATCCCGCCGCGACGCTTTGTTTAGAACTGCACCAACTGACAGCTCCACCGTTTAATGTAAAAACGTATCTGGTTTGCGATTTAGAATCGTCCAGATCAGTGTCAAAGCTCGCATCAACGTAACCATTTACAATGAGCTCTTTGTCACCTCCATAAACGAGAAACATATCCTTAGTCCTTTTCAGGTATTTCAGGATGTTCTTGACCGCTGTCCAGTGATCCACTCCTGGATTACTTTGGTACCTCCCTGCTAGACTTATAGCAAGGCACACATCAGGTCTGGTACACAGCATTGCATACATGATAGAGCCTATGGCTGAAGCATAGGGAACATCTTTCATTTTCTCTCTATCTTCTGCAGTGGTCGGGCATTGAGTCTTACTCAACTTCACACCTTGTAACACAGGCAAGAACCCTTTCTTTGCTTGATCCATTTTGAACTTCTTCAAAACTTTGTCAAGGTATGTGCTTTGTGAAAGTCCAATTAAGCGTCTTGATCTATCTCTATAGATCTTAATGCCTAATATGTAAGCAGCTTCACCGAGGTCTTTCATTGAAAAACTCTTATTCAAGTATCCCTTTATGCTATCCAGAAATTCTATATCATTTCCAATTAGTAATATGTCATCCACATATAACATCAGAAATGCTACAGAGCTCCCACTCACTTTCTTGTAAATACAGGCTTCTCCAAAAGTCTGTATAAAACCAAATGCTTTGATCACACTATCAAAGCATTTATTCCAACTCCGAGAGGCTTGCACCAGTCCATAAATGGATCGCTGGAGCTTGCACACTTTGTTAGCTCCCTTTGGATCGACAAAACCTTCTGGTTGCATCATATACAACTCTTCTTCCAGAAATCTATTCAGGAATGCAGTTTTGACATCCATCTGCCAAATTTCATAATCATAAAATGCGGCAATTGCTAACATGATTCGGACAGACTTAAGCATCGCTACGGGTGAGAAGGTCTCATCATAGTCAATCCCTTGAACTTGCCGAAAACCTTTTGCGACAAGTCGAGCTTTGTAGACAGTAATATTACCGTCAGCGTCAGTCTTCTTCTTGAAGATCCATTTATTCTCAATTGCTTGCCGATCATTGGGCAAGTCAACCAAAGTCCATACTTTGTTCTCATACATGGATCCCATCTCAGATTTCATGGCTTCAAGCCATTTTGCGGAATCTGGGCTCACCATCGCTTCTTCATAGTTCGTAGGTTGATCATGATCTAGTAGCATGACTTCCAAAATAGGATTACCGTACCACTCTGGCGCGGATCTCACTCTGGTTGATCTACGAGATTCAGTAGTATCTTGTTCTGAAGTGTCATGATCATTATCATTAGCTTCCTCACTAACTGGTGTAGGTGTCGCAGAAACAGGTTTCTGTGATGTACTACTTTCCAATATGGGAGTAGGTACAGTTACCTCATCAAGTTCTACTTTCCTCCCACTCACTTCTTTCGAGAGAAACTCCTTCTCCAGAAAGTTTCCGAATTTAGCAACAAAAGTCTTGCCTTCAGATCTGTGATAGAAGGTGTATTCAATAGTTTCCTTTGGATATCCTATGAAGACACATTTCTCCGATTTGGGTTCGAGCTTATCAGGTTGAAGTTTTTTCACATAAGCATCGCAGCCCCAAACTTTCAGAAACGACAACTTTGGTTTCTTGCCAAACCACAGTTCATAAGGCGTCGTCTCAACGGATTTTGATGGTTCCCTATTTACCGTGAATGCGGCTGTCTCTAGAGCATATCCCCAAAATGATAGCGGTAAATCAGTAAGAGACATCATAGATCGCACCATATCTAGTAAAGTACGATTACGACGTTCGGACACACCATTACGCTGTGGTGTTCCGGGTGGCGTGAGTTGCGAAACTATTCCACACTGTTTCAAATGTACACCAAACTCGTAACTCAAATATTCTCCTCCACGATCAGATCGTAGGAATTTTATTTTCTTGTTACGATGATTTTCAACTTCGCTCTGAAATTCTTTGAACTTTTCAAACGTTTCAGACTTGTGTTTCATTAAGTAGATATACCCATATCTGCTTAAGTCATCTGTGAAGGTGAGAAAATAACGATATCCGCCACGAGCCTCAACATTCATCGGACCACATACATCTGTATGTATGATTTCCAACAAATCTGTTGCTCTCTCCATAGTACCAGAGAACGGTGTTTTTGTCATCTTACCCATAAGGCACGGTTCGCAAGTACCAAGTGATTCATAATCAAGTGGTTCCAAAAGCCCATCATTATGGAGTTTCTTCACGCGATTTATACCGATATGACCCAAACGGCAGTGCCACAAATAAGTAGCACTATCATTATCAACTCTGCATCCTTTGGCTTCAACACTATGAATATGTGTGTCACTACTATCGAGATTTAATAAGAATAGACCACTCTTTAAGGGTGCATGACCATAAAAGATATTACTCATGTAAATAGAACAACCATTATTCTCTGATTTAAATGAATAACCGTCTCGCATCAAACAAGATCTAGATATAATGTTCATGCTCAACGCTGGCACCAAATAACAATTATTTAGGTCTAATACTAATCCCGAAGGTAGATGTAGAGGTAGTGTGCCGACTGCGATCACATCGACTTTGGAACCATTTCCCACGCGCATCGTCACCTCGTCCTTAGCCAATCTTCGCTTAATCCGTAGTCCCTGTTTCAAGTTGCAAATATTAGCAACAGAACCAGTATCAAATACCTAGGTGCTACTGCGAGCATTAGTAAGGTACACATCAATAACATGTATATCACATATACCTTTGTTCACCTTGCCATCCTTCTTATCCGCCAAATACTTGGTGCAGTTCCGCTTCCAGTGACCAGTCTGCTTGCAGTAGAAGCACTCAGTTTCAGGCTTAGGTCCAGGTTTGGGTTTCTTCTCTTGAGTAGCAACTTGCTTGCTGTTCCTTTTGAAGTTCCCCTTCTTCTTCCCTTTGCCCTTTTTCTTGAAACTAGTGGTCCTGTTGACCATCAACACTTGATGCTCCTTCTTGATTTCTACCTCCGCAGCTTTCAGCATTGCGAAGAGCTCGGGAATAGTCTTATTCATCCCTTGCATATTATAGTTCATCATGAAGCTCTTGTAGCTTGGTGGCAGTGATTGGAGAATTCTGTCAATGACGCAATCATCTGGAAGATTAACTCCCAATTGAATCAAGTGATTATTATACCCAGACATTTTGAGTATATGCTCACTGACAGAACTGTTCTCCTCCATCTTGCAGCTATAGAACTTATTGGAGACTTCATATCTCTCAATCCGGGCATTTGCTTGAAATATTAACTTCAACTCCTGGAACATCTCATATGCTCCATGACGTTCAAAACGTCGTTGAAGTCCCGATTCTAAGCCGTAAAGCATGGCACACTGAACTATCGAGTAGTCATCAGCTTTGCTCTGCCAGACGTCCATAACATCTGGTGTTGCTCCAGCAGCAGGCCTGGCACCCAGCGGTGCTTCCAGGACGTAATTCTTCTGTGCAGCAATGAGGATAATCCTCAAGTTACGGACCCAGTCCGTGTAATTGCTACCATAATCTTTCAACTTTGCTTTCTCAAGGAACGCATTAAAATTCAATGGAACAACAGCATGGGACATCTATCTACAATCAAACATAAATAAGCAAGATACTATCAGGTACTAAGTTCATGATAAATTTAGGTTCAATTAATCATATTACTTAAAGAACTCCCACTTAGATAGACATCCCTCTAATCCTCTAAGTGATTACGTGATCCAAATCAACTAAACCATGTCCGATCATCACGTGAGATGGAGTAGTTTCATTGGTGAACATCACTATGTTGATCATATCTACTATATGATTCACGCTCGACCTTTCGGTCTCCGTGTTCCGAGGCCATATCTGTATATGCTTGGCTCGTCAAGTATAACCTGAGTATTCCGCGTGTGCAACTGTTTTGCACCCGTTGTATTTGAACGTAGGGCCTATCACACCCGATCATCATGTGGTGTCTCAGCACAAAGAACTTTCGCAACGGTGCATACTCAGGGAGAACACTTCCTGATAATTAGTGAGAGATCATCTTATAATGCTACTGTCAATCAAAGCAAGATAAGATGCATAAAAGATAAACATCACATGCAATCAATATAAGTGATATGATATGGCCATCATCATCTTGTGCTTGTGATCTCCATCTTCGAAGCACCGTCGTGATCACCATTGTCACCGGCGCGACACCTTGATCTCCATCGTAGTATCGTTGTCGTCTCTCCAATCTTATGCTTCCACGAGTATCGCTACCGTTTAGTGATAAAGTAAAGCATTACAGCGCGATTGCATTGCATACAATAAAGCGACAACCATATGGCTCCTGCCAGTTGCCGATAACTCGGTTACAAAACATGATCATCTCATACAATAAAATTTAGCATCATGTCTTGACCATATCACATCACAACATGCCCTGCAAAAACAAGTTAGACGTCCTCTACTTTGTTGTTGCAAGTTTTACGTGGCTGCTACGGGCTTAAGCAAGAACCAATCTTACCTACGCATCAAAACCACAACGATAGTTTGTCAAGTTGGTGCTGTTTTAACCTTCGAAGGACCGGGCGTAGCCACACTCGGTTCAACTAAAGTTGGAGAAACTGTCACCCGCTAGCCACCTTTGTGCAAAGCACGTCGGGAGAACCGGTCTCGCGTAAGCATACGCGCAATGTCGGTCCGGGCCGGTTTGTCCAACAATACCGTCGAACCAAAGTATGACATGCTGGTAAGCAGTATGACTTATATCGCCCACAACTCACTTGTGTTCTACTCATGCATATAACATCAACACATAAAACATAGGCTCGGATGCCACTGTTGGGGAACGTAGTAATTTCAAAAAAATTCCTAAGCACACGCAAGATCATGGTGATGCATAGCAACGAGAAGGGAGAGTGTGATCTACGTACCCTTGTAGACCGCAGCGGAAGCGTTAGCACAACGCGGTTGATGTAGTCGTACGTCTTCATGGCCCAACCGATCAAGCACCGAAACTACGGCACCTCCGAGTTCTAGCACACGTTCAGCTCGATGACGATCCCCGGACTCCGATCCAGCAAAGTGTCGGGGAAGAGTTCCGTCAGCACGACGGCGTGGTGACGATCTTGATGTACTACCGTCGCAGGGCTTCGCCTAAGCACCGCTACAATATTATTGAGGACTATGGTGGAAGGGGGCACCGCACACGGTTAAGAATATGATCACATGGATCAACTTGTATGTCTAGGGGTGCCCCCTGCCCCCGTATATAAAGGATCAAATGGGGGGTGCGGCCGGCCAGGAGGAGGGCGCGCCAGGAGGAGTCCTACTCCCACCGGGAGTAGGATTCCCCCCTTTCCTAGTTGGAATAGGATTCGGGAGGGGGAAAGAGGAGAGAGAGAAGGAAAGGTGGGCGCCTCCCCCTCTCCTTATCCTATTCGGACTAGGGGGAGGGGCACGCGGCCCAGCCCTGGCCACCTCTCCTCTCTTCCACTAAAGCCCACTAAGGCCCATATACCTCCCGGGGGGTTCCGGTAACCTCCCGGTACTCCGGTAAAATCCCGATTTCACCCGGAACACTTCCGATATCCAAATATAGGCTTCCAATATATCAATCTTTATGTCTCGACCATTTCGAGACTCCTCGTCATGTCCGTGATCACATCCCGGACTCCGAACAAACTTTGGTACATCAAAATGCATAAACTCATAATATAACTGTCATCGAAACCTTAAGCGTGCGGACCCTACGGGTTCGAGAACAATGTAGACATGACCGAGACACGTCTCCAGTCAATAACCATTAGCGGAACCTGGATGCTCATATTGGCTCCTACATATTCTACGAAGATCTTTTATCGGTCAGACCGCATAACAACATACGTTGTTCCCTTTGTCATCGGTATGTTACTTGCCCGAGATTCGATCGTCGGTATCTCAATACCTAGTTCAATCTCGTTACCGGCAAGTCTCTTTACTCGTTCCGTAATACATCATCTCACAACTAACTCATTAGTTGTAATGCTTGCAAGGCTTATGTGATGTGCATTACCGAGAGGGCCCAGAGATACCTCTCCGACAATCGGAGTGACAAATCCTAATCTCGAAATACGCCAACCCAACATGTACCTTTGGAGACACCTGTAGAGCACCTTTATAATCACCCAGTTACGTTGTGACATTTGGTAGCACACAAAGTGTTCCTCCGGCAAACGGGAGTTGCATAATCTCATAGTCATACGAACATGTATAAGTCATGAAGAAAGCAATAGCAACATACTAAACGATCGGGTGCTAAGATTATAGAATGGGTCATGTCAATCAGATCATTCACCTAATGATGTGATCCCGTTAATCAAATAACAACTCTTTGTCCATGGTTAGGAAACATAACCATCTTTGATTAACGAGCTAGTCAAGTAGAGGCATACTAGTGACACTCTGTTTGTCTATGTATTCACACATGTATTATGTTTCCGGTTAATACAATTCTAGCATGAATAATAAACATTTATCATGATATAAGGAAATAAATAATAACTCTATTATTGCCTCTAGGGCATATTTCCTTCACTCCCTCCACCTCTGGTCGTATAGTCTTCTCAACTTCTTCTACTTCACCTACATGTGGTTTGCCATAAGGTAATGATATGGTGAGTAGTGTTGGTCATTGTAATGATGATAGTATGCTTATTGTGGATGATCCTTCATCACTATCTTATTGCAATGATCCTTCTTTGGGCTTTAACACTTCGAGCACTCCAAATGTTTCACATGCTTGTGTTGATAGTCCTTGCATATCATGTAGAAATTGCTTGACTAAATCTCATGATGATATGTGTACTATGTCTTGTTGCCATGATAAAAATACATATATTTCCTCGAATTGTTGTGCTAACAATGTAGAGGAAACCCAACACTCCATGGAACAAGATGTGGTGTTTAATGGTGCCTCAAGGGATCCTACATCATCATCTATTGCTTTTTGCCTTATGGCTAAGGCGTCAAAGGTATCTCCTACTTTGTACCCCAATATGTCTCTTGAGGATGATGTTGATGCTAATGATGATGAGGATAATGATGAAGAGAATGATAATGTTGCCTCCTTAAAAACTAAGGGGGAAATGATTTTTAAAGATCTTCACAAAAATAAACTTGCTCGTTCCAACTTCATGGAAATCATGTCTATTGCCATGGAAGGAAAGAAATATATTTATGAGTTGGAATCTCGTCTTGAGGAGCATGAGGTCACCATTGATAAAATGGAAGGTCATGAGCGTGATTATGCTAATGAGATTGCAGACCTCTCTCAAGCTCTTGAACTTGAACAAACCACCAAGGAATCTCTTGAGGAGACTTTTGCTCTAGAATTATCTAGAGTGAGGGAATCTCGTGATAGAGCTCTTGAGGTGGCCAATGATTTTGAAACTAAAAATGAGGAGCTTGAAGTTGTGCATGCTAAACTCCTTGAGGACTTTGAGCACCTCGAAAATGGCTCAAGGGTCATTAAGAGTGAGCTCATCAAACTCACCGAGTCTCATGCTCAACTTAAAGCTTCGTATTCAAAAGAGCTTGCCAAGTTGTCTTCTCCTCTTGTTTTTAATGATGATGCTTGTGCTACTAACTCTATCTCTTGTGAAGCATCCATATTGAAGGAGAATGTTAAGCTAAGGGCTCAACTTGATTTGCTATCTAGAAATTATGGTATGTTGGAAGAAAATCATGTAAAGCTCACAAGCTCTCATGATGATCTTCTCGTATCCCATAATGTGCTAAAGTTAGCTCATGAGGCCATGATTGCTAAGGTAACATCTAGCGAGCCTCATGTGGATACTAGCACTACTTCTAGTCAAAATGCTATGTTGCCATGTGCTAGTCCTAGTAATTCATCTACTCACAATGTTGGTACATCTTGTGATGAATTTCTTTCCTTGCCTTGTTGCTCTAATGATGAAGCTTATACTTCCTCTAGTACTTGTGTTGAGACTAACCATGTAGAGGAAATCAAAGAGCTCAAGGCCCAAGTCACTTCTTTGAAGAAAGACTTCGAAAAGAGTCATGAAGGGAAATTCACACTCAACAATATCTTGAGTATGCAAAATCCCCCAATGACAAAGGTGGACTTGGATTCAACTCCAACAAGAAGAAGAAGTCCAAGGTGAACAAAAAGAAGGGCCAAGAACAAGTCAAGAATTCGGCCAAGATTGTTTGCTTCAAGTGCAAAGTAGAAGGGCATCATGTTAGATCTTGCCCATTGAAGAAGAAGCCCATTAGTGACAAGCAACAAGGGAAGCGGCCACAAGTTCACTCTCATTCTCAACCTCAAGTTGAAGAAAAGCCTCTTCCCAAGAAGACTCAAGCTTATGCTTCTCAAGTTGAGAAATCAAGTGAGAAGAAAGTGAATAGTAGACGTTGCTACCTATGTCGCGAGAAAGGTCACCTCGCTTCTTCATGCCCTAGTGGTAACTTATCCAACCCAATTATTATTTATGATGTCTATTCTCTTGGGAAGGATAAGGTTGGCAATGTGGTTGCCAAGTTTGTTGGTACTCGAAGTGGTTTGAAGCAAAGAACCATTTAGGTAGCCAAGACTATTGTGACTAACCTCTTAGGACCCAACTTGGTTGGGGACCAACAAGCTCAAACTTGATCAATAGGTGATGTTGGAGGTCATTGGAAGACTTGGCTACATTATGAAGAATTAAGGGGACTTCATCATTCTTATTGTCTCAAGCCAAGTCATTCGGATTATCAAGTTTCTATCTTATATCCAATGTTCCTCCTTGCGGTAACTCGTGCTTAAATTGTTTACATTGAAAGTTACTTGCCCCTTTGCATGTTTGGCTTTGTTCCTTGCATGTGTTTGTATATGTTGTGCTTCCAACTTGATTATCTTGAGCAATAAAGTATGTGTGTGTTGGTTTGCACATCATGTACATGTGTGTCGTTCGTTGAGCCTTTGTGCATCTTGGTCATATCTTAGTTGGATCTTGTGAGAGATTAATGGAATATCCTATTATGGTGGAGTGATGTGCTTTGTGCACTTCACAATCCTATAAGGTGGGTACATGGGGAATGCCACTTAGTATTGATATTGCAAGCTTATCTAGTCGCTATGTGGTATGTCTTCTCATGAGAAATTCAAATTCTAAACAGTCCATTAATTATCTCTTGTTGGATCTTTTTATTTGCCTCTTGTTTATCCTTAATTGGTATCACATTATGGGGGAGTAATATGCTATGTGTATATTACTAGCCTAGAAAATGTGTACATTTGAGATATTGTCACCTAGAGTTGATATTGTAAATTATCTTGTTCCTAGGTGGCATGTTAGCTCTACAAGTTGCAATTTGGTTGTGTTTGGTGTAAAGATGATGTTGGATATCCTTGCTATCTACCACTGGGAATTATTTCCAAATACTCTTGTCTTTTGACAATGGGTACTCTCTTATGTGTGGTAGAAATTTATTGATCATCTTTACATTGGCTTTTGCTTTTATTTGCCTTTTCTCTTGCCTAGGATTGTATCAACTCCCTTTGTCTTCCATACCACTTGTGGATATTGTTAATTTCTTGATCTTTTCTAGTGTTTTCTAGATATAGTGAAAGTGGTGATCCCACCTTGTGCATTTTGTATTCAAATGCAAATTCTCTATAATGCACTAGTCTTGGGGGAGCTATCCTATTTTCTATAAGACACTCATCTTGCGATCCTTATCAAGTGTGTGTTGGTGGAAGGCAAGCCGTTTTCTTTTTGGTACTTTGTGCCATCATGAAACTTTGTAGAGAGCTTGGTTTGCTTGGAACCATCCTCTCTTTTGGGAGTTTGATATTTTTTAGTGTGTATCAACCGATTTCTCATTCCTCGATGTATCTTTTATGGATATCCTCCAAGTGATGATTTATTCATTTGGTATCTTTTCTTCACTTGGTTTTTCTTTGTCATTTGGTATCGGTTCTTGAAAGTCTTGAGCATGCATATTAATTTGATGTAGTATTTTTAGCATGCTTTCCTTCTTTGACCCAATATATAGGGGAAACTCCACCAAGTCTCAAATTGGATGAGATGTGCATGTAATTCATTTTCATATCTATGTGCACATATTTATGTGGAGTTTGTCCTATGTATTATTGGTTCTCTAACTCTTTGGTCCCAATGAGTTTGGGTACCATTTTGTTTGTGTTGTTGTTCTAGGAACAATTGGAGATGCATTGGACGCCCTGCTCACTCACAAGGAAGGTGGTGTCACCATGTACTTATTGGATTCAAGCTAGGATGATCAATGAACTGCTATCTACCCTTAATTGGTATCTACTACATCCTTCCAATGATATCTCAGTAACAAGCATCTCTTCATGCATTCTTCCTTGCTTTCAACCTTGTGTAGGTTGCATCTTAGCATGATATTCATTCCATGTTGTGATACTTGTTTCCTTTCTCAAAGCATCTCAACGATGATCTCATATTACTAGTTGTGATGTCTTTGATGGTTGTGTAGTAGGAATTCATTTATATACAATAAGACCATATGTAGCCATGTGCTATGCTTTCAAGAAAATATCTTATTGGTATATTTATGATTTCCTTGTGGATATCTTGTTCTTTCCTTTTGTAACTATTTCGTGTGTATATCTTTCTTTGTAGATACATATCATCATGATTTCATCTACCTAGAATCTTATACACTTGAGAGAAGTTGCATATCTAGTTGATATCCTTTCTTTCATGTCCACCTTGTCTTTCTTATGTTATTTCTTTGGTGGATCCGTGAAAGCTTTTGCCTTGAGTGCGTGTCTTATCTCGTTGCATCTTGATGCACTCTTGTGTGGTGAAGATTATTTTCGTCATGCTTATCTTTATGAGGCTTTTGCCATCTTAATTGGTATCCCTCGTCTTGATGAGGCTTTCATCTTCTATCTTCACCACGGGTTGTCACAAGCATAGGTTCTTTATATGCTTATCAGTAAGCTTGTGAACCCATTTACTTGTGTGTGTGGGAATGATAGGCCTTGCACTGTGTTGCCTCATTCTTTCAAGACTTCATTGATGCTTAATGCTCATCCGTACATTAGTCTTCTCAAGTGCATTGCCTTGACTCACACACATCATTTTGGTTGAGCCCATTCTTAAGTTGCCTCTTTCACTTATTGCTCAACCATGTGTTTGTTACATGTACTAGGCTTAGTTTCCTATATGCTCACTTGCACTTGTTGTAAGTTTCTATTGATTTTGGGGGAGCTATGATCCTATTTTGTGCACTTTGTATCCAAATACAAAAATTCTTATGTGTGCACAAATCATGGGGAGCTTCTCTAGTTTCTTTAGAACACTCCTTTGCTCATATCATAATATCCTTTATTCATGTAGCTCGTAGGATCTTTGGTCTAGTTGGTTCAATTGATATCTATTGATTGCTTGCTTCAATTGGTACCTTTTGATTGCTTGATTGCTTGTGTCTCTCTTTGTTATGTCCTTGTGGCATATCATTCCTTTAGCAATCTTGGTGCCTCAATATAGTTGGTCTTCCTCCAAGTATTACCGTTGGATATGTGTATTGCATTCCACTCTCTTGTTGAGAAATACACAATTTATGGAGGAACACAATTTATATTGGCCTTCTATGCTTTTCGCCCATTTTGGCAATCGATGCCAATGGGGGAGAAGTTTCGGAGAGTTTTCTGGAGAAGGTTTTCAGATTCTTCTCCTTGCTTTGGATTTGTTCCTAAGCATTTGCATCTCATTCTCCTGCCTCATTGGTTGTTGCATTGCATGGTGATGCATAATTCCTTATATAAACTCTCTTGAAAGTGATTGTCATCAATTACCAAAATGGGGGAGATTGAAAGAACATGCGGTGCCCCCATGTTTGGTTTTGGTAATTAATGACAACCTCTATGGACTAATGGTTGCCTTGAGTTATATTTGAAGGATTTGTCCATAGGCATTTCTTGAAGTCCATGTGTTGGTTTCAAGGATTTTATGAGTTGACCAAGGTGCTATTAAGGAATTATTCTAAGTTTGGTCATCTGAGTGTTGAGCTTATTGCAAGCATGTCTTGAAGAAGAAGATTGTGTGATCATTCATGTTTACCTTCAAGACATCATCCAAATGAAGAGAGTTGGAAAGATTCAAGGTTGATCAAGACTAAGTCAAGAGTGAATCAATTTGATCAACTCACAAAGTGTAGAAGATGTACCGAGAGGGATCAAGTGATCCCATGGTATGGTAAGCATTGTCCATTGCGCTTTGTGTACTAACCCATGGTCTATGTGAGAGTTCTTTGTGGGGTTAGGTACGTGTTCATGGGCTTGCGTCAAGAGGAAAATATCTGTCAACCCATGGAGAGGATGACATCAAGTCGTGATCGTCATCAAGATTGTCGTGTGCAAGTTCAAGTGGAGCATCATGAAGAGATCAAGTGCTTGAAGCTTGCCATCCATTGTGGTGTCAATGGACTTGTGAAGATGTGCCGAAGAGTGGCTCACCCATAGTGGAGTATGAGGGAGCAATCATCTAGTCTTCATCGAGCCAACATAATCAAGAAAGGTGGTCCAACTTGAGGGAGTCAAGATCGTCATCATCTAGCTCAAGTGGACCATGTGCAAGGCAAAGGTTTGCCCTTGATAGGTTTTCTATTTTACTGGTCTCATGGTGGTAATTAGGAGACCGAGTTATAGGATCGCTTGCCGTACTATCAAGGGGGGCTCTCAAGTTGGTAGCTTGATCGTATCGTTAGTAGAGAGCTCAAACCATTGCATCCTTGCATCATGTTTCTTGGTTCTTGTTTGATTCTCTTTGTGAGTCTTAGAGCTTATGGTCATCTTGATGACAAGTTTGAGTTCATCGAAAACGGAGTTCGCATGCGTCTTCTATGATGTTTTCGGTGTTGGAGGTTTTACCGGTCTTATCCAAGGAAGGGTTCTCACCCTTTTCGTTTGGGCCTTTTCTCATTTGCTTATTATTGGTATTTCTATCAATATTGTGTTAGCCCTTGTCGCTAGCTTTCCAATAAACCTGGTTTCGTCAAATTCGGAGTCCGTTTGCAGAAGTTGTGGTAGTTTTGGTGTTCTGAAAAGGCTGCAGCGGTACTACCGCGGGTAGGAGCGGAAGTAATTTTTTACTACCGCTTGGAGCAGTACTATCGCGGCTACTTCCATGGCTATTTCAGCTCAGGACCAAAAACTCGTCACAAGTCCAGCGGTGGTAGGCACGAATGTAATTTTTTAGTACCGCTCGCAAGCAGTAGTACCGCTACCCTTAGCAGTAGTACCGCTACCCCTAGCGGTAGTACCGTGATGTCAAGCGGTACTACCGCTCCGATGGTTCTTCTGGCATTTTTGACTCCTGGTTGTTGCGTTTCAAAGGGCTACTACCGCCCTAGCGGTAGTACCGCTCGGTGCGGGCTGTGAGCATAACGGTTGGATTTTTCCCCACCTATAAAAGGGGGTCTTCTTCCCCATTGAACCTTATCCTTTTAGCTCGTGTTCTTCCCCCATTGTTGACCTTCTTCGAGCTTGCTAACTCTCAATCCATCCAATGATTCTTGCTAGTTCTTGAGGGAAAAGAGAGAGGAGATCTAGATCCACGTTTCCACCAATCACTTTCTCCTCTAAGTGAGGGGAACCCCTTGGATCTAGATCTTGGAGTTCTTCGTGTTCTTCTTTCGTTCTTCCTCTCATTTTCTTCCCTAGCATTAGTTGCTTTGGTGGGATTGGGAGAGAAGGACTTGGGCACTCCGTGTGCCCTTGCCATTGCATTTGGTGCATCGGTTTGAGTTCTCCACTGTGATACGTGGAAGTGAAGTTTGAGAAGCTTATTACTCTTGGGTGTTTGGGCACCCTAGAGCTTGTTCCTCTTGGGTGCCTTGGCTCCCTAGACGATTGGTGGTGTTCGGAGCTCAATCATTGTGGTGTAAAGCTCCAGGCAAGCGTCGGGGTCTCCAATTAGGTTGTGGAGATCGCCCTGAGCAATTTGACGGGTACCGGTGACCGCCCCCAAGGGTTGCCAAAGTGTATGGGTTCGGTGACCGCCCCCAAGGGTTGCCATTTGTACGGGTTCGGTGACTGCCCTCAAGGGTCCCTTAGTGGAATCATGGCATCTTGCATTGTGCGAGGGCGTGAGGAGATTACGATGGCCCTAGTGGCTTCTTGGGGGAGCATTGTGCCTACACACCGCTCCAAACGGAGATTAGCATCTGCAAGGGTGTGAACCTAGGGATACATCGTCGTCTCCGCGTGCCTCAGTTATCTCTTACCCGAGCTCTTTACTTATGCACTTTACGTTGTGATAGCCATATTGTTTCTTGTCATATATCTTGCTATCACCTAGTAGTTTCTCTTGCTTAGAATAAGTTGTTGGTGCACATAGGTGAGCCTAGTTGTTGTAGGTTTTGTGCTTGACAAATTAACCGCTAGGTTTATTCCGCATTTGTTCAAGCCTAAACCGTAATTATTTTAAAAGCGCCTATTCACCCCACCCCCCCTCTAGGAGACATCCACGATCTTTCATCGGTCTTTACATCTCGACCATTTCGAGACTCCTCGTCATGTCCGTGATCAAATCCGGGACTCCGAACTACCTTCGATACATCAAAACACATAAACTCATAATACCGATCGTCGCCGAACGTTAAGCGTGCGGACCCTACGGGTTCGAGAACTATGTAGACATGACCGAGACACGTCTCCGGTCAATAACCAATAGCGGAACCTGGATGTTCATATTGGCTCCCACATATTCTACGAAGATCTTTATCGGTCAAACCGCATAATGATATACGTTATTCCTTTTTTCATCGGTATGTTACTTGCCCGAGATTCGATCGTCGGTATCTCAATACCTAGTTCAATCTCGTTACCGACAAGTCTCTTTACTCGTTCCATAATGCTACATCCCGTAACTAACTCATTAGTTACATTTCCTGCAAGGCTTATAGTGATGTACATTAGCAAGAGGGCCTAGAGATACCTCTCCGACAATCGGAGTGACAAATCATAATCTTGATCTATGCCAACTTAACAAACACCATCGAAGACACCTGTAGAGCACCTTTATAATCACCTAGTTCCGTTGTGACGTTTGGTAGCACACAAAGTGTTCCCTCCGATATTTGGGAGTTGCATGATCTCATAGTCATAGGAACATGTATAAGTTATGGAGAAAGCAATAGCAACAAACTAAACAATCATCGTGCTAAGCTAACGGATGGGTCAAGTCAATCACATCATTCTCTAATGATGTGATCCCGTTAATCAAATGACAACTCATGTCTATGGCTAGGAAACTTAACCATCTTTGATTCAACGTGCTAGTCAAGTAGAGGCATACTAGTGACACTCTGTTTGTCTATGTATCCACACATGTACTAAGTTTCCGGTTAATACAATTCTAGCATGAATAATAAACATTTATCATGAAATAAGGAAATAAATAATGACTTTATTATTGCCTCTAGGGCATATTTCCTTCAAAAATATGAGGCTATAAGTAATCATATATAAGACACCAAAAGACTCAAATAACTTTCATGGATAAAAACATAGATCTGATCATAAACTCAAAGTTCATCGGATACCAACAAACACACCGCAAAAAGAGTTACATCAAATAGATCTCCAAGAGACCAATGTATTGAGAACCAAAAGAGAGAGAGGAAGCCATCTAGCTACTAACTACGGACCCATAGGTCTGCAACAAACTACTCACGCATCATCGGAGAGGCACCAATGAGGATGATGAACCTCTCCGTGATGGTGTCTAGATTGGATTTGTGGTTTCTGGAACTTGCGGCGGCTGGAATTGTGTTTCGTCGACTCCCCTAGGGTTTCTGGAATATTGGGGTATTTATAGAGCAAAGAGGCAGTGCGGGAGGCGGCCGAGGTGGGCACAATCCACCAGGGCGCGCCTAGGTGGGTTGTGCTCCCCTCGGAGCCCCCCTCTGGTACTTACTTAGCCCAACTTGTGTCTTCTGGTCCAAAAAAATCTCCAAAAAGTTTCTCTGCATTTGAACTCCATTTGGTATTGATTTTCTACGAAGTAAAAAACAAGCAAAAAATAGCAACTAGCATTGGGCACTATGTCAATAGGTTAGTCCCAAAAAATGATATAAGGTTTCTATAAAATGATTGTAAAACATCCAATAATGATAACATAACAGTATGGAACAATCAAAAATTATAGATATGTTGGAGACGTATCACTTACGCAGGCACCTAAGGCAAGCTGGACACCCTGGCTAGGCGACGCCTTAGGGACGCCTTAAAAACAACGTTTCTCATAAATAAATTCAATTAAGCTTACATCCTCTTTTTGTGGTTAAAAAATGTGTTACCATGTTAACTGCTGAGCGAGCTACTGTTCTCTTTGTTTGACTAGCCATGATATTACCAAAGGTCACAAGTAAGTTGATATTGATGTACCCCAACAGTGGGAAAGAGATATTAGATGAGTGGATTTTTCATACCCCCATGTACCTTCAATTTAGAAAGTTCAGTTTGCATCAAGATCCATGCTATCCTTGTATATAAATTTCTCTTTTCTTTTCTTCCAAACAAGAGAACATTTGACCTTGAAACTTTGCAGGTCAGGTATACACAAGTGCCACTCTTTTGTATAAAATATTTCTAGTTTTTTAATAAAACTTAAATTTGTCAAATTTCAATTTTTGAATGAGTTGTACCTTGAAATTTTGCAGTTCAACCATACACAGCCGACAGGGCTGATGAAGCCCCCATCTTGTCTCGCCTAGGGGATGCAGAAGTTCAAGTGCATGGGTATCGATGATGATGCCAGAGGGCATGGACTGCAGCGTGCCACTCCGAGGACCATGGCGTCATTGTCGTGCACATTGCCAAAGCCTACTGGATCTGGCCAACAAATGGTTAAACTGTTACCGAATAGAATGCCAGTCAAAATAGACACCAACTGGGATGCAAAATACCAGGACGTACAGCGATGTGAACCTCACAACAATATGTGGTGTATCAGTGTATGTAGTTTGCTCCTACATTCAGATTTTTGTTCTCGAAAAACATAAGTCAAATTCATACGCTTCATTACAGCACAAAGTTGCATAGTACTCCCTCCATTTTTATATACAAGGCCACAAACTCAAATTACATGTACTCCTCTGTCATAGTTTACAGGACACACTGGAAAAATCTCTAAGACCAAGGCGATTATTGATTGGTGTGCGAGATGCGGAAACGTCTTAGCCTCGGTACGAGGGGACGTGTTGCATGTTATAGGCAGGGGCACAATCTTCCTAAAGTGCATACAAGTCAGGATTTGAGATATTACAGGAGACTTGGAGAAGAAGAGATGGAATAGGTTACATTGGATAGATATTGAACTAACTACCTAGCTTATCTCTACCAATATCTTGGGACTCCTCGTGCGGCTTAATGTACCTCTGGTGTGGCTCTTATGTAACGTGACAGGTTGCTTAACACCCTCCCTTAATCACAACTTCATCAAGTTGAGATTATGTTTGAAGTCTTCAAAGCTTCTTGTAGGCAATGGTTTTGTGAATCCATCCGCAATTTGATCTCTGGAATGCACAAACCGAATGTCAAGTTGCTTCTTGGCAACTCTTTCTCTCACACAGTGAAAATCTATCTCAATGTGCTTTTGTCCTGGCATGAAAAACTGGGTTAGCAGATAAATACACTACTGCAGGATGCTGCTAACGCGACACTACGATCAGAGACCCTTCGATGAAATTGTGTGTGATGCCATAATCGCAAACGGTGGTGTAAAACCCGTCAAAAAGGTGTAAAACGTTTGCGATGGAGGATGCATCAAACACGATTCAGATTTTAGTTGCGTGTGCGATGCAGGGCATATGGTTCAGCTCAATTAAATGTTTATGATTAAGCAACACAAAAGAAACATGTAGCCATATGAAGGTGTGTGTGATGTATAGCATACGGTTCACTCAGATGAACTGTTTGTGATTAGGCAACACAAAAGAAACGGTCATTCAGATCAAGGTGTGTGCGATATACGGCAAGCGGTTCACTCATATGAACTGTTTGCATTGAGACATGAGAATAGAAATGGTTCAACTTAACAAGATGTGTGTGATACGCGGCAAATAGGTCTGTAATCAAAAACGGGTGCGAAGATCGATATCAACACAGACGATTACTGCTAACAATCCATGTGTGTTATGAGCAAACGATTGCTGGTATACAATTGTGAGTGATTTATGGAAATATCACCGATGGGTTCCATTGTTTAGTCCGTGTGCGATGTGATTTTCTTTGTCCGCACAACATCTACGCTCTGTCTACAGAGCATTGATAACCCACAAGTATAGGGGATCGCAACCGCTTTCGAGGGTAGAGTATTCAACCCAAATTTATTGATTCGACACAAGGGGAGCCAAAGAATATTCTCAAGTATTAGCAGCTGAGTTGTCAATTCAACCACACCTGGAAACTTAGTATCTGCAGCAAAGTGTTTAGTAGCAAAGTAATATGATAGTGGTGGTAGCAGCAACAAAAGTAAAGACAACAAAAGTAATGTTTTTGGTATTTTGTAGTGATTGTAACAGTAGCAGCGGGAAAGTAAATAAGCAAGAACTAGTATATGGAAAACTCGTAGGCACCGGATCAATGATGGATAATTATGCTGGATGCGGTTCATCATGTAACAGTCATAACATAGGGTGACACAGAACTAGCTCCAATTCATCAATGTAATGTAGGCATGTATTCCGTATATAGTCATACGTGCTTATGGAAAAGAACTTGCATGACATCTTTTGTCCTACCCTCCCGTGGCAGCGGAGTCCTATTGGAAACTAAGGGATATTAAGGCCTCCTTTTGATAGAGAACCGGAACAAAGCATTAGCACATAGTGAATACATGAACTCCTCAAACTATGGTCATCACCAGGAGTGGTCCCGATTATTGTCACTTCGGGGTTGCCAGATCATAACACATAGTAGGTGACTATAGACTTGCAAGATAGGATCAAGAACTCACATATATTCATGAAAACATAATAGGTTCAGATCTGAAATCATGGCACTCGGGCCCTAGTGACAAGCATTAAGCATAGCAAAGTCATAGCAACATCAATCTCAGAACATAGTGGATACTAGGGATCAAACCCTAACAAAACTAACTCGATTACATGATAAATCTCATCCAACCCATCACCGTCCAGCAAGCCTACGATGGAATTACTCACGCACGGCGGTGAGCATCATGAAATTGGTGATGGAGGACGGTTGATGATGACGACGGTGACGAATCCCCCTCTCCGGAGCACCGAACGGACTCCAGATCAGCCCTCCCGAGAGGTTTTTAGGGCTTGGTGGTGGCTCCGTATCGTAAAACGCGATGATTTCTTCTCTCTGATTTTTTTCTCTCCGAAAGCAAATATATAGAGTTGGAGTTGGCGTCGGAGGGCATCCAGGGGGTCCACGAGGTAGGGGGCGCGCCCTAGGGGGGGGGCGCGCCCCCCACCCTCATGAGAAGGGTGTGGGCCCCCTGGTCTTCATCTTTGGCGAGGATTTTTTATTATTTTTTCTAAGATGTTCCGTGGAGTTTCAGGTCATTCCGAGAATATTTGTTTTCTGCACATAAAACAACACCATGGCAATTCTGCTGAAAACAACATCAGTCCGGGTTAGTTCCATTCAAATCATACAAGTTAGAGTCCAAAACAGGGGCAAAAGTGTTTGCAAAAGTAGATACGACGGAGACGTATCAACTCCCCCAAGCTTAAACCCTTGCTTGTCCTCAAGCAATTCAGTTGACAAACTGAAAGAAAGAAAGAAAGAAAGAAAGAAAGAAAAACATTTACAAACTCTGTTTGCTCTTGTTGTTGTAACTATGTCAAGCCAGTATTCAAGTTTTCAGCATAGATCATAACTAACCACATTTGCAATAATTCTCAGGTCTCATAATTACTCATATCAATAGCATAACCAACTAGCAAGCCATAATAATAAATCTCGGATGACAACACTTTCTCGAAACAATCATAATATGATATAACAAGATGGTATCTCGCTAGCCCTTTCTGAGACTGCAAAACATAAATGCAGAGCACCTTTAAAGATCAAGGACTGACTAGACATTGTAATTCATGGTAAAAGAGATCCAATCATAGTCATACCCAATATAAATTAACAGTGATGAATGCAAATGACAGTTGTGCTCTCCAACTAGTGCTTTTTAATAAGAGGGTGATGACTCAACATAAAAGTAAATGGATAGGCCCTTCGCAGAGGGAAGCAGGGATTTGTAGAGGTGCCAGAGCTCAGTTTTGAAATAGAGATAAATTGCATTTTGAGCGATATACTTTCATTGTCAACATAACAACTAAGAGATGGTGATATCTTCCATGCTAAACACATTATAGGCGGTTCCCAAACAGAATGGTAAAGTTTATACTCCCCCTCCACCAACAAGCATCAATCCATGGCTTGCTCGAAACAACGAGTGCCACCAACATACATCAGGTCCCAGGGGGAGTTTTGTTTGCAATTAATTTTGATTTAGTTTGCATAAAGCATGGGATTGGGCATCCCGGTGACCAGCCATTTTCTCGTGAGTGAGGAGCGGAGTCCACTCCTCTTGAGAATAAGCCGCCTAACACAGAAGATAAGGACAGCCTTGGTTGATACATGAGCTATTCGAGCATACAAAACAGAATGTTTATTTGAAGGTTTAGAGTTTGGCACATACAAATTTACTTGGAACGGCAGGTAGATACCGCATATAGGAAGGTATGGTGGACTCATCTGGAATAACTTTGGGGTTTAAGGGATTGGATGCACAAGCAGTATTCCCGCTTAGTACAGGTGAAGGCTAGCAAAAGACTGGGAAGCGACCAACTAGAGAGCGACAACAGCCATGTACATGCATTAAAATTAATAAACATTGGATGCAAGCATGAGTAGGATATAATCCACCATGAACATAAATATCGTGAAGGCTATGTTGATTTTGTTTCAACTACATGCATGAACATGTGCCAAGTCAAGTCACTTAAATCATTCAAAGGAGGATACCACCCCATCATACCACATCATAATCATCTCAATAGCATGTTGGCATACAAGGTAAATCATTATAACTCATAGCTAATCAAGCATGGCACAAGCAACCATGATCTCTAATTGTCATTGCAAACATGTTTATTCATAATAAGCTGAATCAAGAACGAGGGACTCATCATATTTACAAAAACAAAAGAGGTCGACTTCATACCAGCTTTTCTCATCTCAGTCAGTCCATCATATATCATCATAATTGCCTTTCACTTGCATGACCGAACGGTGTGAATAATAATAAGAGTGCACGTGCATTGGACTAAGCTGGAATCTGCGAGTATTCAATAACCAGGAGAAGACAAGGCAATATGGGCTCTTGGTTAAATCAACAACAATGCTTATAAGAGCCGCTTCAACAATTTGATTATGGTCTTCTCCTACTGACCCCCAAAGAAAAGAAAAGAAATAAAACTATTTACACGTGAAAGCTCCCAACAAGCAAAAGAAGAACGGGAAATATTTTTGGGTTTTCTTTTTAATTATTACTACTACAGCAGAAAAATAAACTACTACTAATTTTTTGGTTTTTCTTAAGGTTTAACAAACACACAAGAAGAAAGCAGGAAAAAGAAAATAAACTAGCATGGATATTACAGTGAAAAAGTATGAGCACCGACATCTAGTAATGAGTGTGTGTGAACATAAATGTAATGTCGGTGAGAAATACGCACTCCCCCAAGCTTAGGCTTTTGGCCTAAGTTGGTCTATGGCCACGGCTGGCCTGGCGGATATCCATAATAATAGTTGTTGGGGTCGTACTGTGATGAGGAAGAAGAAGGCTCCGATTGCCACTGGCTGGCAATCATCTCCGGATCCCACTGATAGTTACACTACCGTGCAGGATCAAATTGTGGTTCCGGTTCTGGCTCCTCAGCTGGTGCAGGGTTCCGGTAGGCGTGAATAGCCGTCAACGGAATAAGGTACGTGCCTACAGTCAAATCAAACAAAGAAGGAGCAGGCAGGATAATAGTATCAGGGTGATGTTTGTTAAAGAACAATTGATATTTAAGCTCTCCTGCCCTATTATTAACAATAAAATCATGTGCCACCATACTTTTATGATCTAGATAAACATGGGGAAGCACCTTTTCTTCCTTCTCAGCATGCCTAATAGGTATGTTAAAATGTGCAGCTAGGCGTGTAGCATAGATGCCTCCAAAGATGGGACCCTTAGTACGGTACATACTTAACCGTCTAGCAATAATACCACCCATACTAAAAGTGTTATCACTATATAAACCGTGGTGCAGAATAATTATATCAGGGATACTAAGGTTTCCACAGTTTCCGCGTCCAATTAAACAACGACTAGCAAATAATGCAAAGTAACGTAAAACAGGAAAATGTATGCTAGTGATTCGTGCATCGGAAACCTTCCTAGTTTCTTCTACAGTGATAGTATCAATAAACCCAGCCACATCATCATAATGTGGTTCTTTTGTCTTGCCCTCAAAAGGGACTAAACAAATCCGACAGAAATCATAAAGTGACATCTCCTTATGCTCATCATATAAATGAAACTCCACCGTAGGTGGTGAGTTCCTAGAATGAAAATGAAAGTTTTGCACAAAAGTATTTGTGAGTAAGAGATACTGATCGCATTGGTCGTGGAGGAAAGCAGTGAGGCCTGCATTGTGAGCCAATTCATGAAAATCTTCATAGATACCGGCTGCTCTCAAGAAATCATCAGAAGGCCATTCACACGCCCGAATCTCCGCGGTGCGCGGCAAATTATACTTAGGCTTCGGTGCCTTTTCCTTCGAGCTTTGGCTCGATGAGCCCCTCAAGAATCTCCTCATTATTTTTCTGAAATAATATGAAATTTTTAGTAACTTCAAAATAAAAGTAAACCAAACTCAATAATATTGATAGCAACTACTCCTACAAGTGCCTAGAGCCTATATCAAGCATTAGAACTACTTGGAACCATATAAATTTGACATGCAAGCTCAAGAACATCGTCACCTATGCAGCACAAATTTGCAAAGAATAAAGCACTAGAACAAAAACTAATTGGACCAATGGAGGAGTCACATACCAAGGAACAATCTCCCCAAGCAGTTTTGTGAGAGGTGCTTTGAGCAAGGAGATCGAAAATCACAGCAAAAGTGGCTGGAACTCGTGCTTGAGTTGGTTTTTCAGGTTTGTGTGAGATAGAGGAAGAAGATGGGTGCTGGGATAAGTGGAGGAGGGCCATCGTGGGCCCACGAGGCAGGGGGCGCGCCCTAGAGGGGGGGCGCCCACCACCCTCGTGGCCAGGTGGCAGCTCCTCCCGCGGTAATTTTTGCACAGTAAATCCTCAAATATTCCCAAAAAAAATCATATTAAATTGGCATGTCATTCTGAGGACTTTTATTTTCGAGATATTTTTATATTACACGGGTAAGTCTGGAAACAGACAGAAAAATACTATTTTTACTTTATTTAATATAAATAACAGAAAGTAAAAGTGGGGTACAGAAGGTTGTGCTTCTAGTTTCATCCATCTCATGCTCATCAAAAAGAATCTGCTAACAAGGTTGATCAAGTCTTGTTAACAAACTCATTCCAATAATCATGAAACCAGAGAAATTTCGAATAACACTAAGTTACCTCAACGGGGATATGCACATCCCCTATAATAAGTATATCATATTTCTTTTTGACAGTAGGGAGAGGAAATTCAAAACCTCCAAATATAATTGATGGAATTTTCCCAATAGAATTGATACTATGAACTTGAGGTTGTTTCCTCGGAAAGTGTACCGTATGCTCATTACCATTAACATGAAAAGTGACATTGCCTTTGCTGCAATCAATAACAGCCCCTGCAGTATTAAGAAAAGGTCTTCCAAGAATAATAGACATACTATCATCCTCGGGAATATCAAGTATAACAAAGTCTGTTAAAATAGTAATGTTTGCAACCACAATGGGCACATCCTCACAAATATCGACAGGTATAGCAGTTGATTTATCAGCCATTTGCAAAGATATTTCAGTAGGTGTCAACTTATTCAAGTCAAGTCTATGATATAAAGAGAGAGGCATAACACTAACACCGGCTCCAAGATCACATAAAGCAGTTTTAATATAATTTCTTTTAATGGAGCAAGGTATAGTAGGTACTCCGGGGTCTCCAAGTTTCTTTGGTATTCCACCCTTAAAAGTATAATTAGCAAGCATGGTGGAAATTTCAGCTTTTGGTATCTTTCTTTTATTAGTAATGATATCCTTCATATATTTAGCATAAGGATTTGTTTTGAGCACATCAGTTAATCTCATACACAAAAAGATAGGCCTAATCATTTCAGCAAAGCGCTCAAAATCCTCATCATCCTTTTTCTTGGATGGTTTCGGAGGAAAAGGCATGGGTTTCTGAACCCAAGGTTCCCTTTCTTTGCCATGTTTCCTAGCAACAAAGTCTCTTTTATCATAACGTTGATTCTTTGATTGTGGGTTATCAAGATCAACAGCAGGTTCAATTTCTACATCATTATCATGACTAGGTTGAGCATCATCATGAACATCATTATTAATATTTTCATTAGGTTCATGTTCATTACCAGATTGTGTTTCAGCATCAGTCATAGAGATATCATTTGGATTATCAGGTGGTTCAACAATAGGTTCACTAGAAGTTTGCACAGTTCTATCATTTTTCTTTTTCTTCTTTTTAGAAGAACTAGGAACATCAATATTATTTCTTTGAGAATCTTGCTCGATTCTCTTAGGATGGCCTTCAGGATATAAAGGTTCCTGAGTCATTCTACCCGTTCTAGTAGCCACTCTAACAGCATAATCATTTTTCTTACTATTCATTTCATCAAGCACTTCTTTTTGAGCCTTAAGTACTTGTTCTACTTGAGTGGTAACCATAGAAGCATGTTTGCTAACAAGTTTAAGTTCACCTTTAATATTAGCCATATAATCACCCAAGCGTCTAATCATATAAGCATTTTCTTTTAATTGTCTACCAAAAGAAGCATTGAAGTCGTCTTGCTTAAACATAAAGTTATCAAACTCATCCAAGCACTGACTAGCAATTTTAGTAGGAGGAACTTCAGCTTTATCATATCTATAGGGAGAATTTACCTTTACTACCTGTGTCGGGATATCGGAATCAGGAGGTTCTTTAGTAAATAAAGAATTGAGATCATATGTTTCTTCAACAGGCGGTATATTAAGACCATGTATTTCTTCAATAGGAGGTAAATTCTTAACATCTTCAGCTTTAATACCTTTTTCTTTCATAGATTTCTTTGCCTCTTGCATATCTTCGGGACTGAGGAATAGAACACCTCTCTTCTTCGGAGTTGGTTTAAGAATAGGCTCAGCAGGAGCTGGCTCAGGAGGTGCCCAATTATTTTCATTTGTCAACATATTATTCAATAGAATTTCAGCTTCATCCAGTGTTCTTTCCCTAAAAAGAGAACCAGCACAACTATCCAGGTAATCTCTGGAAGCATCGGTTAGTCCATTATAAAAGATATCAAGTATTTCGGGTTTCTTAAGAGGATGATCAGGCAAAGCATTAAGTAACTTGAGAAGCCTCCCCCAAGCTTGTGGGAGACTCTCTTCTTTAATTTGCATGAAGTTGTATATTTCCCTCAAAGCATCTTGTTTCTTGTGAGCAGGGAAATATTTAGCAGAGAAGTACTAAATCATATCCTGGGGACTACGCACACAACCAGGATCAAGAAAATTAAACCATATCTTAGCATCACCCTTTAATGAGAACGGAAATATTTTAAGTATATAAAAGTAACGCGATCTCTCATCATTAGTAAACAGGGCAGCTATATCATTTAATTTTGTAAGATGTGCCACAACAGTTTAGGATTCATAGCCATAAAACGGATCAGATTCAACCAAAGTAATTATATCAAGATCAACAGAGAATTCATAATCCTTATCAAGAACACAAATAGGTGAAGTAGCAAAAGCAGGGTCGGTTTTCATTTTATCTCTAAGTGATTCTTTGTTCCATTTAACTAATAACCTCTTAAGCTCATATCTATCCCTGCAAGCTAAAATAGCGGCAGAAGATTCCATATCAAAAAGATAGCCCTCAGGAATAACAGGCATATTTTCATCATCACTATCATCATCGTATTCAGATTCAATAATTTCTTTTTCTCTAGCCCTAGCAATTTGTTCATCAAGAAATTCACCAAGGGGCACAGTAGTATCAGGCATAGAAGCAGTTTCATCATAAGTATCATGCATAGCAGAAGTGGCATCATCAATAACATGCGACATATCAGAACGAATAGCAGAAGCAGGTGTAGGTGTCGCAAACTTACTCATAACAAAAGGTGAATCAAGTGCAGAGCTAGATGGCAGTTCCTTACCTCCCCTCGTAGTTGAGGGATAGATCTTGGTTTTTGGATCTCTCAAGTTCTTCGTAGTGATAAGCAGATATAAATCCCAAGTGACTCAAAGAATAGAGCTATGCTCCCCGGCAACGGCGCCAGAAATTAGTCTTGATAACCCACAAGTATAGGGGATCGCAACAACTTTCGAGGGTAGAGTATTCAACCCAAATTTATTGATTCGACACAAGGGGAGCCAAAGAATATTCTCAAGTATTAGCAGCTGAGTTGTCAATTCAACCACACCTAGGAACTTAGTATCTGCATCAAAGTGTTTAGTAGCAAAGTAATATGATAGTGGTGGTAGCAGCAACAAAAGTAAAGACAGCAAAAGTAATGTTTTTGGTATTTTGTAGTGATTGTAACAGTAGCAGCGGGAAAGTAAATAAGCGAGAACCAGTATATGGAAAACTCATAGGCACCGGATCAGTGATGGATAATTATGCCGAATGTGGTTCATCATGTAACAGTCATAACATAGGGTGACACAGAACTAGCTCCAATTCATCAATGTAATGTAGGCATGTATTCCGTATATAGTCATACGTGCTTATGGAAAAGAACTTGCATGACATCTTTTGTCCTACCCTCCCGTGGCAGCGGAGTCCTATTGGAAACTAAGGGATATTAAGGCCTCCTTTTAATAGAGAACCGGAACAAAGCATTAGCACATAGTGAATACATGAACTCCTCAAACTATGGTCATCACCGGGAGTGGTCCCGATTATTGTCACTTCGGGGTTGCCGGATCATAGCACATAGTAGGTGACTATAGACTTGCAAGATAGGATCAAGAACTCACATATATTCATGAAAACATAATAGGTTCATATCTGAAATCATGGCACTCGGGCCCTAGTGACAAGCATTAAGCATAGCAAAGTCATAGCAACATCAATCTCATAACATAGTGGATACTAGGGATCAAACCCTAACAAAACTAACTCGATTAGATGATAAATCTCATCCAACCCATCACCGTCCAGCAAGCCTACGATGGAATTACTCACGCACGGCGGTGAGCATCATGAAATTGGTGATGGAGTATGGTTGATGATGACGACGACGACGAATCCCCCTCTCCGGAGCCCCGAACGGACTCCAGATCAGCCCTCCCGGGAGGTTTTAGGGCTTGGCGGCGGCTCCGTATCGTAAAACGCGATGATTTCTTGTCTCTGATTTTTTTTCTCTCAGAAAGCAAATATATAGAGTTGGAGTTGGCGTTGGAGGGCATCCAGGGGGCCCACGAGGTAGGGGGCGCGCCCCCCACCCTCGTGAGAAGGGTGTGGGCCCCCTGGTCTTCATCTTTGGCGAGGATTTTTTATTATTTTTTCTAAGATGTTTCGTGGAGTTTCTGGTCATTCCGAGAATATTTGTTTTCTGCACATAAAACAACACCATGGCAATTCTACTGAAAACAGCGTCAGTCCGGGTTAGTTCCATTCAAATCATACAAGTTAGAGTCCAAAACAAGGGCAAAAGTGTTTGGAAAAGTAGATGCGACGGAGACGTATCAAGCATCAACATATATACTTAAAAAGACAGCATTACATAACCAAATTAAGCATACAATTACACAAATGACTACACACATAACATTTCCACACACCAAAGTAAGCAATTACATGCATACTAAAGTAGGAGAAACGAGGATCTAATCATCTACTTATTGTTGCGACGATGCTTGCCATTGCTCTGCTTCTGGCTAGATCCCTGGCCATTTTGGGGAAGGAGGCACTTCCTTATGTCAACGATCCGCCTGTACATGTCGTAGCTCGTGTACGCCTCCTTGGCCGCGTACACGGCGTGAGCTTTGTCGAGTTTCTCCATCCAAGCCGAGTGCCACGCACGGTTGTCCTTGTTGCACGAATCCTTCATGTCTCTGTAGTAGGGGTCGATGATGGCCTCGACGAGGTGAACCAGTGAGTCCTTCTCATGCTCCTTGCTGCCCCAGATCTTGTATTGGCCCTAGATGTCGACAAGATTCTGGCAGGCGATGCCCGAATTCTCGAGCGCCTTTACATCGTTGGTGATGTCCACCGTAGCGAACATGTAGTGGGGCTATTGACAAACCTAGCGAAATGCTTGCAAGGCCTTGTGGCCAGGCAGTAGTGGTAGACGAGGACGTGGTGGCGCACGCACATCTGGGCCACGGCGACCTTGGGACAAGACCGGGCATGAGCGCAGGTGTACTCGAGGTCGAACTCGGCCACCTTGTACTTCTCCTCAGCAAGCAACAGCTCCATGATGTGGATGGAGTGCTCCACCCAGACCGGGTCGTTGGTGTACACCACCGAGAGGTCCATGAACCTTCTGTGGGTGTCCACCATGGCATGCATGGTGAACTACTGCTCGTCGTCGGCAGCCGCTCAGAGCGCCATTGGAGCCACGCAGGATCCCCTCTAAGAATTTCTCATGGTGGGTGTGCTTCTTGCAATGGTGGGGCACAATCGAAAGGTTGAAGAGACACAAGGGTTAAATGGCCGCTATAATAAATGGGGGCCGGCCCTCCTGTAATCATCACATCTTGTCACAGCGTTCATAGCGGAGGATTCAAGTGCACGCTTGACAAGACCGCACCGCATGCGTGGGCTCGAAGAGGCGCCAAATGTATCATCGGTGAGCCTGTTCCCACGCTACCGCGCTATTTACCGCGCAAGCTTCTCGCCCGGCTAGTTTGGCCAAGCATCGGCTAGAAGAGGGACAAATCGTGGGCATTTATTGGCAAAAGGCTTTGTAAAAACAAAGTGTGTGGAATGACTTCGGTCATAAGTTTACCCGTGGGTGATGAGGTCAAAGTTACACAGAAGGGTGATGATGGACACTTGAGTGTGATAATTAATTCTGCACTCTATAGTGCACACGGTGGAAGAAACCAACTGTGTGCCAATAATGTTGAAGATTGTAGTCGAGTTAGCTATACAGATCGTGTGCTGTGAGATCAACAAGGTAAACAGATTTGAGAATGGTTAATAAAATCTAAGACCATTGCATATTAAGGTCAAAATAGTGCTAGCAATATACGAGTCTCATACGATTCCATTTCAACAATTGTACCACAAAAGCTCGAAATATTACAAGGTTTAAATTCCAGAGTTATATGGCTCAAATTCAAAGATTACAAGGTTCAAACTGATATTAGAAATGAAATTCAGCTCATCGGCTGCAAACGCTCACGCTGATCCACTGAACATGGATATCAAAGAGGTTCAAACTAATATCACCGCTTCTACGACTGGTTTCGAAACCTCGCAATTTTTGCAAAGGGGTCAGCCACTGAGAAGCCATGTATGGGGTTGACACTATGACTTCCGATTACTCTATCATCTGAAGTTCCGAAATGAAATTCAGCATTTTTGGAGCCTACTCCATTCCGCCACAGGCGCCGGCGCTGATCAACAAACCATTCATTTTTGCAAAATAAATGTAGGGCAAACCTCATTTCCTTCAGCACCCTTGCTCTGAGAACAAACAACCCAGCGAATATAATCTCCGGTAAGGTCCCTCGGTAGGAGTTCAAAGTGATTTCTGAGAGATGCAGATCTAGGCATTCGACATGATTGTTATATTGTATCACATTATCCACCACTGGGCCTAATCTTATCTACAAAAGAAGAAAACGTGTTAGTGCCTACATGCAGTTTTGAACATTACTATAGACCTATTTGGTTTGCAGGATTTGTAAAATGCACTAACATGCCATCTTCATCTCACATGATTAACATGGGCATTTGATTACATTCTAGAAAAATGTAGCCTTCTTCACAAGAGGTTGGAGTGGATGAAAAGTTCCCTAAGAAAACTAGTACAGATGAATCCCAAGGAGAAATGCTTATTGATTGTAACCATATGGATCAAGCAACCAATATGGGGGGCATGTATGTACTAAAATCCTCCAAAAGAACCTTCAGAAATCGTAGTACATTGTCATTGTAAACTTGGGAAAAGGTGTCACAAATTGAACTCCCTTATGGTTAACATTTAACAGGAAAGGAACATCACCTTGATATATAGCTTCTCCAGGCATGGAAAGCACCTCAGGAAACTAACAACTTGCTCCAGGTTGGGGTCGATAGATTCTAGTGCCAAGACCTTCACTGTGCACAGTTTCGGGGACAAGCTTGTCGGAATCATTTTCTGAATGACAGACGAACAAACATCTTCAAAATTAGAAATAATGTTAATTTGTAGAAGGAGATGTAGAAGGCAGCCGTTGTACCTGAACGGGTGTGGATCCAATAACAAGTTCAGAGTATTTGTCAGACGAGTAGCCCATCACTGTCAATTTCGGCGCAGAAATGACATTGATTCTTGTTGGACCTTCTTGATCAACTACAAGTAATCTCTCAAATGCAGGTGTGTCCTCAGCGACCATACCGTGGTACACATCTTGTGATGTCTTCCTGTCGCACCAGCAAACACATAAATAGTCCGGAGAGTCATGGAGGTGATGTGGAAGGTACTCAACCCATTGATCGCCTGAATACAAACGTACTCGAGTGCAGTACAGCCACGGAGAAGGCTCTCCATGTCACCGTTTGAGAGGCAAACGACGACGAGCTCGAGGTGCTTCAGTCGTGGTAGAATAAGAGCGGGCGCGTCATTAAGGGGGTGGTAGTTCCTGAACTTGGCGACGTGCGGCGTGGGTGCGAGGCGGAGTGTGGACGTTGGCAGCGACCACATATGCCCATCATCAAAAGTGAGCTCCTCGAGCTGATCTAGGGTGGGGGATTGGAACCAGTCGTCAAGCTTGGCTCGGTCCTTGCCGTTGGAACGGAACTTGCCCATTCTAAGGCCTTTGGTTGGGCCAAGGTGACTGCCGAGGATCTTGGAGAACGCATCCAAGCTTTTGCGATAGCCATGGCAGAGCTCGTGGGTGTCGATGAGGTCTCAAGGGCTGGAGTTCCATAGGGGGCGCCACCGCTGGGAAAGGACAGTTGTCCGCGCCCCATATTTGATTGGGAGGAGGGAGATGATGACTCTCAGCATATCATCGGGGAGGCTGCTGATGAAGTCTAGGCCTGCTGGAGTCTCTTGCGGTTCTAGCTCACCCTGCCTCCGCTTGTTAGCAGCCCTGTTATACACCTCTGGAGTCTCCTTGTCAATGGCACTTTCTGATAGAAATGGGAGTACAGGGAATATTTAGTTAAAATAGGGGAATAGAAAAGTGTATTGGCAACTAGAAGTTATTAGGTAGGAATATAGTAAGAAAAGGGAATAACAATTGGTTGCTTAAATACTACACAATTCATTTGACATTGCTGGGTAAGTCAACATGCAGATAGTTGAAAAGAAAACTTACTTCAAACAAAGTCTAGACGGATGATTTTGTCGGGGAAGTTAGCATATATCTCATGACCAGGCCCTTTTATGTGCAGTGCAATTTTAGTGCCAGCTTTTAGTACATAAAACTTAGAAATTTCTTTCCAAAAGCTAGTGCCAAAATAGGAGTCACCACGTTCATCAAGTCTTACAGTAGCAACGATTGTAAATCCATGGTTTGTGTGCAGTACGACATTCGTGCAACCTTGATCTATGTAAACGGAAAAATTGTGCACTACATAATCTGTTGCATAGCAAGGGATGTGCTGTAGAAAATGGTAGGATTGTTAAAGAAAATATGGTAACATGAAAATATGGGCCCAAATTGAAAGAACTGTACATCAGTTGAAATCAAAGGACAAAAATCTATAATTAAATAGATAGGGTAAACATGATGTCATGGAAATATGAGAGTAATCGAAAGAACAATACATCATTAATTTGCCTAGTATAGAAAGAAGAGGGGAAAATCCCCTTTGACATATATGGTGCATGTGGCACCTTTTATCCAAATGTAGCAATATTTAGAATATGTTTAGAAAAGTAGGCCATGCCAACTGATTTAGGGTGAGATTGAATATACCGCGCGCGTCCTCAAGCTATCTGGTATGATGAGATGGAATCTCTGGTGGAGGTCGCAAAGTCCTGAAGTGTTGGTGCATTGTAGATTCTATGAATGAAAGAAAACCCTCAAATCAGCTCGAATAAAAATGAATTCACAGCGATTTCCGTTGGGTGATTAAAGGAGGCAGATGAACTGGGATAAGAGATGAGATAATATCTCATTAAATTAGTTACCTTGTCGTCCATGAGAAAGAACCCTCGGTATGGCAGATTCCCCAACCGAGTGGAGCTGGGTCGACCGCGAGCAGCGACGAGAAAGTCGATGGCAATAGGCGGCGGCAAGCGGAAGTGGTGAAATGCGGTGGGCTTTGCCGGCAGCCTGGCGGCGGTGGCAGGCGTCAAGCTAAGTGTTCACTGTCGTGATAGGCAGTGCCATGGCATAGACACGGAGGAGCTTGTGTAGGTTGAGAATGGGGAACGTACCGGAGGGGGTGGCGGGCGGGGTGAGGGTTTTTGTGACGTGGGGATGGTGAGGGTTTTATTTTTTCTTTTTTTGAATTGGGTGGTGAGGGTTTTCTGTCCCACAAAGAATTTTGGGGGCGACGGTTTGCTAGAGCGAACTGTGTGTGATTGACACAACAGGCAAAATGAAAGTCATTGCACACGATTCCAATTTTGGGAACCATGTGTGATTGACGTACTACCTCCATCCTGGTTTATTGGTCCCCCTTTGTAATTTTTACCAAATTTTGACCAAATATTTAACATACTCAGACATAGATAATAAGCGTACACGTACATAAGCATAGTTCAACCATAAGTACATAGTTCAACCGTCATTAAGCATACTCAAGCGTACATAGTCGATCCATCCCACATCTCATCTCACATCCCGACACGATCCTGAAGCTTCTCCAGGTACTCGGCGTACGCGCCATGCGCCACCCTGCGAGAATACTTCTGCTTAAAGGAGCCAACAGGCCGTCCAGCACACTTAGATACATGTCATGAAGCTTCTGGTTGCAAAATGGGCATCGATGGCTGCCATTCCAGGTCCTAATACGTCTGTTATGCATTCCCGCATAAAGATCCCTTAGTATTTGCCTCTTGTACCTCCTCTGGACATATTCATCCTTGCTATCCACATCATCAGACAGCACCTATACAAATAGTAAAACAAATTTGGCATCAAATCAATGATTACATGCCATGAATTAGGATTAGGAATTTATGGCTATTTATTTATACATATCCAGAGATTATGGTTCGATTTTTAAGCACAGTCGTCTATGTACGGACAAATCTTGAAGAAAATAATGGCACAAACATATGTAAGTCATTCAAAATCAATTGTCAAGTCCTTGCTAGGAATTATAAGCACGAACACTAACCCTAGTCGGATTACTAGCAGAAATCATTTGCATAGATGAAATAACTAATCACTTATCACTTGTACCATTCAAACAATCAATACACTACACGGATCTAACGAAACATACTCAGATTTTATGGATTGGGAGAACATAACCATAGGATTTCTATTCCAAAAAGAGGGATGCAGGAGTAACCAGAGAAACCCTATGATCTATTTGACACATAAATGGGTATAGATGACTAACCAGTTGTCCGTTGTCATCGGAATCATCGCCGGAGTGGTCGTCGGAGTCATCGCCGGAGTGGACGTCGGAGTCGTCGCCGGGGTCGTCACTAGAGTCGGTGTGGAACTCTGCCTCCGGTTGTGGAAGCTCGATGTCATCGACAATGTCAGGGTGCAGCGATAACTCGCCGGCGGTGACGGCAACCTCTGTCTCCATCTCCATGCCGTGCCCCGGTGCTTTAGCAGCCCTGGCGTCACCACTCCCTCCGATCGGGCGCTTCGGCAGCATCCTCATACACTGACGGCTTCGAGGACTGAGAGTGGCGTCGAGGATGCAAGCGGAGAGAGAGGATTGTGTGTTTGTGGCGAGGATGGGGGTGCGGCCGCTCGAGCGCACCATTAATATGGAGTTGTGGGAGAGAGGCGGGTGGCGTTCAAACTGATGGCTCGCCTCCCGGTGAGCCTGCACACCGGACTGCTGGCATGCCTACCAAAGTTTCACACAGCTACTCACACGCCTCCCGATGACACTGCATCGTGAGCACACCTCTGTCAATTCACACACCTGCATGCACGCCTCCCCGTCTGCCTGTGCGGAGGACTGCTCGCATGCGTCCCGTCAACTCACGCCTGCTCGCATGGCACATAGCTCGCGCGGCGGCACGTATATTGTTTTTCTATTTGGATGATTAATGTTGCCGCTTTATTGCTTAACCGAAGCATGCACGTATCATTGTTGGTCTAATTCTCATAGTTCGAATAAATGATCCATTTGGGATATTGGTTCCCAATTATTAAATAATCTCCCGTTTGTAATTAGATAAAGATTACATCAAAACTGGTCTCAAATTTGACCCAAAAAAGTACAATGCCACTTTGTATTGGTATCCATATGACAACACGATAAGTTTCATGAACTTCAAATAAGTTTTGGATGTACTAGAGTTTAAAAATCAAGATTCTAAATGTTTGAAATTTGTTGCACGGGGAGTAAACATGCACCCAGTGAGACACATGTGTTTTTGCAATCCATTTAGGTGCACTTTCACGTGTGCATGTAGCTCAAATTTGATTTTTGCACATTATACCCGTAGAAAATCAATCAATTAATGTACTAAAATGTCTGAATGATCTCTGTGATTTTTTGAAATTAAAACGCCCCTCCTTTGGTAACATATGTTCACCGCGGAATAATTAATTTAACAAGCATCGTAGTTGCGGTGGATTCGCGGTGTGTGTGTGTGTGTGCGTCTAGGGGTGGCGGGTGGCTGAAAGCACAAGTGCTCCCTAGGTGGTTTTGGTAATTAATGTCAACATATCTCTTGTTGGACTAATGTTTTTATCTAGTATATTTTAGATAAGTTCAATAGATGGAGTGGCGTGGACAAGAGAATGTGGAACCCCTTCAAGATGCTAAGGACAAAGGATTGGCTCAAGCTCAAAAGCTCAAGGCTCTACATTTTTAGTTTAGTCATCCAAGATCACATTGAGTCTTTAGGAAAGCCAATACTATTAAAAGGGGATGAGGTGTTGCTTAATGGCTTGCTTGCTCAAAGTGCTTAGTGATATGCTCCAAAGCCCTCAACCACTTTCTCATATCCACATATGTCCCAAACTAAAAGTCAAACTCGGCCCTACCGATTTGATCCATCCGGCGCCACCGAGTTCACTTGACATAGCCACTGCCAGAAACCCTAATCAATTCGGTCTCACTGATGGGATCTCGGTCTCACCGAGATGGGCTTGCAAACTCTCTATTGCCTATTGCAATTATTTCAGTCCCACCGAGATAAGCAATCGGTCCCACCGAGTTTGCCTGACCAACTCTCTGTTTTGCTTATTACCAAAATCGGTCTCACCAAGTTTGTGTAATCGGTCAAACCGAGATGAGGTTTTACCCTAACCCTAGCACATCGGTCCCACCGAGTTGATCATATCGGTCCCACCGAAATGCCTAACGGTCACATTATGAACTAAATCGGTTCGACCGAGTTTCATTATTCGGTCCCACCGAGTTGATCGTATCGGTCCCACTGAAATTCCTAACGGTCATATTATGAACTAAATCGGTCCGACCGATCGAGTTTCATTATTCGGTCCCACCAAGTTTGGTGATTTGTGTGAAACGGTTAGATTTTGTGTGGAGGCTATATATACCCCTCCACCCACTCTTCACTCATGGAGAGAGCCATCAGAACATGCCTACACTTCCAACATTCATTTTCTGAGAGAGAACCACCTACTCATGTGTTGAGACCAAGATATTCCATTCCAACCATATGAATCTTGATCTCTAGCCTTTCCCAGGTTGCTTTCCACTCAAATCATCTTTCCACCAAATCCAAATCAGTGAGAGAGAGTTGAGTGTTGGGGAGACTATCATTTGAAGCACAAGAGCAAGGAGTTCATCATCAACACACCATTTATTACCTTTTGGAGAGTGGTGTCTCCTAGATTGGTTAGGTGTCACTTGGGAGCCTCCGTCAAGATTGTGGAGTTGAACCAAGGAGTTTGTACGGGCAAGGAGATCGCCTACTTCATGAAGATCTACCCTAGTGAGGCAAGTCCTTCGTGGGCGATGGCCATGGTGGGATAGACAAGGTTGCTTCTTCGTGGACCCTTCGTGGGTGGAGCCCTTCGTGGACTCGCGCAACGATTACCCATCGTGGGTTGAAGTCTCCATCAACGTGGATGTACGATAGCACCACCTATCGGAACCACGCCAAAAATCTCCATGTCTCCAATTTCGTTTGCACACTCCAATCACATCCCCTTACTTTCTTGCAAATTGCATGCTTTACTTTCCGTTGCTCATATACTCTTGCCATGCTTGCTTGAATGTATTGTGAATGTTTAAACTTGTGCTAAAACTCCACCTTAACTTGAAGAAATTAAAATTGGGTACTTTTCTTTGTTAAGATCTATTCACCCCCCCCCTCTAGACACCTCTTCTCGATCCTTTCAGTGGCTTGCAGTACACTACGAGTTGTGAGCCACCATGTGGGTTGGTCGTTTTGTTAGGCAATCCGGTGCCACATCAGAGTCATGAAATCGTTATTTAAAACATTACACAACCCTTTAATACATACATGTTTTGGCCACATGCAGTCGATGGTTGTCCTACACGACACTCGATACTCGCGTGTGATGCTTTCTGTGGGCCCGCGAGGTCGTCGTCCATCACTTTGACGAACAGCCGGCAGTGAGGTTAATTTGACCAGCATGGTAGAATCTTTTTTGTTTGTGTTATGGTGGTATATAGTATGCGTCGAAGAGGTGGGAGGGGACTAGCATATATACTATACATATGCGTCCGTGAACAAGTTCACCTCACTCAGTGTCGGTACTTTTTGGTTTCCGAGGCATGTGCCACATCAAAATTCTGAAATTGGCTATTCAAACATCACACAACACCTTTTTGGGCCACATGCATGCACGCGGTGGTTATCCTAGCTAGGACACTCACGTGTGACGCTTTCATCTGTGGGCCCACGAGGCCATCATCGATGCATGCATGCATCACTTTGACCTACATCGGGAGAGGTTAATTAATTTCACCATTGATGAGGATTCTTTTGGGTTGTACACATATTACGGCAGGAGCATATAGTATGCGGTGAAGAGGGGGGAAGGGGACCATCATATGTAGTACGCTTCATGAACCTCGCTCTATGTGAGTGCATGGTTTACGGTTTTTGAAGCATGTGGCACATCAAAGTTGTGCATTTTGGGTATTCAACATATATATGTTTGGACCACATGCAAAGCGGTGGTGGTTGTCCTCTCGCACCCACTTAAGCGGTTACCAGCGATATCGATGCTTTCCATCTGTGGGCCTGCTTGGTCCATCACTACTTTTTGCCTGACAACAAGAGAGCTTAATTTGACTTAGGAGGGGATTGTTATTTTTGCTCTGGGATGACATGCATGATACAGTTTGAGTACACACACATGCATGTGTATGCATGAATCCCTCCCATCGAGTCGAAGTGGCTAGTACAACGACACATCATGAACCGATCTCGCTCTGTGTGGGGAGCTAGTGTACGATTGTTGATGCACGCGCCACATCAATGTTGTGAAATGGTATTCAAACATGCATGCACGCATCACCTCCATACATATGCATGTAGTGGTTGCCTTCGAACGATACACTCCCTCGTGTGGTTACCGGTGACAAGCCTATATATTCGTGGGCCCGCATGGACATCCATGATTACCTTGACCAACAACAAGATAGGTTACCATGGCGGATTCTTCATTTGGTTTCGTGTTATTGTAGTATAGGTCATGATGAGATTCAGACCTTAAGTTTGAGCGCATATACTATGCACGCATGCATGAATCCCCGTCATTGGCTTGAAGTGTGGTGTAACATACATATGCATCGTCAACCTAACCCTCACTTGGTGTGGGGATTTCTAGTTGGAAATCATGGTGCCACATCAAAGTTGTTCCATTGTTACTCAAAAACACACCTCTCCATACATATGTTTGGGCCACACGCATGTAGTGGTTGTCTTCGGGGACTAGCTACTTGTGTGATTATTGGCGAGCTAACCCATCTCCGGGGTCACATGGACGGCGATCACTTTGACCAACAACAAGAGAGAGGTTGTACGACCAAGGTGGATTATTCTTGGTCCGTTTTATGATCCATCTTGGTGAGATATGCCTCTCTGGCCCGCCGACTGAAAGTGTGGGGGGTTGCTAGTTCACACTTTGCTAGGTGAACCTCGGTTGGGGGGCATGCATTCATAGCTTAGGATTCCCTTCATGGTGACACGAGGGGGGCTACTACCTACTTCGCACTTTGCTAGGTGAACCTCGGTTGGGGGGCATGCATTCATAGCTTAGGATTCCCTTCATGCTGACACGAGGGAAGGGGGCTGCTAGCTAGTTCGCACTTTGCTAGGTGAACCTCGGTTGGGGCGATGCATTCATAGCTTAGGATTCCCTTCATGCCGACACGAGAGAAGGGGAGCTGCTAGCTACTTCGCACTTTGCTAGGTGAACCTTGGTTGGGGGGAGGGGGCTTGCATTCATAGCTTAGGATTCCCTTCGTGCTGACACAAGGGGGGCAAGCAATATCGTGCACTTTGCGAGAGAGGTGCCACATCGAAGTTGCATTTGGTATTTGAAAATCAAACCACCCATTTGATACATAAATTTGGTCCACATGCAAGTGTGTTCATGTTCTAACCCTCTCCCGCGTCATTTTTTTGCCAAATTTATGAACATTAGACAAGTCGGATGATGCAACAAACATGGTTCACTCAAACTAACCATGTGCCTCGCCGATGCCCCTGTCACGCACACATCCGCATAGTACATTGGGCTCCATGAGGCTCCCCCTCTCAAAAATATCTGCCTGCCTCGAGGGTTTTTCTGTTTCATAACACACGGTTCCCTTCGTGCGATGTTTCATGTTCCCAATCCTGCCTGCATCCCTAGAAACTATCTGCTTGCCTCGAGGGTTTTTGATAGAGGCAAAGGTGTCCCGATGTTTTGATGAGATGGTGGCTATCATTTTCTGTGGGAGTCGACCTTGACGATCCGACTACGAACGTGCGAGACGTCGCGCCTTAGCAATCGCTAAACCAACTTCCGAGGGGTTATTGACCACGCCGGAGCACGATCAACCTGACCACGAGGGCCTGTTTCCTGCGAGCAAACGAAGAACAAGCAAGAAACTGAGATTGCAATCTGGATATTGCGAATATAAGATGAAAGCTTTATTGATCAAGGTGGGGTTCTGTGACGTCTTGGTCTGGTCGTTGGACACAAACGAAGTACGCGAAGTTGCAGCTATGGCGAACTTTTAATCTAAACAAAACCCAAAGTCTAAACGACGCCCTAAGGGCTGTATATATGGAGGAAGAGAGGGGAATTTCGTGGCCCTTGAGGGTGGGGTCCGAAACCAACCCTAACTCTTGTTTCCCCACACATACGGACTCTAAAAATAGCCTATACTTAAGTATTTCGAAATTACATGGGCCTGGCCCATTAATAAGGTGACGCAGCACCTAGAATAGCCTATGGACGAATATTATGAAGTGGCATCTTGTATATTTCATCCATGGCTTCATGCACTCCTTATGGCGGCTTCAAAGTCCTGAAATCATCACTTGTAACTCCGTTCTTGATCCCCTTGCGCATGCCATCAACTTCATGCGTGTTCTTGCTCCAATGTTCGTCCTTCTCCAAGCTAGGCCCTTCATTTGAAAGCAAAACAAATGTATCCAATTTAGGCAGCATCATAATCTCATGAACATTAGAATCATTACCAAGAAACGAAAGTACCTGGTAATTTAATTGGCGTGCGCGAGCTCTAGTAATTGGTCCAGTATATGTAACAGTAGGGGCTGTGGGTGTAACAATGGTATTGATGTCCTCATCATCCTCCCCTTCTTGAAATGAAGTCGTCCTCGACGGAAGCTCATCTTCCTCACCCAAATAAGGCTTCAAATCTGCAATATTAAAAGTGGGACTAACCCCAAAATCTGCAGGTAGCTCAAGTTTATATGCATTATCATTTATTTTCTCTAAAACCTTAAAAGGACCATCAGCACGTGGCATTAGCTTTGATTTGCGCAGATTAGGAAATCTATCTTTACGCAAATGTAACCAAATAAGATCTCCAGGTGCAAACACAACATGTTTTCTACCCTTATCTCCAGCAAGTTTATATTTAGTATTCATACGCTCAATGTTTTCCTTAGTTAACTCATGCATTTTTAAAATCAATTCAGAACGTTCTTTAGCATCAAAATTAACCTTCTCCGAAGATGGAAGAGGCAACAAATCAATAGGTGCACGAGGTAGGAAACCATACACAATTTCAAAAGGGCACATCTTAGTAGTAGAATGCAATGAACGATTATAAGCAAATTCAATATGAGGCAAGCATTCTTCCCACATTTTCTTGTTATTCTTCAAAACAGCCCTAAGCATAGTAGACAATGTTCTATTGACTACTTCAGTTTGTCCATCAGTTTGGGGGTGACAAGTAGTACTAAAAAGCAGCTTAGTCCCCAACTTAGCCCATAAACATCTCCAAAAGTGGCTAAGAAATTTAGTATCACGATCTGAAACAATAGTATTTGGCACACCATGTAAGCGAATAATTTCACGAAAGAACAAATCAGCAACATTAACAGCATCATCGCTTTTATGACATGGTATAAAGTGTGCCATTTTCGAGAACCTATCCACGACAACAAATATGCTATCCCTCCCCTTCTTTGTTCTAGGTAAACCTAAAACAAAGTCCATAGATATATCCTCCCAAGGAAACACTAGGTACAGGCAAAGGCATATATAAACCATGAGGATTGAGTCGTGACTTAGCTCTTTGACATGTAGTGCAGCGAGCAACAAAACACTCAACATCCCGTCTCATCTTTGGCCAAAAGAAATGTGTAGCAAGTATATCCTCCGTCTTCTTGACGCCAAAGTGTCCCATTAATCCTCCTCCATGCGCCTCCTGCAACAACAAAAGAAGAACGGAGCTAGCTAGAATGCATAGCTTGTTAGCACAAAACACAAATCCATCGTTAAGAACGAACTTGTTCCAAGTTCTCCCTTCCTTACAATTCTGCAATACATCTTTAAATTCAGCATCATGAACATATTGATCCTTGATGGTATCCAAACCAAATATTTTAAAGTCAAGTTGTGAAAGCATAGTATAACGACGAGACAAGGCATCAGCAATAACATTTTCTTTACCCTTCTTGTGTTTAATCACATAAGGAAAAGTCTCAATGAATTCAACCCATTTAGCATGTCGACGATTCAGTTTTGCTTGACTTTTAATGTGTTTCAAAGATTCATGATCAGAATGTATAACAAATTCCTTGGGCCATAAATAATGTTGCCATGTTTCTAAGGTCCGAACAAGAGCATATAATTCTTTATCATAAGTAGAATAGTTCAGACTAGGCCCACTCAATTTTTCAGAAAAGTATGCAACAGGTTTTCCATCTTGTAATAACACACCTCCTAATCCAATTCCACTAGCATCACATTCAAGCTCAAAAGTCTTATTGAAATTAGGAAGTTGGAGTAAAGGAGCATGTGTCAACTTATCTTTCAATACCGTGAAGGCTTCTTCCTGTGCGGTACCCCAAACAAAAGGTACATCCTTCTTTGTAAGCTCGTTGAGAGGTGCAGCAATGGTGCTGAAATCTCTCACAAAATGCCTATAAAAACCAGCGAGGCCAAGGAAACTCCTCACTTGTGTGACCGTTTTGGGCTGCGGCCAACTCTCAATAGCTTCAATCTTGGCTTTATCAACTTCAATTCCCTGTGGAGTAACAACATAGCCAAGAAAAGATACTCGGTCGGTGCAAAAGGTGCACTTTCCAAGGTTACCAAACAAACGTGCATCACGTAGAGCAATAAAAACAGCACGTAAATGTTCCAAATGTTCCTCCAAAGATTTGCTATAAATCAATATGTCATCAAAGTAAACTACCACAAATCGTCCAATGAAAGCACGTAAAACTTCGTTAATTAACCTCATGAAAGTACTAGGTGCTTTAGTTAACCCAAAAGGCATGACTAACCACTCATATAATCCAAACTTAGTTTTAAATGTTGTTTTCCATTCATCTCCCAATTTCATACGAATTTGATGGTAACCACTATGCAAATCAACTTTGGAGAATATTGTAGAGCCACTCAATTCATCAAGCATATCATCTAGCCTAGGAATAGGATGACGATAATGAATAGTAATATTATTAATGCCTCTACAATCAACGCACATACGCGACGTACCATCCTTTTTCGGCACTAAAATGATAGGAACAGCACAAGGACTAAGGGATTCGCGTATATAACCTTTGTCGAGCAGTTCTTGTACTTGACGCATAATCTCCTTCGTCTCCTCTGGATTGGTACGGTATGGTGCCCGGTTGGGTAATGATGCACCGGGAATTAAGTCAATTTGATGCTCAATCCCGCGAATAGGTGGTAATCCCGGTAGCACGTCTTGTGGAAAGACGTCGGCGAACTCCTGCAAAATGTTAGTGATAGCAGGAGGCAAAGAGGAAGGCACGTCCTCGTATGAAAATAATGCCTCTGTGCACACAAAAGCATAGCAAACAGATTTGCTAAAATCTAGATCATCAATATCAGATTTGGTGGCAAGTAAACATGCACTTTTCAATTTAATTTCGGAAGCAACACTAGATTGTTTATTATTATTAGGCTGCATTTTTTGCTCAAATTCTTTTGCCACAATCTGATTTTCACTCTTAGTTTTCTCCTGTTTTGCTTTATTAGCTCTATTAATATCATCTTTCAAAATGGAATCAGGAGTCATAGGAAGCAAAGTAATATTTTTATCCTTATGAACAAGAGTATACTGATTGTTTCTACCATGGTGAATAGAATTTTTATCAAATTGCCATGGTCTACCAAGTAATAAGGAACATGCTTGCATCGGTACCACATCACAATCAACATAATCAGCATATGTAGAGATACTAAAATGCACACGAACAGTACGTGTTACCTTAACCTTGCCGCTGTTGTTGAACCATTGGATGTAGTAAGGATGTGGATGTGGTCTTGTGGTGAGAGATAGCTTCTCCACCATCTCGATGCTAGCCAAGTTGTTGCAACTCACTCCATCTATGATCACGCGAACAGAACGTTCCTTCACAACTCCCTTTGTATGGAACAAATTATGCCTCTGATTTTGCTCAGCTTGTGTAACCTGCACACTCAAAACACGTTGAGCAACTAAACATTCATACCTGTCAGCATCTTCAGGAGCCATGTATTGCGTCTCATGATTAGAATCGTCTCCACCGTGTTCGTCACGTGTAATAAGAGCCAAAGTCTCCTCATCATAGTCACTAGCGGACTCATACCCACCATCCTCAGTAACAATCATCACACGCTTAGATGGGCATTCTCTCGCATAATGACCTCCACCCTTGCAACGTCGACAAATAATATCATGTGTTTGCCCTGTTGATGCCATGGATGAAGAAGAGCTCTTTGCAGGCCCAGAAGGTGTGCTCTTGGCAGATAGTGGTGATTGTGCCTGCTTTATTGTATCACGGTTGGAGGTGGCAGCCGACGGAGGCGCCGGTGAAGCAGAACGTGTGGAAGTAGATGATGCACGTGGTGTCCATGAAGAAGGTCGACCTGCAGAAAAGTTAGTCCGCGCCAATGCCTGTCGATCCTGCACTTCACGTTCAGCTTTACAAGCAAGATGGAATAAACGAGTGATATTAGTATACTCCTTATACTCTAGAATCGTCTGAATCTCTCTATTTAATCCACCCATAAAACGTGCAAGCATAGCTTCATTCTCCTCAACAATACCACATCTAATCATGCCAGTTTGTAATTCCTGATAATATTCTTCTACAGAATTTTTTCCCTGTCTTAAGCGCTGCAATTTTTGAAGTAATTCACGTTGATAATATGGTGGAACCCAACGAGTACGCATAGCAGTTTTCAAAGCAGCCCAAGTAGCAGGAATGGGATATAATCTACAATGCTCAGACCACCAAACACATGCAAAACTAGTGAATGCACAAACAGTAGCAGGAACACGTCTCTCCTCGGGATATTGTAAACATGTAAATCGTTGTTCAGTTTCTAACTCCCAAGTAAGATATATATCAGGAACATATCTACCCTCAAATGGTGGAATATTCAATTTTAGTTTAGGGAGATGGTCATGATCTCGTACCTGAGGGTGAGCCCTACCATTGCCATTATTTGCATGTGGACGACCTGATGGTTGTTGTGCTGGTGGTGGCACGTAGTTCTGATTTTGATCAACCTCATCCTCGTAATCACCAGCAAAATCATCCTCCTCCGCATCAGTAGCAGGAGCCACAGAAGTAGCAACAGCAGCACCAACAGTTTGGCCAGGTGCAAGAGGGAGACGGCTCGCTCGGCGGAGGGCTGTTTCACGATGTGTAGGTAGTCGTCGTTGTTGTTGTTGTAGAGGTGCGTTAGGTGCAGCCGGTGGTGGTGGTGGAAGACGCGCGAGCAATTCATTAAACCTGTCATCGAGCTTTGTTTCGAACGTCTTCTCCATGTCATCTATCTTCTCCATGGCCTCTTCAAATCTGTTTAGCACATCCTGCACCTGTCCATTCATCATGTGCTGAAATTTATCATGCAACTCCTTATTCGTCATGTTCTCCCAGTCAGTCTCGTCGGCTTGTGATCCTGCCATGGTTAGCAACAATAGAAAACACACAAGAATATGATCCTACAGAATACTAACAAGAGGTGGTGGTGGCGGGTGTCACAAATCCGTCAAGCAAATCTCAAATTCTTACCAGTTCTTACCTAGCAGCAGGCGGTGATCGGCAACCGTTGTAGTCAAAACTCTCAAAAGCTTGGATAGAGCGATTGCCAGGGAGAGTCAAACGCACGACGTAGAGGTATGTGGAGCTGGGAAGGCTTATAGTATGGTAGCAAAAAGGGTCAGCAATAATCAATTCAGAGATGCAAAGTTGAATAAACGCTCAACGACGGTACTGTGCTGGTCCTAGGCTAGACCGTGCTAGAGACGCGAGCCTAGAACACTAACAAAATCACGGCGCTGCACGTAAATAAGGGAAAAGCACACTCTGGAACTTTTTTTTTCGCTTTTTTTTTGCGCTCCTCTTTTTTTTGCGCTCCTCTTTTTTTTTGCGAAAAATTACTATAATGTCGAGTGTCTCAAAACTCTTCCCTCGTCAAACTGATAGGATGGGCACGAAATTTTTTTCCCACTTTTTTTTTCAGAAATCAGGGCAGCGACGACGAAAAAATGCGACAAAAAATCACTATGATGGCACGTGGCTCAAAAGACTCAGAAAAGCCTAAAAATAGGATAGGGAAAAAATATTTTTGCCCGTGAAAATTTTGGCCTAAAAACTGCCCGGGGGTCTCCAGACTCTTTTTTTTTCCGAGACCTACGCAGGCAAGGAAACACGAATCGGAATTGAGATTGATCTCAAGAACAAACCTAATATGAGAAGAACTCGGATTGGTGGTGGATATATGGTTGTGGTATATGGCAGCGGTGGTGGTATATGGTAGCGGTGGTGGTATATGGATAGAGATTGATGGTGGTATATGGATACGGATTGGTAGTGGTATATGGATAAGGATTCAGAGCGGTGGCGGATAAGCAAAAGTGGTAGATGGGCGATGATGATGGTGCGGCGGCGGCGTGACAACTTATGACCAGAACTCGAAACTCTAAAAGACTAGACTCTAAGACCAGCAACTTGACACGACGATGCAACCGCAAATTCAACAAAGCAAAAACCCTAAAAAGATTATGCAAAGGCTCAGATTGGTTCGGATATGATGAACTAACCCTAATTTTTTTTGTGGCTTTTTCGTGGACTGTAGGTATGAAGAACAGACTCGATCTAATCTACGAAAAACTATAAAATCTCACCGAGCAACCTGGAAATCTGATACCACTTGATAGAGGCAAAGGTGTCCCGATGTTTCGATGAGATGGTGGCTATCGTTTTCTGTGGGAGTCGACCTTGACGATCCGACTACGAACGTGCGAGACGTCGCGCCTTAGCAATCGCTAAACCAACTTCCGAGGGGTTATTGACCACGCCGGAGCACGATCAACCTGACCACGAGGGCCTGTTTCCTGCGAGCAAACGAAGAACAAGCAAGAAACTGAGATTGCAATCTGGATATTGCGAATATAAGATGAAAGCTTTATTGATCAAGGTGGGGTTCTGTGACGTCTTGGTCTGGTCGTTGGACACAAACGAAGTACGCGAAGTTGCAGCTATGGCGAACTTTTAATCTAAACAAAACCCAAAGTCTAAACGACGCCCTAAGGGCTGTATATATGGAGGAAGAGAGGGGAATTTCGTGGCCCTTGAGGGTGGGGTCCGAAACCAACCCTAACTCTTGTTTCCCCACACATACGGACTCTAAAAATAGCCTATACTTAAGTATTTCGAAATTACATGGGCCTGGCCCATTAATAAGGTGACGCAGCACCTAGAATAGCCTATGGACGAATATTATGAAGTGGCATCTTGTATATTTCATCCATGGCTTCATGCACTCCTTATGGCGGCTTCAAAGTCCTGAAATCATCACTTGTAACTCCGTTCTTGATCCCCTTGCGCATGCCATCAACTTCATGCGTGTTCTTGCTCCAATGTTCGTCCTTCTCCAAGCTAGGCCCTTCATTTGAAAGCAAAACAAATGTATCCAATTTAGGCAGCATCATAATCTCATGAACATTAGAATCATTACCAAGAAACGAAAGTACCTGGTAATTTAATTGGCGTGCGCGAGCTCTAGTAATTGGTCCAGTATATGTAACAGTAGGGGCTGTGGGTGTAACAATGGTATTGATGTCCTCATCAGTTTTTCTGTTTCATAACACACAGTTGTTATCTCCGGACCGTGTGCGATGCACTATCATCAAAAATTTCAATAGCCCGGCATTTGACTCCCGCATAGTAAAATTTTCAGTACTCGCATCATTTCCTCAAACACCCCCACCCCTTGCCTCCACACACACACACACCAAAACCTCCTCGGGCGTGCGCGCACACACACACCCTCTCCCTCGCTCGAAACCCAAGAAAGGTCCCCGCCGCTGCCGTTGTGTAACGCCCTGGATACAACTTTCCATATTCGTAACTCCGACTCTTGCCTTTTTCGGAGATGCGATATGTTATTCCTTCGTGGTTCGGTTTTTGTCTTTCGTTTTGCATTCTGTTCATGTCATGCTTCTCATATCATGTCATCATGTGCATCGCATTTGCATTCATGTTTCTCTCATGCATCCGAGCATTTTCCCTGTTGTTGGTTTTGCAATCCGACACTCCTATGTCCTCCGGTGTACCCCCTTTTGTCTCTTTTCGTGAGCGGGTGTTAAACTTTCTCGGAATGAACCGAGATTTGCCAAGTGGCCTTGGTACACCACCGGTAGACCGCCTGTCAAATTTTGTGCCATTTGGAGTCTGTTTGAGACTCCAACGGTTAACTGGGTAACCGGGAAGGCCTCATGTGTGTTGCAGCCCAACACCCCTCCAAAACGGCCCAATAACACATCTAAACCATCTTCATGTCCTCCGTCGTCGGATCATGATCGTGTGGGCGAAAACTACACCTCATTTGGACACTCCTACCTCCTCCTAGCTATAAATATGTGACCCCCTCCGAATTTTCACGAACGAAACCCTAGATCCCCCCTCCACCGCGCATTCGGACGCGTCCGCGCTGCGCTGGACATGTCCACCGCTAGCAGCCACGTCGCTCGGGCCAATCACAAGGTGACACGTCACCTCCGCCGCTTCCCTCCTCCACTCACAGCGTGCCACGTCAGCAACTGCGCCGCCCGGCTCTCTCCCTACCGCCGACCGACCGTGCCCGCCGCCTCGGCTCCGCCCGCCGCCGTTTGCTCCGCGCCGCCCCTCGCCTCATCGTTGTCTCCACCACACGCACGCCACGCGCATCCCCACGCGCAATCGCCGCCGCCTCGCGCTCTTGCCGGCCGGCGACCTTGCCGGAGCCGTACACCGCCGCCGTGCGCCACCTCGCCGCCCTTCGCCGGATCTCCTTCGCTGTCGCACCACACTTCGTCGTCGCGGCCTCGCCCCGATCTCCTCCGACCCACGTCGTCGAGCTCCGTCGGCCCGGGGAACGGGTCCCGCAGCCCCGGATCCGCCGGCCTCCGACCGCACCTCCATCTCCGACCTCCCTCCACCTCGCTGGCGCGTCGCCTCCTCGTCCCCGCCGCCGGAGTCACCATGGCCGGCCTCCTCTTGCCGCCCGCGAACCAGAGACCGTCATGAACCGGTGAACCGGCCGATTCACAGAGGAATCCGGCCCGGTCAACTCGGTCCATGCCCGTCGCCCATGAACCGCCCTGGGCCGCCTGATTTTCATTAGCCCCAGCACCGAGCCGGCCTGTTGGGCCCTAGGTGAGCGTCGCCCGTCTATCCTTCGCCCGGGCGTCGTTTACTTATCGGGCACTCATTGTCGACTTGTATTTTTTTGCAAGTCCTAAGTCTGTGACATTTTTATGCCTCCTTCATCATGCCATATCTCCATGACCGTAGCTTCGTTTCATGCATATGATATATCAAAATGTTCATTGTGAGATGCTCTTCATTTCATTCCATTGTGGCATTCTTGTTTGAGTTCATCTTGATGCCCTAATCATTGATGCAAGAGTGCTATAAAATGTTTACTCCTGTTACTTAGCAGATTATCATGTTTTGTCATTTTTGTCACATTTGATGTGTGCTTCATATGGGCATGAGCTCTACATGTGTTTTTAACTACGCCATGCCATCTTTACAGGGGTGATTGCCATGTATTTTTGTGATCAATGTGGTGACTAGCACAAGCATGCAAAGTAGCCTTTCGGATATTGTTGTTTTCAGGGACTTAGGATTTTGCTAAGTCCTTGTCCTGCAGTTATTTTTATGCCATGTAAACATGATGCTACAGTGAGATCCATGATTGTTTTGAGTATCTTAAGTAAGGGTGTTTTGAACATATGGTTATGATCTATCCATCCGTGCGCCTGTTTGCAATTATGGAGTGCCCTAGCATGTCTTAATCTTGCTCTACTTTTTCTATAAAATGTTCCTGATAGATTGTTTACATGTTAATCAATTTTGCCATGGTTGTTTCTAGTGATCCATGCATGATATGAACTTTATCTTGACATGGTTAGCTTCATGAACATGTCTTCTTGCTGTTAGTATGCTTATTTTGTCATGCAATACCTTGTGGTGAGTGATTTGAGCTTGCAAAGATGCCTTCATAATCCTGTTTATGTGATGCTCTGTTTTCTGCCAAGTCTGAAACTATTAATAAAACTTGTTATGTTTACATGAGTGCCATCATATCTTCTGTGCATTTTTGGCTCATGTTCAGTAAGGACTTTTGTTCTATGCATTTAGTAGATTCTTTCCATTCCTTGTATTGCTATGATATGTTCCTGTAGCATGTTGTTTGCTTGCCCTAAGCATGGCTTCCTGATGTTATTTCTGGCATGTTAGTATTTTCACCAAGTCTGTGTAGCTGATATCTTTTGCACTTTTGCCATGCTTGTTTGAACATGCTCTTGAGTGATTTAGCCATAGCTCAGTGTTCATGTTTTGTCAAGCATCTTGAGTATATCACTGCCATGCGCCTTATGGATATGTTGGGGTCCAGTAGCTTACTTTCTCATTGCATTCTAGATGGCATCGTGCTGTTAATCGCAAAATTGTGCCATTCTTGTTTTGCTTGCCATTTGCAAACCGTGCATCCGATTCCAGTGATCTTTATATCGATTTTTACCGAAATCATCTCATCTTTCCAGCGGCACACTTGGTTTTCCAAGTTGATGCCTTGTTCATTCTTTCTCTTCCGAAGCACGCATATGCATTGCATATCACATCCCGCATGCCATGCCATGTTTTGCATCATGTTGTTTGTGCATTGCACCGTGATTGATTGTTGGTCCTTTGCTTGTGTTCTTGCTTTGGGTGGAGCCGGGAGACGAGTATGTGTTCGAGGAACCTGTTGAGTACGCTAACGGGGGTCAAGCTTTCGACAACTCTGAGAACTTCGCAAGCAAGATGACCATACCCTCGAAATCACTTCTATCTTTGCTTGCTAGTTGTTCGCTCTATTGCTATGCTGCGCTACCTACTAATTGCTATATCATGCCTCCCATATTGCCATGTCAAGCCTCTGACCCACCTTTCCTAGCAAACCGTTGTTTGGCAATGTTACCGCTTTTGCTCAGCCCCTCTTATAGCGTTGCTAGTTGCAGGTGAAGATGAAGTTTGTTCCATGTTGGAACATGGATTTTGTTGGGATATCATTATTATATTGTATTTAATTTAATGCATCTATATACTTGGTAAAGGGTGGAAGGCTCGGCCTTATGTCTGGTGTTTTGTTCCACTCTTGCCGCCCTAGTTTCCGTCATACCGGTGTTATGTTCCTTGATTTTGCGTCCCTTACACGGTTGGCTGTTATGGGAACCCCTTGACAGTTTGCTTTGAATAAAACTCCTCCAGCAAGGCCCAACCTTGGTTTTACATTTGTCTAACAACCTATCACCTTCCCTTGGGTTCTGCAGACTCAAGGGTCATCTTTATTTTAACCCCCCCCCCCACCCCTCGGGCCAGTGCTTCTCTAAGTGTTGGTCCGAACCAGAGCCACTTGTGGCGCCACCTCGGGGAAACTTGAGGGCTGGTTTTAGCTGTACGTAGTGTTCTTGCGGTGTTGCCCTGAGAACGAGATATGTGCAGCTCCTATCAGGATGTCGGCGCATCGGGCAGTCTTGCTGGTCTTGTTTTACCATCGTTGAAATGTCTTGTAACCAGGATTCCAAGTCTGATCGGGTCTTCCTAGGAGAAGGAATATCCTTCATTGATCGTGAGAGCTTGTGATGGGCTAAGTTGGGACACCCCTGCAGGGTTTGAACTTTCGGAAGTCGTGCCCGCGGTTATGGGCAGATGGGAATTTGTTAATATCCGGTTGTAGAGAACCTGACACATAACTTAATTAAAATGGATCAACTGCGTGTGTAGCCGTGATGGTCTCTTTTCGGTGGAGTCCGGGAAGAGAACACAGTCTCGTGTTATGCTTGTGCGTAAGTAGTTTCAGGATCACTTCTTGATCACTTCTAGCTTCTCGACCGTGCGTTGCTTCTCTTCTCGCTCTCTTTTGCGTATGTTAGCCACCATATATGCTAGTGCTTGCCGCAGCTCCACCTCACTACCCTTTTCCTACCCTTAAGTTTAAATAGTCTTGATCGCGAGGGTGTGAGATTGCCGAGTCCTCGTGACTCGCAGATACTTCCAAATAGTCACAGGTGCCAATGATGACAGTGCAGGTGACACAACCCAGCTCAAGTGGGAGCTCGACGAAGATCTTGGTCGTTGTTTTGTTTTGTTTCCTTTTGATCAGTAGTGGAGCCCAGTTGGGACAATCGGAGATCTAGCAATTGGGGTTGTCTTCTTTTATTTTGGTTCCGTAGTCGGACCTTCTTTGTATTCTGGATGATGTATGTTTAACTTGTATTTTGTGAAGTGGCGATTGTAAGCCAACTCTTTATCCCTTTCTTATTTAGTACATGGGATTGTGTGAAGATTACCCCTCTTGCGACAAACCTATCGTGTGGCTATGCCTCTAAGCCGTGCCCCGACACGTGGGAGATATAGCCGCATTGTGGGTGTTGCAAGTTGGTATCAGAGTCATCCCCGACTTAGGAGCCCCCTTCTTGATCGAATCGCTGACGTTGTTGAGTCTAGAACAAAATGTTTTGAGTCTTAGGATTATATATATCTGAGAGTAGGATTATTTTTACTCCTCAGTCCCTTCGTCACTCTGGTGAGGCCTCCTCACATAGAAGTTTTGACTCTCCTCTCATCAAATTTCACGAAAAAAATTAGGATCACGCGGGTATCTTGGAATCGTTCTGATGGTTTTGTGACGAGAACATTGTTCTTGGTGCCTCCTGACATTTAGGGGTTGTGGCAGTGTCCCGGGGAGTTGAGCTCCGAGGTGTTGTCGTCATAATTTTATCGTTGCAGTTCTGGAATACCTGAGTTTCGCCGACATCGAAAATCTCTTTTATGCAGTTGTTGGTGAGATAACCTCGACGCCACCCAGTACTGGGGCAGGAGTTCAGGAGTATTGCCATAACTCGTATAACGGATGCTTTTCGAAGGTTGAGGTAAATGATTTCCGAAGGTTTCTTGGTTATACGTTGAAGGATGGATACAGTTGGATGTAGGAATTGTTAGTTTTGGGTGAGATATTATGCTTCCCCTGTATCCCCAACACCTGATTGCATAACCAGAAAGTTTCGGGAGTTTATAAGTGGGAATTCAAGTAGCTCCTAGAATATCTTTCCAACAGACACATGATATGATATGGGATCTATCATAGGTTTATTTCCAGCTTATTTTACAAGCCAATCCTTTGTTTTGTTTTGGTTTGTGGTATTCGAGTTGCTTTGAGGTCAAGTGTTGATTCCATACCTTTCCTAAATGGTGTTCTCATATTTCTATGTGGCTGCTAATCCTTCTTGATCATTGAGGTTGTCATGTCAACTCTTTTCCAACCGGCGTGCTTCTCTTCAAGATGATCCTATCATTTTTCACATCCGCAAGATCAACTCAAAGTCTTCTCAACAGTGTCTGTTTCATCCGTCCCAAGTTGCCTTTGTTTTCCGGCCCTCCCACCCTTTATTTTTCTTCAAGGACTCGGTTTTCTTAATCAAGTATCCATCTTATTGATGGGAAGTCTCTCCATTCTTTTCCATCAATGTTCTTACCCGGTGGTTCTTATGAAGATGCTCTACAAGTTCATCATTCTTCGTTCTTTTTCTTCTCCGATGGATTTAATTCAAGCTTTGTCGATCATGTCCTTTCCTTGGTTCAAATGCTTTCTCATGCCGGTGCACCTCATAATCATTCACTTCTCGCTATTCAATTGTTCCGGAGTGCTGAAGATATCTCGAAGATTCGTGTTTTCCACTCTACATTCATTCAAGCTCTTTCGAGGTGGTTATCTCATTCATGCCATTTAATTCAACCGGCGCAATCTCTCATTTAAATTTTTCAACGGTGTTTCTTTTGAGTGGGCCCTAACCCACAGGTTTTTTCCCAGGATCTTACCTGACTCTTCTATTTTCCCGGAGTTACTCTCAAAAAAATTTCCAAGTTTGACATAAGAATGAGTTATCATTAGTCAAATGCTTTCTCCAAGATCTTTAAAATTCTTTTCATCGATGGTTCAACCTTCCTAATTTTCATTCTGGAGTACCTCAACAATTCATGGTGGTGTTTCTCGTCGTCATTCTCGGGTTTGTGAAGACCGAAGAAGAGTTTCTCTTAAATCTTGCTTCCTTCTCTTCAAGATTCATGGTTCAAGCTTGATGCCATCCTCTCATAATTGTTTTCGATTGTGAGAATTCTGTTCACCCATCCGGAGCAATTCAGGAGTCTTTTCAGTTTGTTTCTCCGGAGCACATCATCTCAGAATTATTCATTCCATCTTTCAGCTTTCGTTTCTCCAAATATTACCGGTGCATCAATCAAATATCCTCTAATCAGTTCATGATCTCTTCGTTCTCTTGCTTCTAAACTCTCTCATGTATCTTTGTTCATTTTCTAATTCTTCCCGGTGTTTCTCTATCTTTCTTCATTCGTTTTCAATTCTTACGGTGGTTCGTTCAAGAGTTTTCTTCCTTGGTAATCATATCAATTCATTCGTTCTTTCCAATCCTACCGACGGTTCGTTGAAGACCTTCCCAAGTGACGTTATATCTATCTTAATCCTTTCTACGAGAATAAGTAGTATGTCAAATCCATTGCTTGTCATCAATCTAAATTGATGAAGGATAAGCATAATGTAATTCTTATTCTTATTTCATCCAAGTGATTAATTCCTTATTCCGGAGATTCATCAAAATTCTTGATCTCATTTGTTCATCTTTCTTTCCGGAGTTCCAAGTTTTTTCTCGATTATATCATCGCGAAGCTCCATTTAGTCAATGCAAGGATTCATCTTATTCTTTATATATCCGGAGTTCTTCGAGGGTTTCTTCATGGTGGATCATCAAGGATTCTGTTCATTCTTCAATTGTTCTTCAAGATCTCTCTCGAAGTCATGACCCGCCAAGCTATACTCTCAAATAAACATGGTGTTCAACACATGTCTTGTTTTGAGGAGTTCAAGCATTCTTCATCTTGCATTCCGAAGTGCAATTCTTTCATATCTCATCATTTGAGGTGGTGTTATGCCATTGTTGATAATTTCCCTTCGTGTTCCATTATTCACAAGTTTTCAAGAGTGACATATCTAAATCCCTCATTTTCTCTTCACTCAAGACATCTTTTCAATCCTTCAATCTCTTCATTGGAGTTATATTGGGTCATATTTCACCTAAAGCTTTCCCTAGGGATTGTTGCTATTTATGGTGCTTATAAATGACCCAAGTTCTTCATTTATCCTCCCGGTGAAATAAGTTTCTCGTCTCCTTGCTGATATCAATCCAATCTATTTTTTCCGTTAGGGGCCGTTTGTCACCTCATAATGTTGAGATGTTTCCATAAGCCCACTTCAAGCTTATCCTTTCGTTGTTGGTAATCCAACAACTCCGTTCTAGCTTTTGTTGTAAGCGTGCTCTCTCAAGATCTTGTTTCCCTCCGTTCATTCCATTCCATTCTTACATTTCTTCCGGAGGCATTGTGATGTCGCTCTCTTCTCTCATCAGCTCGAGTCATGAGGATCGTGTTCTTTTCGTGCTTATCCATTTAACCGGAGTGTCGTGCCCTCTTTTCAAGTTCTTCCCAATCTGTCAAGTCTTCCATCTCTTTTCAACTGAAGTGTTGTTCGAATTTGTTCTTCCTTGTTCCTTGTTCCTCTTTTCTAACGGAGTGTTTTCAACCTCGTTCATCTTTGTTATATTATTTTCTGAAAATGGTTTAACCTCTCAAGGTTCTTTGGTTTCACTCATTTGTCAAAGAAGCAACTTAGTTTTACCTCTTATCTTCCTCTTCCTTTTCCCTCCGGTGCCATCCTAGATCTCGGAATGAGATCCTCTCGTAGTGGTGGAGTGTTGTAACGCCCCGGATACAACTTTCCATATTTGTAACTCCGACTCTTGCCTTTTCTGGAGATGCGATATGTTATTCCTTCGTGGTTGGGTTTTTGTCTTTCGTTTTGCATTATGTTCATGTCATGCTTCTCATATCATGTCATCATGTGCATCGCATTTGCATTCGTGTTCGTCTCATGCATCCGAGCATTTTCCCCGTTGTCCGTTTTGCAATCCGACACTCCTACGTCCATCGGCGTACCCCCTTTTGTCTCTTTTCATGATCGGGTGTTAAACGTTCTCGGAATGGACCGAGATTTGCCAAGTGGCCTTGGTACACCACCGGTAGACCGCCTGTCAAATTTTGTGCCATTTGGAGTCTATTTGATACTCCAACGGTTAACCGGGTAACCGGGCAGGCCTCTTGTGTGTTGCAGCCCAACACCCCTCCAGAACGGCCCAATAACCCATCTAAACCATCTCCATGTCCTCCGTCCTCGGATCACGATCGTGTGGGCAAAAACTACACCTCATTTGGACACTCCTACCTCCTCCTAGCTATAAATATGTGACCCCCTCCGAATTTTCATGAACGAAACCCTAGATCCCCCCTCCACCGCGCATCCGGACGCGTCCGCGCTGCGCCGGACATGTCCACCGCTAGCAGCCACGTCGCTCGGGCCAATCACAAGGTGACACGTCACCTCCGCCGCCTCCCTCCTCCACTCACAGCGCGCCACGTCAGCAACCGCGCCGCCCGGCTCTGTCCCTGCCGCCGACCGACCGTGCCCGCCGCCTCGGCTCCGCCCGCCGCCGTTCGCTCCACGCCGCCCCTCGTCTCGTCGTTGTCTCCACCACACGCACGCCACGCGCATCCCCACGCGCAACCGCCGCCGCCTCGTGCTCTTGCCGGCCGGCGACCTTGCCGGAGCCGTACACCGCCGCCGTGCGCCACCTCGCCGCCCTTCACCAGGTCTCCTTCGCTGTCGCACCGCACTTCGTCGTCACGGCCTCGCCCCGATCTCCTCCGACCCACGTCGTCGAGCTCCGTCGGCCCGGGGAACGGGTCCCGCAGCCCCGGATCCGCCGGCCTCCGGCCGCACCTCCATCTCCGGCCTCCCTCCGGGGAAGGGGTACTTGCCATGTATTTTTGTGATCAATGTGGTGACTAGCACAAGCATGCAAAGTAGCCTTTGTGATCTTGCTGTTTTCAGGGACTTAGGATTTTGCTAAGTCCTTGTCCTGCGGTTATTTTTATGCCATGTAAACATGAAGCTACAGTGAGATCCATGCTTGTTTTGAGTATCTTCAGTAAGGGTGTTTTGGACATATGGTCATCCTCTATCCATACGTGCCCCTGTTTGCAATTATGGAGTGCCCTAGCATGTCTTAATCTTGCTCTACTTTTGCTATAAAATGTTCCTGGCAGATTGTTTACATGTTAATCAATTTTGCCATGGTTGTTGCTAGTGATCCATGCATGCTATGAACTTGCTCTTGCCATGGTTAGCTTCATGAACATGTATTCTTGCTGTTTGTATGCTTATCTTGTCAGGAAATGCCTTGTGGTGAGTGCACATGACATATGAAGCGTTCCCGAGTCGGCATAGCCAAGGACTCTTTAAGACACAACGAGACCACTGTAAAACCGACCGTGAATAGGCAGACCACTAGATGTCGAACCCCAATTTCAAATCATACATCTGTCGGAAAGATATCCTAAAAGCTACTTGAATTCCCACTTATAAACTCCCGAAATTTTCTGGTTATGCAATCAGGTGTTGGGGATACAGGGGAAGCATAATATCTCACCCGAAACTAGCTAATCCTACATCCAGCTGTATCCATCCTTCAACACATAACCAAGAAACCTTCGGAAATCATCTACCTCAACCTTCGAAAAGCATCCGTTACACGAGTTATGGCAATACTCCCGAACTCCCGCCCCAGTACTAGGTGGCGTCGAGGTTATCTCACCAACAACTGCATAAAAGAGATTTTCGATGTCGGCGAAACTAAACTCAGGTATTCCAGAACTGCAACGATAAAATTGTGACGACAACACCTCGGAGCTCAACTCCCTGGGACACTGCCACAACCCCTAAATGTCAGGAGGCACCAAGAACAATGTTCTCGTCACAAAACCATCGGAACGATTCCAAGATACCCGCGTGATCCTAAAAACTTTTTAGTGAAATTTGAGAAGAAAAGAGTCAAAACTCTACGTCGGGATGCCTTACCAGAGCGATGAAGGGACTGGGGAGTAAAAAGAATTCCTAAACTCTTCGATATATAATTCCTAAATGACTCAAAACATTTTTCTAGACTCAACTCGTCAGCTAATTCAATCAAGCAGTGGGGGCTCCTAAGGTCGGGGAAGGCTCTGATTACCAACTTGTAATGCCCTCGATGCGGCTATATCTCCCACGTGTCGAAGCACGACTTAGATGCATAACCGCATTGAAAGCAATGTCGCAAGTGAGGTAATCTTCACACAACCCATGTAATACATAAGGGAAAGAGATACATAGTTGGCTTACACTCGCCACTTCACACAATTACATGAATAAAGCATTACATCATCCAGATACAATCAAGGTCTGACTATGGAACCAAAATAAAAGAAGACTACCCCAAATGCTACACAGATCCCCGATCATCCCGACTGGGCTCCACTACTGATCAACTAGAACGAAACAACACAAAGGACAAGATCTTCATCGAGCTCCTCCTTGAGCTTGTTTGTGTCACCTGCTCGGTAACATCGGCACCTGCAAACTGGTTTTGGAAGTATCTGTGAGCCACAGGGACTCAGCAATCTCACACCCTCGCGATCAAGACTATTTAAGCTTATAGGTAGGGTAAAAGGTATGAGGTGGAGCTGCAGCAAGCGACTAGCATATATGGTGCCTAACATATGCAAAAGAGAGTGAGAAGAGAAGGCAAAGCATGGTCGAACAACTATGATCAAGAAGTGATCCTAGAACAACATACGTCAAGCATTACTCCAACACCGTGTTCACTTCCCGGACTCCGCCGAGAAGAGACCATCACAGTAACACACGCGGTTGATGTATTTTAAATTAAGATCGACTTCAGGTTTTCTACAACCGGATATTAATAAATTCCCATCTGCCCATAAACGCAGGCACGGCTTTCGAAAGTTCAAATCCCTGCAGGGGTGTCCCAACTTAGCCCATCACAAGCTCTCACGGTCAACGAAGGATATTCCTTCTAGCGGGAAGACCCGATCAGACTCGGAATCTCGGTTACAAGACATTTCAAAAATGGTAAAACAAGACCAGCAAAGCCACCCAGATGTGCCGACAAATCCCGATAGGAGCTGCACATATCTCGTTCTCAGGGCACACCGGATGAGCCAGACGTCGGGTAAGCCAGCCCAGAGTTGCCCCTGGTAGCCTCGGACATCGCTCAGTTGGACCAACACTTAGAGAAGCACTGGCCCGGGGTGGTTAAAATAAGATGACCCTTGAGCCGGCCAACTCAAGGGAAAGAAAAAGGCTAGGAGGCAAATGGTAAAACCAGTGTTGGGCCTTGCTGGAGGAGTTTTATTCAAGGCGAACTGTCAAGGGGTTCCCATTATGACCCAACCGCGTAAGGAACGCAAAATCCGGGAACATAACAACGATATGACGGAAACTAGGGCGGCAAGAGTGGAACAAAACACCAGGCATAAGGCCGAGCCTTCCACCCTTTACCAAGTATATAGATGCATTAATTAAATAAGATATATTGTGATATCCCAACAAGTAAACATGTTCCAACAAGGAACAACATCTCCATGTTCCAACAAGGAACAAACTTCAATCTTCACCTGCAACTAACAACGCTATAAGAGGGGCTGAGCAAAGCGGTAACATAGCCAATCAACGGTTTGCTAGGATAAGGTGGGTTAGAGGCTTGGTTCAACAATATGGGAGGCATGATAAGCAAGTGGTAGGTATCGCAGCATAGGCATAGCAAAAGAGCGAGCAACTAGCAAGCAAATATAGAAGTGATTTCGAGGGTATGGTCATCTTGCCTGAGATCCCGCAAGGAAGAAGAACGAGTCCATGAAGAAGACAAACGGACGTAGTCGAACGGATCCTCACAAATGCGACATTACCGGAACCAACCCGAAGAAGCAACACCGGAAAGAAGCACACAAACATAGTAAACAACCACCACATGAACATGGCACAATGCACAAACAAGTATGATGCATGTCCGGTTTAATGAAGCATGGCATGGCAAAATGCACAAATAACCCTACGAATTAAGTGGAGCTCAACATGCAACTCCGTTGCATATTGACGAAACACCACATGACTTATTTAGTTCGATCTCGTTTATGTACTCAACAATATTAAATGTTGATTAACATGGCAAGAGGTGAAACATAATGAAACTATCTAACTAGGCAAGTTTAAATGAGGCCGGAACCACAAAACAACAAGTCCGGAAACTCCTCATGTGCATTTAGTAATTTAAGCTAACAACACTTTTATTCATTTTAATTGTTGTTATTATGATGCGGATGACATGGGCAAGTTTTAAAGAAAATGTTGATAAGAGCATTATATGGAGCATATGTCATCGCGGCGGAAAGAAAGGATGCCACGGCGACGATAACGGAAACGGTACCACGACAATGTTCCGGTTCCAGAAACTCGATTGAGATGCCGGTGGAAAAGAACAAGTGTGACGGGAGCGTGTCATGCGAAGAACGGTGGGGTGATCCCGGTTACCGGGTTCCCACGTGTCGACGGCATGGCAACGAGGAGGAACAACTAAGGTTCACGAGCGAAAACAGCAACCAACCATGCATCTCATACAACACAAGCATTCGGTCCACGAGCGTCGTCTCAGGATTATACCTTCAGGGCGTGCAAACGGGACGGATCAAGTTCGTAGAGGGAAGTAGGCGTCCTCGCGACGGCGGTAGTGGAAGTAGTCGTTCACGTTCGTTCGGAGAGGTACTTGATGACTCCAACGTCTTCGGAGCGACGGTAGTTGTACACGGTCCACGAGACGTCGATCATTCGGGGTCCGACTTGCGGTTCTTGCCGACATGAGTGGTACTTGGCATTTTCGTGTAGACGAACTTTGCGTATCCGAAGGGTCACACTCGTCATCGTGGGAACTTGGTGAATCCGAGGTCTTCGAGCGTCGTGGTACTTGGCGAATCCGCGTAGTCATGCACGTTCCAACATCACACTTGGAGGGACACCGACAGCGTGGTACTTGGTGAATCCTGGACTGTCTTGGCGGTCTCCGGTGGAGGCGTTCTTGGCAGGAAACGAGCAGTGACGCGGTGCACCGACGCAGCAACGCAGGCAGGTGCTCGAGCAGGACTTGGCGTCGGTCGTCTTCCTCACGTTCTCGCACGACAAAGGCATGGGCGAAAGGAAAGGCACGGGCAGGAGGAAGGAGGCTGGCGCTGGTCTGTGCTATGGCGGCGTCCTGCTGGTCTTGGATGGCGGCAACGCACAGGAGAAGGTGGAGGGCAGCAGCGGGCAACGGCGGCCATGGGAGGCGCCCTTGGTGCGCCCGTGGTGACGCGGTGGGGCGGGCGAGCTCGACCCTCGCGCCCATGGCAGCAAGGAGGAAGAACATGGAGGAGGCGCACGGGTCGCGGGCTCCTGGAGGGCGGAGTAAACGCAGGGGAGGCACCGGTCCTTGTCATCATGCTCGATCCCGCTGGATCGAGACGACGACTACAGGAGGGGATGGCACTCGGCGAAGTAGGGGAGGCAGAGAAACGGGACTCCGGCAACGAGGTGCAGCGGCGGAGCTTCGAGCTCGGTTGGCAGCGGGCTTGCCGGCGTCGGGGATGGTGCAGGAGAGGAGAGGGCCCGCGAGTGAAACGGGGGCACTGCGGAGGGAGGCGGAGATCGCGGCAGGAGGAAGTCACCGCAGCGGCGCGGGAACGGGGTAGTAGAGGGGCGCGGCTGCGCTAGAGAGGTCAGGGCGGCGGGTCCGGTGAGGATTGGGCGTGAGCTCCTCCCTGGCTCGAAGTGGAAGGGAGGAAAGGGAGACGAGGGGAGGAAGAGAGAGGGGAATCGATGGAGGTGGGGGTTTTCCCGTGGGTTCTCCTGGCGGCGGGGTGGAAATGAGAGAAGGCTGGGGGTTTCGGGAGAGGGTTAGGGTTAGGTGGGCAGATGGGCCTAAAGGGCCAGCCTAGCTAGGAGGCCCAAGTGGCCAGCTGGGCTCTGCTCTCCCTATAAAGAAAGAAACGAAAAAAATAGAGAAAAGAAAGAGAGGTTAAGGGAAGAAGTTGGACACGCGAATAATTTTCCCGGACTCACAACAATGTGCTTGTTCCGAGAAAATAGGAATGACCATGATTGCAAGATTTAAATTCAAATGCATTTGAATTTAATTCAACTCGTTTGAAAGGAGTAGGAATCCGAAGTTTCCAAAAATGGTGAACATTTAGGAAGAGCCTCGATAAAATGATAAAAGAATATGAGGACAAGTCAGAGACCAAGAATTGAGATAACAAAGGCATTGGGATTAGTTTGCAAGTGTCTCAACGGTTAAATCCAAAAGAATGGAATATTTAATAATAGCTCCATAATTATTAGGAGGATATGTTATAAAGAGAAATCACCAGGTGAGTTCCCTCGGTTTAAATGGATCAAAGGTCCATGCCATTTATTTAGTTGAGTTAAGAAAAGAAATGACATGATGGCATGATGACATGGTGCAATGCACATGATGTAATGATGAATGCAAAGAACCAAACAAAACACACGATGAAACCCGGAAACCCTGGAAGGCATCTGAAGCTCCGGTCTTGGGGCGTCACACAACCTATCACCTTCCCTTGGGTTCTGCAGACTCAAGGGTCATCTTTATTTTAACCCCCCCCCCCCCGGGCCAGTGCTTCTCTAAGTGTTGGTCCGAACCAGAGCCACTTGCGGCACCACCCCAGCAAAACTTGAGGGCTGCTTTTAGCTGTACGTAGTGTTCATCCGGTGTTGCCCTGAGAACGAGATATGTGCAGCTCCTATCAGGATGTCAGCGCATCGGGCAGTCTTGCTGGTCTTGTTTTACCATCATCGAAATGTCTTGTAACCGGGATTCCGAGTCTGACCGGTCTTCCTGGGAGAAGGAATATCCTTCATTGACTGTGAGAGCTTGTGATGGGCTAAGTTGGGACACCCCTTCAGGGTTTGAACTTTCGAAAGTCGTGCCCGCGGTTATGGGAAGATGGGAATTTGTTAATATCCTGTTGTAGAGAACCTGACACATAACTTAATTAAAATGGATCAACCGCGTGTGTAGCTGTGATGGTCTCTTTTCGGCAGAGTTCGGAAGAGAATACAGTCTCATGTTATGCTTGTGCATAAGTAGTTGCAGGATCACTTCTTGATCACTTCTAGCTTCTCGACCGTGCGTTGCTTCTCTTCTCGCTCTCTTTTGCGTATGTTAGCCACCATATATGCTAGTGCTTGCTGCAGCTCCACCTCACTACCCTTTCCTACCCTTAAGCTTAAATAGTCTTGATCGCGAGGGTGTGAGATTGCTGAGTCCTCGTGACTCACAGATACTTCCAAACAGTTGCAGGTGCCAATGATGACAGTGCAGGTGACGCAACCCAACTTAAGTGGGAGCTCGACGAAGATCTTGGTCGTTGTTTTGTTTTGTTTCCTTTTGATCAGTAGTGGAGCCCAGTTGGGACGATCGGGAATCTAGCAATTGGGGTTGTCTTCTTTTATTTTGGTTCCGTAGTCGGACCTTGTTTGTATTTTGGATGATGTATGTTTAACTTGTATTGTGTGAAGTGGCGATTGTAAGCCAACTCTTCATCCCCTTCTTATTCAGTACATGGGATTGTGTGAAGATTACCCCTCTTGCAACAAACCTACCATGCGGCTATGCCTCTAAGTCGTGCCCCGACACGTGGGAGATATAGCCGCATTGTGGGTGTTACATGCCGCAAGGCCTCCATTGTCAACATCTGCCGGTTTGCCCGTGCAACTTACCCACCGATCTCCATACCCGGGCCGCCCTGAGTTTCTTAGATGACACCTGCCAAATGCCCCCTTTCCCACAGATCCCCATCCCCATCCCCATCCCCCACTCTAGAGCATCGTAGCCTAAGCCCGGCTATGCTTCCCGTGGAGCGACTGGCCCAAAAAGGTGTATAGGGGTCTCTTCGCCCGATGTCGCCGAGGAACCTGACGACCATTACTGGCGGCAGGCACTCAAGCAGCGGGCTCACTACTGTAGGATGCTGCTAACACGACACTACGATCAGAGACCCTTCGACAAAACTGTGTGCGATGCAATAATCGCAAACAGTGGTGTAAATAACCGTCAAAAGGCGCAAAACATTTGCGATGACGGATGCATAAAACACGGTTCATATTTTAGTTACGTGTGCGATTCAGGGCATACGGTTTAGTTCAATTAACTGTTTTCAATGAGGAGGAACAAAAGAAACGGGACAGCCAGATGAAGGTGTGTGCGATGTACAACATACGGTTCACCCGGATGAACTATTTGTGATTAGGCAACACAAAAGAAACGGTCAGCCAGATCAAGGTGTGTGTGATGTACATCATACAGTTCACTCGGATGAACTATTTGTGATTAGGCAACACAAAAGAAACGGTCAGCCAGATCAAGGTGTGTGCAATGTACGACATGCGGTTCACCCGGATGAACTGTTTGCGTTGAGACAAGAGAACAGAAACGGTTCAATATAACAAATACCATAAATATTGCAAGGTTCAAATTCAAAGATTACAACGTCCAAATTCAAACATTGCAAGCTGCGTCATTTCTGAAAAGGGATCAGCCGCTAACAAGTCATGTATGGGTTTGACATAATAACTTCGAATTGTTTTGCCATATGCTCTTCCAATATGAAGTTTGGCATTTTTGGGGGCACTTCCATTCCATAGTACCATCCGGCTCTGATAATCATACCATTGATCTTTCCTAATTAAATGTGTGTTCAACTTCAGTACCCTCAGCACCTTTGCTCTGGCAAGAAAGAACCTGGCGAGTGTAATCTCCGGTGGGGTCCCTCAGTAGGCGTTCAAAGTATATTTGAGAGATGCAGATCCAGGCATTCGATGTGATTGTCGTTATAAACATCATCCACCTCCGGGCCTAATATGCACTACAAAAGAAGAGAATGTGTTAGTGCCTACATGCAGTTTTGAACACTGCTACACGCCCATTTTGTTTGCAGGATTTGTAAAATGCACCAACGTGCCATCTTCGGTCTGGCATGATTGACATGGGCATTTGATTACAGTCTAGAAACATGTGGCCTTCTTCACAAGAGGTTGGATTGGATGAAAAATTCCCTAAGAAAACTAGTATAGATGAATCCAAATGAGAAATGCTTATGGACGATTGTAACCATATGAAGGAAGCAACCAATATGGGGTGGGGTGTATGTCCAAAAATCCTCCAAAATTCCTTCAGAAATCGTAGTACATTGTCATTGTAAACTTGGGGAAAGGTGCAAAAAATTGAACTCCCTTATGGTTAACATTTAACAGGAAAGGAACATCACCTTGATAAACGGCTTGTTCAGGCACGGAAAGCATCTCATGCAACTAACAACTTGGTCCAGGTTGGGGCCGACAGATTCTAGTGCCAAGACCTTCACTGTGCCGAGAGTCTGGGTGAAGCTTCGCTAGATAACAGACGAACATACATCTTCAAAACTAGAAATAACGTTGATATCAATAAGGAGAGGTATATAAGGCGACTGTTGTACCTGAAAGTTGTAGTATTTGACAGATGAGTAGCCCACCACTTTCAATTTCGGTGCAGAAATGACATTGATTCTTGTTGGACCTTGTTGATCAACTACAAGTAATCTCTCAAGTGAAGGTGTGTCCTGGATGACCATATTGTGTTCCACCTTTTGTGATCTCTCGTTGCAGCACCAGCAACACACATAAATAGTCCGAAGAGTCCTGGAGGTGATGTGCAAGGTACTCAACCAATTCATCACTTGAAGACGAAGGAACTCGAATGTAGTACAGCCGCGGAGCAGGCGCTCCATGTCATCCTTTGGGATGCGGACGTCGACGAGCTCGAGGTGCTTCAGTCATGGTAGAAAAAGAGCGGGCGCGTCATTAAGGGGGGATGGCAGTTCATGAACTTGGCGAGGCGCAGCGTGGGCGCAAAGCGGAGCATGGACGTTAGCACCAAGCGCATATGCACATCATTATAACTTAGCTTCTTGAGCTGATCTATGGCGCGGGATTGGAACCACTCGTCAATCTTGGCTCGGTCCTTGCTATTGGAACGGAACTTGCCCGTGATAAGGCCTTTGATTGGGCCATCGTGACTGTTGAGGATCTGGGAGAACGCATCCAAGCTTTGGCGATAGCCATGGCAGAGCTTGTGGGCGTCGAGGAGGTCGATAGGGGTGCGGAGCCATAGGGTGCGCCATCACCGGGAAAGGGCGGCTGTCCTCGCCTGATATTTGATTAGGAGGAGGGATATGATGACTATCAACATATCATCGGGGAGGTTGTTGATGAAGTATAGGCCTGCTGGAGTCGCTTGCGGTTCTTTCTCGACCCGCCTCCGCTTGTTGGTAGCCTCGTTCTCCACCTCGTCGGCGGGGACGGAAACCTCTATCTCCCTATTCACGCTGTGCTCCGGTGCTTCAGCAGCCCCACGTCGCCACTCCCTCCGATGGGGCGCTTCGGCGGCATCCTCGTACACTGGCGGCTTTGAGGACTCACAGCGGCGTCGAGGATGCGGGCGGAGAGGGAGGAATTGTGTGTGTGGAGAGGGTGGGGGGTTCGGCCGCTCGGCGGCGCCATTAATATAGACCAGTGGGAGCGAGGCGGGCGGCGGTCCAAGGCTGTCTCGCTTCCCGGTGAGAACGACTGCTTAATGTCTAGTATGAATGAAATCTATGGTTAATTACTGAATTTTAGTTGCAAAAAATAGATAGTGCTATTGATTTTTAGCTACATATTTTGAAAAATCGCAGTGTCTCTTGGCTTAGCGCCAAAGTCTTGCTTTAATTTGCATACTGTAATCTGAACCGTTTGCGTTAAAGAGATGCACAGATCCTGCGTTGAACAGCTTGTATGCTTCCTGGTGAGCCTGCGCACCGGACTGCGCTTGCACGCCTCCCGTTCAGTCAATCAGCTGTCCACACGGCACCTCCTATAGCCATTAAAACCAAGACATGTGGCATCACGTGAATGGTTAACCGAACGCACACGGTTTGAATTATACAAACTTTTGAGATATTAAAGTGGTAGCTATTTTATTTCAAAATGCCTTTGTTGGCTGTCATTATTCGAGTGCGCCTTCTCTCAAAATGGACACGAAAAATACCACAGCATGTCGGGTGCCCTTCCATGATAGCATGCCAAGTTTCATGAATTTCAGACGAGTTTTAGATTTAGTAGAATTTAAAAACAAAGTATCTCAACGTTTTGCCGGCAATCAATGGTGCCCTGGTGTTTGAAATTCATTCCCATTTCTTGCATGCACCCAAGGACACAGATTTGATTGTTCAACCAATTTATATGCACTGGAGCATGTGCATGTAGTTCAAATTTGAATTATGCACATAAATGCATTGAAAACTCAGCTAATGCATAAAAATGTCCAAATGAACCTCGAAAAATAACAAAAATTGACACAACACTACTGTTGTTCTATGTTGACACAAGAAAAAAATTTAAAGCAATAAGAGGCAATGGATATCGTTTCGTCCCCAAAGGTGGGATGTTCCCTATCGAAACCATCATGCTTGTTGTGAGAAGCTCTGGTTTGTGAGAAGCATATACCCAAACCTGCCCCAAATGGGACAAAAAAATTTACCACAACATGTTGATGCCGCTCCATGATAGCATGCCAAGTTTCATGAATTTCAGGCGAGTTTTGGATTTACTAGAATTTAAAAACCAGGCATCTCAATGTTTTGCTGGCAATCAATGGTGCCCTGGTGTTTGAAATTCATTCCCATTTCTTGCATGGGACCTAAGCATGCACCCAAGGACACAGATTTGATTTTTCAACCAATTTATATGCACTGGAGCATGTGCATGTAGTTCAAATTTGAATTATGCACATAAATGCATTGAAAACTCACTTAATGCATAGAAATGTCCAAGCGAACCCCGAAAAATCACAAAAAGTAACACAACACTCCTGTTGTTCTATGTTGACATGAGAAAAAATTTGAAAGCAATAAGAGGTAATGGATATTGTTTCATCCCCAAAGGTGGGATGTTCCCTATCGAAACCATCATGCTTGTTGTGAGAAGCTCTGGTTTGTGAGAAGCATATACCCAAACCTGCCCCAAATGGGACAAAAAATTTACCAGAGCATGTTGATGCCGCTCCATGATAGCATGCTAAGTTTCATGAATTTCAGACGAGTTTTGGATTTACTAGAATTTAAAAACCAGGCATCTCAATGTTTTGCCGGCAATCAACGGTGCCCTGGTGTTTGAAATTCATTCCCATTTCTTGCATGGGACCTAAGCATGCACCCAAGGACACAGATTTGATTTTTCAACCAATTTATATGCACTGGAGCATGTGCATGTAGTTCAAATTTGAATTATGCACATAAATGCATTGAAAACTCAGTTAATGCATAAAAATGTCCAAACTAACCCCGAAAAATCACACAAAAAACACAGCACTCCTGTTGATCTATGTTGACACGAGAAAAATTTTGAAAGCAATAAGAGGCAATGGATATTGTTTCGTCCCCAAAGGTGGGGCGTTCCTTACCGAAACCATCATGCTTGTTGTGAGAAGCTCTAGTTTATGAGAAGCATATACCCAAACCTTCCCCAAATGGGACAAAAAATTTACCACGGCATGTTGATGCCGCTCCATGATAGCATGCCAAGTTTCATGAATTTCAGACGAGTTTTGGATTTACTATAATTTAAAAACCATGCATCTCAATGTTTTGCCGGCAATCAACGGTGCCCTGGTGTTTGAAATTCATTCCCATTTCTTGCATGGGACCTAAGCATGCACCCAAGGACAAAGATTGATTTTTCAACCAATTTATATGCACTGGAGCATGTGCATGTAGTTCAAATTTGAATTATGCACATAAATGCATTGAAAACTCACTTAATGCATAAAATGTCCAAAGGAACCCTAAATAATTCCAATTATTTTATGATCACTGCAGATAAAAGGTCTAGCAATTCAAACACCGTCCATGGCCGTTGTGACCCCATTATGTAATTCAAATCAAGACGAAAAATCAAGTAGATCCCACACAGTTTATTATAACCAACCGTGTGAGATGCAGGACAAAATATCTTGGAGCACCGTCGGAGTATAGATACGTAATTGCCCTACTCATGGTTTAAATTTGTGGATGATTGTTCAGATTTTTATGCTGGATTGAATTTTGCTTCTAGAAATCTTTTAGATTCGGCTGCGGGAGGCACTTTTATGGAAATCACTTTAGGATAAGCTACTAAACTACTAGATAATATTATGGTTAATTATTCTCAATGGCATACTGAAAGATCTACTAATAAAAAGGTGCATACGATAGAAGAAATTAATGTTTTGAGTGGAAAGATGGATGAACTTATGAAATTATTTTCTAATAAGAGTGTTTCTTCTGATCCTAATGATATGCCCTTGTCTACTTTGATTGAAAATAATAATGAATCTATGGATGTGAATTTTGTTGGTAGGAACAATTTTGGTAACAACGCATATAGAGGAAACTTCAATCCTACGCCTTATCCTAGTAATCCCTCTAATAATTATGGTAATTCCTACAATAATTCTTATGGAAATTATAATAAGATTCCCTCTGATTTTGAATCTAGTATTAAAGAATTTATTACTTCGCAAAAGAATTTTAATGCTATGATTGAAGAAAAATTGCTTAAGATTGATGATTTGGCTAGGAACGTTGATAGAATTTCTCTTGATGTTGATTCTTTGAAACTTAGAGCTATTCCACCTAAGCATGATATCAATGAGTCTCTCAAAGCCATGAGAATTTCCATTGATGAGTGCAAAGAAAGAACCGCTAGGATGCGTGCTAAGAAAGATGCCTTTATAAGAGCGTGTTCTTCTAGTTCCTATGAAAATAAAGATGAAGATCTAAAAGTTATTGATGTGTCCCCTATTAAATCTTTGTTTTGCAATATGAATCTTGATAATGATGGGACTGAATATGATCCACCTTTACCTAGAAGGCGTTCCAAGAATTCGGAATTTGTTGATCTTGATGCTAAATTTGATAAAAGTGGGATTGAAGAAATTAAAACCCTAGATGTTGCTAAACCCACTATTATGGATTTCAAGGAATTTAACTATGAAAATTGCTCTTTGATTGATTGTATTTCCTTGTTGCAATCCGTGCAAAATTCTCCTCACGCTTATAGTCAAAATAAAGCGTTTACTAAACATATCGTTGATGCCTTGATGCAATCTTATGAAGAAAAACTTGAATTGGAAGTTTCTATCCCTAGAAAACTTTATGATGAGTGGGAACCAACTACTAAAATTAAAATTAAAGATCATGAATGCTATGTTTTATGTGATTTTGGTGCTAGTGTTTCCACGATTCCAAAGACTTTGTGTGATTTGTTAGGTTTCCATGATTTTGATGATTGCTCTTTAAACTTGCACCTTGCGGATTCCACTATTAAGAAACCTATGGGAAGAATTAATGATGTTCTTATTGTTGCAAATAGGAATTATGTGCCCATAGATTTTATTGTTCTTGACATAGATTGCAATCATTCATGTCCTATTATTCTTGGTAGACCTTTCCTTAGAACGATTGGTGCAATTATTGATATAAATGAAGGAAATATTAGATTCCAATTTCCATTGAGGAAAGGCATGGAACACTTTCCTAGAAAGAAAAATAAATTACCTTATGAATCTATTATGAGATCCACTTATGGATTGCCTACCAAAGATGGCAATACCTAGATCTATTCTTGCTTGTTATGCCTAGCTAGGGGCGTTAAACGATAGCGCTTGTTGGGAGGCAACCCAATTTTATTTTTATTACTTGCTTTTTGATCCTGTTTAGTAATAAATAATTTATCTAGACTCTGTTTTGGTTGTGTTTTTTGTGTTTAATTAGTGTTTGTGCCAAGTAGAACCGTTGGGAAGACTTGGGGAAAGTCTTGTTGAACTTGCTGTAAAAAACAGAAACTTTAGCACTCACGAGAACTGCTGTCATTTTTATTTGAAAAGTGATATTTAGTTAATTATTTTTGAAGATGTTTAATATATAAATTCCTCACGTCCAGAAATTTATTTTAGAATTTTTGGGGTTCCATATCTTGCGATAGCTACAGATTACTACAGACTGTTCTGTTTTTGACAGATTCTGTTTTTCGTGTGTTGTTTGCTTATTTTGATGAATCTATGGCTAGTAAAATAGTTTATCAACCATAGAGAAGTTGGAATACAATAGGTATAACACCAATATAAATAAAGAATGAGTTAATTACAGTACCTTGAAGTGGTCTTTTATTTTCTTTCGCTAACGGAGCTCACGAGATTTTCTACTTTAAGTTTTGTGTTGTGAAGTTTTCAAGTTTTGGGTAAAGATTTGATGGATTATGGAACAAGGAGTGGCAAGAGCCTAAGCTTGGGGATGCCCATGGCACCCACAAGATAATCTAAGGACACCTAAAAGCCAAAGCTTTGGGATGCCCCGGAAGGCATCCCCTCTTTCGTCTACTTCTATCGGTAACTTTACTTGGAGCTATATTTTTATTCGCCACATGATACGTGTTTTGCTTGGAGCTTCTTGTATGATCTGATTCTTTGCTTGTTAGTTTACCACAATCATCCTTGCTGTACACACCTTTTGAGAGAGCCATACATGATTTGGAATTTGTTAGAATACTCTATGTGCTTCGCTTATATCTTTTGAGTTATATAATTTTGCTCTAGTACTTCACTTATATTCTTTAGAGCACGATGGTGGATTTGTTTTATAGAAACTATTGTTCTCTCATGATTCACTTAGATTATTTTGAGAGTCTTAAATAGCATGGTAATTTGCTTAAAGTCTTAATATGCTTGGTACACAAGATTAATAATAAAACTTTCTTATGAGTGTGTTGAATACTATGATAAGTTTGATACTTGATAATTGTTTTGAGATATGGAGATGGTGATATTATAGTCATGCTAGTTGAGTAGTTGTGAATTTGAGAAATACTTGTCTTGAAGCTTGTGATTCCCGTAGCATGCACGTATGGTGAATCGTTATGTGATGAAGTCGGAGCATGATTTATTTATTTATTGTCTTCCTTATGAGTGGCGGTCGGGGACGAGCGATGGTCTTTTCCTACCAATCTATCCCCCTAGGAGCATGCGCATAATACTTTGCTTTGATAACTTGTAGATTTTTTCAATAAGTATATGAGTTCTTTATGACTAATGTTGAGTCCATGGATTATACGCACTCTCACCCTTCCACCTTTGCTAGCCTCTCTAATACCGCGCACCTTTCGCCGGTATCATACACCCACCATATACCTTCCTCAAAACAGCCACCATACCTACCTATTATGGCATTTCCATAGCCATTCCGAGATATATTGCCATGCAACTTTCCACCGTTCCATTTATTATGACACACTCCATCATTGTCATATTGCTTAGCATGATCATGTAGTTGACATCGTATTTGTGGCAAAGCCACCGTTCATAATTCTTTCATACATGTCACTCATGAGTCATTGCATATCCCGGTAGACCGCCGGAGGCATTCATATAGAGTCGTATTTTGTTGTAAGTATCGAGTTGTAATTATTGAGTTGTAAGAAAAATAAAAGTGTGATGATCATCATTATTAGAGCATTGTCCCAGTGAGGAAAGGATGATGGAGACTATGATTCCCCCACAAGTCGGGATGAGACTCCAGACTAAAAATAAAAAAAGGAGAAAGAAAAGAGGCCATAAAAAATAGAAAAGGCCCAAATAAAAAAATGAGAGAAAAATAGAGAAGGGACAATGCTACTATCCTTTTCCACACTTGTGCTTCAAAGTAGCACCATGATCTTCATGATAGAGAGTCTCCTATGTTGTCACTTTCATATACTAGTGGGAATCTTTCATTATAGAACTTGGCTTGTATATTCCGATGATGGGCTTCCAAATGCCCTAGGTCTTAATGAGCAAGCAAGTTGGATTCACACCCACTTAGTTTCTTTTTGAGCTTTCATATACTTATTGCTCTAGTGCATCCGTTGCATGTCAATCCCTACTCACTCACATTGATATCTATTGATAGGCATCTCCATAGCCCGTTGATACGCCTAGTTGATATGAGACTATCTTCTCCCATATTGCCTTCTCCACAACCACCGTTCTATTCCACCTATAGTGCTATGTCCATGGCTCACGCTCATGTATTGCGTGAAAATTGAAAAAGTTTTAAGAATGTCAAAAGTATGAAACAATTGCTTGGCTTGTCATCGGGGTTGTGCATGATTTAAATATTTTGTGTGGTGAATATGGAGCATAGCCACACTATATGATTTTGTAGGGATAACTTTCTTTAGCCATGTTATTTTGAGAAGACATAATTGCTTTGTTAGTATGCTTGAAGTATTATTATTTTTATGTCAATATGAACTTTTGTCTTGAATCTTTCGGATCTGAATATTCATACCACAATTAAGAAGAATTACATTAAAATTATGCCAAGTAGCACTCCGCATAAAAAATTCTATTTTTATCATTTACCTACTCGAGGACGAGCAGGAATTAAGCTTGGGGATGCTTGATACGTCTCCAACGTATCTATAATTTTTGATTGCTCCATGCTATATTATCTACTGTTTTGGACATTATTGGGCTTTATTATCCACTTCTATATTATTTTTGGGACTAACCTATTAACGGAGGCCCAGCCCAGAATTGCTGTTTTTTGCCTGTTTTAGGGTTTCGAAGAAAAGGCATATCAAACGGAGTCCAAACGGAATGAAACCTTCGGGAACGTGATTTTCTCAACGAACAAGACCCGGGAGACTTGGACCCTGTGTCAAGAAAGAAAAGAGGAGGACACGAGGTAGGGGGCGCGCCTACCCCCCCCCCAGGCGCGCCCTCCACCCTCGTGGGCCCCCTGTTGCTCCACCAACGTACTCCTTCCTCCTATATATACCTACGTAACACCAAACAATCAGATATGGAGCTAAAACCCTAATTCCACCGCCGTAACTTTCTGTATCCACGAGATCCCATCTTGGGGCCTGTTCCGGAGCTCCGCCGGAGGGGGCATCGATCACGGAGGGCTTCTACATCAACACCATAGCCCCTCCGATGAAGTGTGAGTAGTTTACCTCAGACCTACGGGTCCATAGTTAGTAGCTAGATGGCTTCTTCTCTCTTTTTGGATTTCAATACAATGTTCTCCCCCTCTCTTGTGGAGAACTATTTGATGTAATATTCTTTTTGCGGTGTGTTTGTTGAGACCGATGAATTGTGGGTTTATGATCAACTCTATCTATGAATAATATTTGAATCTTCTCTGAATTCTTTTATGTATGATTGGTTCTCTTTGCAAGTCTATTCGAATTACCAGTTTGGTTTGGCCTACTAGATTGATCTCTCTTGCAATGGGAGAAGTGCTTAGCTTTGGGTTCAATCTTGCGGTGTCCTTTCCCAGTGACAGTAGGGGCAGCAAGGCACGTATTGTATTGTTTCCATCGAGGATAACAAGATGGGGTTTTCATCATATTGCATGAGTTTATCCCTCTACATCATGTCATCTTGCTTAAGGCGTTACTCTGTTTTTAACTTAATACTCTAGATGCATGCTGGATAGCGGTCGATGAGTGGAGTAATAGTAGTAGATGTAGGCAGGAGTCGGTCTACTTGTCTCGGACGTGATGCCTATATACATGATCATACCTAGATATTCTCATAACTATGCTCAATTCTGTCAATTGCTCAACAGTAATTTGTTCACCCACCGTAGAATACTTATGCTCTCGAGAGAAGCCACTAGTGAAACCTATGGCCCCCGGGTCTATCTTTATCATATTAATCTCCTACTACTTAGTTATTTCCTTTGTTATTTACTTTGCCTTTATTTTACTTTGCATCTTTATCATAAAAATACCAAAAATATTATCTTTATCATTTCTATCAGATCTCACTCTCGTAAGTGGCCTTATAGGGATTGACAACCCCTATTTGCGTTGGTTGCGAGGATTTATTTGTTTTGTGCAGGTACGAGGGACTTGCGCGTAGCCTCCTACTGGATTGATACCTTGGTTCTCAAAAACTGAGGGAAATACTTACGCTACTTTGCTGCATCATCCCTTCCTCTTCGGGGAAAACCAACGCAGTGCTCAAGAGGTAGCAATGGGCATTCCGCTTCACCTTGTTCAGCAACCAGAATGTATTTCGCCTCTTTCTTTATCGTCTTTAACAGTATAAGTATACAACTATGGTTCATCATTCTTTGTTTGGTTCTTATGTAATTCTTGAACATATGTACCTATGAATCAAATAATGCATTGGTTGTTTGAACTTGATGGATATGAATAAAGTTGTAGCATACATTCAAATTCAAATTCAAATCTGGCACAATTTGAAATAGCAGCATTTAAATTACGGTGAAATTACACTCTCCAGGTTGTTACGGCACACACGGTTGGTAAAACACAAACGTTTCCGATATACACCATTATCTGAGACGGTTCACAGAGAGGAAACATGTGCAAGCATGCACAAAGTTGCCATTTGCAAAGCGTGTGCGATGTCAAACAATATCACAAATGGTGCGGGCAAACTAAACGTTTGTGTTAGTTGCCTTATCGTACACGATTCACAACCATGAACTGTTTCTGGTGAAGTATGCATCGTAAACGTTGCACCACAGAATAGCGTGTGTGATAGTTGTCGTGTACGACGATGTTACGACGGTCTGACGTTTCGTAATCCTGTCCGACACTCGTATGATGATTAACTAATCTTCTTAACAGTGAACCGTTTGTGATGGGCCGCACATCGTAAACGTAGCACCATAGAATACCGACTGTGATGGCAATGCGAGCAGAAACAAGTAGGAGTACTATAGGGTCCCTATCCCCGACGGTTTCTGGGTCATGTGGGAAGGACCCCCCTATCGCCCACACTCACTTGGCGACGGTTCCAAATGCCATCACGGAAAGGGGTTAAAAACCGTTTGTATAGCACTGACGCGTACCAGTGATAGGTAGCACCCAGGTTATCACACCATAAACATGGAGCTTGAGCACCCTTGACACCAAGTTCCTTTAATATGGATTGTATCCATAATCTCAGTTGTGGTATTTGCTAATGCCTTTGTCGGTGGGAACGACACCTATGGAATCACCGGGATCTCTTCTACGGTTGGCGGGCGCGGGGTTGTGCAAAGAGCGGGTCTAGTAGCCAGCGCAAAGATCATTTACCCAGGTTCGGGCTGCGAGGATGCGTAATACCCTAGTCCTGCTTTGGTGTATATTTGAGTGTTCTTGAGCTTCCGAACTAGCTGCAGTGCATGCGTAGTTCAAAAGATCCGAATCCTTCTTCAGTACGTCTCGGGCCTCCTTTTATAGTCAAAAAGGGGTCGCCACAGCGGCACACAGGAAGTGGAAAGGTAAATAGTGTACAAGCTTATCGCCTATCATTACGGGACAAGGCGCATTAAATGCGCTCCTTAGGTGCCCCGTTGCTTTATTGGGGACGGTAACGAGGCCCGTCCCGTCCGTCGATGTTCTTCCTCGCTCTGACACGCGTCCAGGCCAACGAGGCATGCAGCGCCACGTAAGCTGGCAGGCTGCTGAGATGGCGTGTTGGTAGGGTCTTCACGAAGATCTACATGCCACCACACAGGTGCTTGACTAGCTAGATTAGCATCCATGTACTACCATGTGGGTACTAGCCTTAGTTCGTCGGTCGGCCGCTGAGCTGGGGCGGTGACGGGGTGGCAAGGTCTTGTCGCGGTCCCGCGTATATTCCCGGCAAGGGTCTTGCCGGGGTCTTGTGGTCGCCCTCGGCAAGAGCCTTGCCGGGGCCATGCGAGTGTTTTCGGTAAGGAGCCTTGTCAGGGCCTCGGGGGCATCCTCAGCAAGGGGGCTTGCGATTGTCTTGTCTCCTAGTCATCGTCTAGTCTTGTGGGATCTTTTGTCTCCACAAATATTTGTATGTCACCATGGAGGTTCCTCCCGAGCTTTGGTTCCAATGTGGTTGAGGGTGTTGGAACCCTTGGGCTCAAGGGTGGCGCGCTCTGCTGGCGTTGGGCAAGTTGCCCCGGCAAGGGTCTCACTGGGGGGTTGTCCACCTCGCCCTCTTGCTCTTTGTGTCTCTGGTCTTGGCGTTGTTCTGGTCGTCTCGTGCTCCTGGACGGAGCGCTGCTCTGGTATTCTTGTGCTTCTGCTTCCTCTGCCACGCTAGGTATGGTCGCAGGCGCGGCTCTGACTGCTCGCGCACAAGTAAAGGGGTACAAAAGAGAGCCCCTACTTTTGTGCACCGGCAGGAGCCCCCGGGCCTGGGCCATACATAAGCGCGACGCGTTGTTGGGCTAGGCCCAAAATGATGTGCGGGCACGCGGGGCCGAGTTTTACTGCTGTAACTTTCTCGTCCGTCGCACTTCCCCAGACCCGTGTTGAATGCATGACGTGGGGGTCATGCGTGGAATGACCGCAGCATGCTTGCGTCATCCGTGGTGAACAGTAAAGAGGTGGCTTGCGTGTTCTCTCGAAAAGGCGGAGCCGCCGCTCATTTACTCTCTCCGCCTCGGGACCATCATTCCATGTTTCCCATTACACCTGCTCCTTACGCCACGTACGCTGCATGCACAGCATGGGGTAGGTGACAGACACATGGAATACGGGAAGACGTGCAGGGGTCGATACTCACATGCCTTCGATTGGGCGGGGAGGGCGGTTGATGGCCTCGCTTGCTGCCACTTTAATGAGCCGGATTCGAGCGGGCTCTTCAGGGGCGTAGAGCTAGTCTTTCGGCCTCCCCTCCCCAACTATAAAAAGGGAACTCAGGGGTAGGAGGAAGAGCATCTCCTTGCATCTCCCCTTCGTCTCCATCCCCACTCACGGTCATGGAAAGGGGGCATGGCTGCGGCCGTTCTTCTGCAGAGGCGACCATGTCCTCTTCCTGCCAGAGCGCTGCGGCGGTCAAGGAAGAGCCAGATGCCCAGGGTGACGGCCATGCTCGAGGCGGGGCCACCGGACGGGGCCGCAGTCGGCAAGGCGGTCGACGCATAGGGGGCCGCGGAAGGGGGATGCCTGCGTCGCCCCTGTCTCCGTCGCCATCTCCTCCGCCCACTCCTCCTACTTTGCCGAGTGGCCACGTCGGGGACTCGGCGCTCGAGTTTATCCTGCAGCTGTGTGGGCCACTGCGCCGCCACCTTCGTCTTCCCCGGGCGTTCGCAAGGGTGCTGGAGATCGACTAGCCACCGCGGCTGAGGCTTCACATGAAGGGGTGTTTCCATGGCAACATGTGGGTGAACACAGGGTTCCCCGCCCCTGAAGTGATACTCCTTCGCCGGGGCTGGAAAACCTTTGCACGTGCCCATTGCTTAATGGATGGGCACGTCCTCTGCTTTAAGCTAGCGGAGAGCGATTTGCTCTCCGTCAAGGTCTTCGGGCGCTCGGGACACGGGCTAGGGTGCTGTGCGGAGAGCTCGACTGATGGCGAAAGCTCCTCTTTGGGTGAGAGTGACGAGGAGGACAGTGACAACGATGACGAGGGTAGTGGGCGGGAGGATGACGGGTCCGACTAAGCGTCGGACACACCGTTCCTGGGCGACGCCGGTAGCACCATCATCTGCATCACCAGCTCCTTGAACTTCTCGGGGTCGTCGCCTTGGGCGGCTGGTGTTGGAGGGACGGGAAGACGAAGAAGGCAGGTGGCGGGCCGTCAAGTTAGAGTATGATGGCCTCGACGCCTTCGTCGCGTATTGCCGGGCCGCTTCCTCATCTTTCGGCCCTTCCTCCGGCACTGTCATCACCGGCCTCCTTCCGGACGATCGCCGATATGTTCTCTTGGTGTCTTCTGCTGCTCATACTTCGCCTAGGCACTCCTTTTGACTTTCCGCGATCTTGTTCTGTTCCCTGAGGAGAGGGATAAGAAAGGGATTATGGGCATCTTATCTCTTTTTAGTTTTTAAGCCTACGGGCCTTTGTAAGATTTAAATCTTGTAACCCCCTTGCTCATGTATGCATTCCGTACGAATTGTACTTGTAAGCAACGTATTAATAAGGAGAAGGGTGTTTGCCGGATTTTGTTTGCGCGTGGGCAAGGGCCACACCAAGGAACGAGTCCTCGTTATCTTAAGATAAACACTGTACCCCGACAACAGGCCTTGCCGTCTTTCTGCTCTATAGCTCGGCTACACTCACGCCCTTGGCAGAGGTAGGGGCTGAGTAGGATTAGGCCCTTCCCTCGTCCCCTTCCCATTGCACTACAACCAAGTTCCGGCCCAAAGTAAGGTTTTCGGACTCGAGACAGAGGGAGCAAGATGGTATGAGAGCGAGCGAAGTCTCGTATGTTCAAGTTTCATATGGAGGCACGGAGTGGGGAAAGAAACTTATCTGATGTCGCAGCCCCTGGCAACCTTGGCTTTCCGTGATCGGATCCTTAAACCTGCAGCCCCTGGCGACTTTGGCTTGTCGGGGTTGGGGCGTCGGCCTGTTCTCTTTCCAAAATAGCTCGGCAAAAATGTCCATGCACCGTGCGAACCAAAAAGGACAGGAAGGAACAAAAAGATGCATACTCAACCTCTATGCTATGGGTTAGTTGCCGCCAAGCACTATCAACCCTAACACAGAGAGAGACTTAACTAGCATGCATGCTAAAACTTAGGGCGCCGGCGCTTCATTTATTTATGCTCAAGGTCTGCGCCTGGCTTTGTACAAAGGGTTATATGCCTTGTCGGCAAGGCTTGTACAAAATTTGGTTTGCCGGGGAGCCCGGCAACCGCGCCTTATGGGTAAAACTTGTGAAGATGTTCGATGTTCCAGGAGTTGCTCACTGGAATACCATCTTCGGTCTCCAGGCGGACTGCGCCGGGCCTGGTGATTCGTATTACCCGATAAGGGCCTTCCCACTTCGGCGTCAACTTGTTGGAATTCTTGGCCAACTGAGTGTGCCGAAGAACAAGGTCGCCTTCCTCAACGCTTCGGGCATGAACCTTGCAGCTGCGATAGCGGCGCAAGGCTTGCTGGTAGCGTGCAGCTCGCACAGCCGCCTGAAGACGATCTTCCTCAAGGAGCGTTGCGTCATCTTGTCTGACACTCGTATGATGATTAGCTATTCTTCTTAATAGTGAACCGTTTGTGATGGGCCGCACATCGTAAACATAGCACCACATAATACCGACTGTGATGGCAATGCGAGCATAAACGAGTAGGAGTACTGTAGGGTCCCTATCACCGACGGTTTCTGGGTTGTGTGGGAAGGACCCCCCTATCGCCCACACTCACTTGGCGACGATTCCAAATGCCGTCGCGGAAAGGGGTTAAAAACCGTTTGTATAGCACTGACGCATACCAGTGATGGGTAGCACCCAGGTTATCACACCATAAACATGGAGCTTGAACACTCTTGACACCAAGTTCCTTTAATATGGATTGTATCCATAATCTCAGCTGTGGTATTTGCTAATGCCTTTGTCGGTGGGAACGACACCTATGGAATCACTGGGACCCCTTCTATGGTTGGCAGGCGCGGGGTTGTGCAAAGAGCGAGTCTAGTAGCCAGCACAAAGATCGTTTACCCAGGTTTAGGCCGTGAGGATGCGTAATATCCTAGTCCTGCTTTGGTGTATATTTGAGTGTTCTTGAGCTTCCGAGCTAGCTGCGGTGCATGCGTAATTCAAAAGATCTGAATCCTTCTTCAGTACGCCTCGGGCCTCCTTTTATAATCAAAAAGGGGTCACCATAGTGGCACACAGGAGGTGGAAAGGTAAATAGTGTACAAGCTCATCGCCTGTCATTATGGGACAAGGCGCATTAAATGCGCTCCTTAGGTGTCCTGTTGCTTTATTGGGGATGGTAACGAGGCCCGTCCCGTCCGTCGTCGTTCCGCCTCGCTCCGACACGCGTCCAGGCCAACGAGGCATGCAGCGCCACATAAGCTGGCAGGCTGCTGAGATGGCATGGTGGTAGGGTCTTCACGAAGATTGGCATGCCACCACGTAGGTGATTGACTAGCTGGATTAGCATCCACGTACTGCCACGTGGGTGCTAGCCTCAGTTGGTGGGTCGGCCGCTGAGCTGGGGCGGTGACGGAGCGGCAAGGTCTTGTCGCGGTCCCATGTATATTCCCGGCAAGGCTCTTGCCGGGGTCTTGTGGTCGCCCTCGGCAAGAGCCTTGCCGGGGCCATGCGAGTGTTTTCGGCAAGGAGCCTTGTCGGGGCCTCGGGGGCATCCTCGGCAAGGAGGCTTGCGATTATCTTATGTCCTGGTCATCGTCTAGTCTTGTGGGCTCTTTTGTCTCCACAAAGATTTGTATGTCACCATGGAGGTGCCTCCCGAGCTTTGGTTCCAATGTGGTTGAGGGTGTTGGAACCCTTGGGCTCAAGGGTGGCGCGCCTGCTGGCGTTGGGCAAGTTGCCCCAGCAAGGCTCTTGCCGGGGCTGCGGAGGCCGCCCCGGCAAGGGTCTCGCCAGGGGAGTCCACCTCGCCCTCTTGCTCTTTGTGTCTCTGGTATTGGCGTTGTTCTGGTCGTCTCATGCTCCTGGCCAGAGCGCTGCTCTGGTATTATTGTGCTTCTACTTCCTCTGCCCCGCTAGCTATAGCCGCAGGCGTGGCTCTGACTGCCCGCGCACAAGTGAAGGGGTACAAAAGAGAGCCCCTACTTTTGTGCACCGACAGCCTTATATTCGGCCTCTGTGCTGACCTGGAGATAATAGCTTGTTTTCTTGCACACCACGTTATCAAGTTTGGACCAAAGAACACTGCAAAGCCACCAGTAGACCACCTATCATCCAGGCAACCTGCCCAATCAGAGTCTGAAAAGGCACTCACAAGTGTAGATGATGACTTGCTAACATTTAGATCAATATTAGGAGTGTTCTTGACATATCTAACAATACGTTTTGCGGCAGTCCAATGAACTGTAGTAGGTGCATGAAGAAACTGGCAGACTTTGTTAACAGCAAATGAGATATCAGGCCTAGTAAGTGTCAGATATTGAAGTGCACCTACTAGACTTCTGTATTTTCTACTATCATCTTAACTTAGAAGCTATCCCTCTGTAAGAGACAATTTTTCTGAACTTGACATAGGAGTGGGTGAGGGTTTACAACCTTGTAGACAAGCCTTTTTCACCAGATCTGTTGCATATTTTTCCCGAGAGAGATGAAGTCCATCTTCATGCTTCTTCACCTCAATCCCTAGGAAATAGTGCAAGTCTCCAAGGTCCTTGAGAGCAAACTCTGTAATAGGATCCTTCAAAAGTCATGTAATGGCCTCATCTGATGAGCTTGTAACAATGATATCATCAACATATATGAGCACCAACATGTATGTGTTATACTTGTTGTAAATGAATAGTGAGGTGTCAGACTTGGAAGGGACAAAACCAAGTGTTTGCATTTTGTGACTAAGACGTGAGTACCACGCCCTTGGAGCTTTCTTCAACCCATACAACAACTTGTCAAGCTTGCATACATAAGAAGGTGCATTTTTGTTCACAAACCCAGGAGGTTGCTTTATGTACACTTCCTCTTCCAGAACACCATGGAGAAACGCGTTCTGTACATCTAGCTGTCAGAGAGTCCAGCCCCTGGAAACAGCAATAGACAAGACAAGATGAATAGTGGCAGCTTTTACAACAGGACTGAAAGTGTCCTCATAGTCTATGACATACCATTGTTTATATCCTTTTGCAACAAGTCTAGCTTTGTAACGATCAATGGTTCCATCAGATTTCCTTTTAAATCTGAAGACCCACTTGCAATCAAGGAGATTTTTACCTTGCTGTGGAGGAACCAAATGCCATGTTTTATTTTTCTCCAGTGCCACAAACTCTTCATTCATAGCCTTCTTCCACTTTTCATCACCGAGTGCTTCCTCAAGAGTGTGCGGTTCACCTGTGGAACACACCATCCCATATTTGGTTACATGTTTATAATTAATAGGTTGTATTACCCCTTTTTGTAGTCGTGTACGATGTGGAGATGGTGCAGCTGCAATTCTGTCATAGAAGATCCCGTGGCAGGAGATGAGACAGCAGGGACAACAGGATCAGCCCGAGCCAAATCTTCTGTGGCGGGCGATGAGGGCACAGACATTGCAGCAGGCGCAGAAGATCCCATCCCACGGGCCTCATCATTGGCACAAGATTGCATGGGCCACCCATCAACACGGGATCCCGCGTCGGTCCGGCCTGCAGCTATCGGGCGACGCAGGTCGCGTCTTTTGTAGCAGATCGGCTAGGCCGGAAAACAAGCAGCACAAGACCTAGCGGTCGGGCGCCAGCTATTGGCTCCTGATTGGCGCAGAGCAAGGGAGGCGTTTTCCCTAGTCGCAAGGCGCCGCAGGCTCAGAGTCGTCGCTCGATGGCCCGCGCCCGACCGCGCCTGATGAGGTTGACGTGTATCCTGGTGCAGATTCGCATGGCCGCCCTAACGTGTCTGCGTGCTTGGATCCCGAAGACGATGCTACTGACACGTCTGGCAGCACGGATCCCAAGAGGGATTTGTTCCCTTCGCCGGGGCACATAAAATATTTCCCTATAGAGCGCATTTCTTCACCATTTTGACTTTGGTTTTTTCAGTGCCCTCTCCTGCATCATCACAAGGCTCACACATAGTATTAAGAGGGTCAGTCAACACTTGATCATTGCAGTTATTACCCCCTTGATCAAAACTTGTGAGATGAGAAGGGAGAAGGAGGATTTCTTTGCGAAGGAGTGCTCCAGCATTAGGGTGAAGGTCAGCGAATGGAAACTTAGTCTCATCAAAAGCAACATCACGTGAAATATAAACGAGACCAGTGGATACATGTAACACCCTCGATGCGACTATAGCTCCCACGTGTCGAGGCACGACTTAGAGACATAATCGCATTGAAGGCATATGTCGCAAGTTAGGCAATCTTCACAACATCCCATGTAATATGAATAAAGGGGAGAATGCATAGTTGGCTTACACTCGCCACGTCAATCAAGTACATAAATAACATTACATCATCCAAACACTCATGGCCCGACTACGGCGCCAAAATAAAAGAGAACCCAACATGCGACACGGTCCCAATCACCCCCAACTGGGCACCACTACTGATCATCGGGAAAGGAAACATATTAACGTTGAGAGTCTTCGTCGAACTCCCACTTGAGCTCGTACGCGTCTCCTGGAGCGGAATCATCAGGCCCTGCATCTGGTGTAATAGTAATCTATGAGCCACAGGGACTCAGCAATCTCGCACCCTCGTGATCAAGACTATTTAAGCTTATAGGTAAGGCAAGGTAAAATATGAGTGGAGCTGTAGCAAGCGACTAGCAAGTATGGTGGCTAACTTATTCGCGAAGGAGAGCGAGAAGAGGAGGCAAAGCGCGAGCGAGAAACTAGAGAGCAACCTGCGCAAACATTACTCCAACACCGTGTCCACTTCCCGGACTCCGCCGAGAAGAGGCCATCACGGTAACACACTCAGTTGATTCATTTTAATTAAGTTAAGGTTCAAGTTATCTACAACCGGACATTAACAAATTCCCATCTGCCCATAACCGCGGGCACGGCTTTCGAAAGTTCAATCCCTGCAGGGGAGTCCCAACTTAGCCCATGACAAGCTCTCACGGTCAACGAAGGAATAGACCTCCTCCCAAGACGTTCCGATCAGACTCGTTATCTCGATAACTCAAGACACTTCGACGGGTTAAAACAAGACCAGCAACACCGCCCGAATGTGCCGACAAATCCCGATAGGAGATGCACATATCTCTTTCTCAGGGCACACTCAGATGAGACATCCTACGAGTAAAACCAACCCTCAAGTTGCCCCGAGGTGGCCCCGCAGTCTACTCGGTCGGACCAACACTCAGAGGAGCACTGGCCCGGGGGGGGCTTAAAATAAGATGACCCGTGGGCTCCGGAAACCCGAGGGTAAAAGAGGCTAGGTGGCAAAGGGTAAGACCAATGTTGGGCATTGCTGGAAAAGCTTTAATCAAGGCGAAATATCAAGGGGTTCCCATTATAACCCAACCGCGTAAGGAACGCAAAATCCGGGAACATAACACCGATATGACGGAAACTAGGGCGGCAAGAGTGGAACAAAACACTAGGCGAGAGGCCGAGCCTTCCATCCTTTACCAAGTATATAGATGCATTAAGATAACAAGGCAATATAATGATATCCCAACAAGTAAATAAAAGATGTTCCAACAAGGAACGGCCTCCAATCTTCACCTGCAACTAGCAACGCTATAAGAGGGGCTGAGCAAAGCGGTAACATAGCCAATCAATGGTTTGCTAGGACAATGGTGGGTTAGAGGTTTGATATGGCAATTTGGGAGGCTTGCAAGCAAGAGGTAGGCATCGTAGCAATGGCATAGCAAAAGAGCGAGCAAACTAGCATAGCAAAGATAGTAGTGATTTCGAGGGTGTGATCATCTTGCCTACACAGTTGTCAGAGTTGACTGGATCCTCGAAAGCAAACTCAACGGGCTCCTCGTTCGCGAACTCTTCTCCCGGATCTACCCAAACAAGACAAACAAGCAACAAGGACACAATCAACCACGTGCAAACTCAACAACACAATGCAAAGATGATATGACATGCGGGATGCGATGCGGGATGCCAAATGCAAGATATGACAGGAAATGCATGAACCTGGCCTCAACTTGGAAATACAAGTGTGCCACTGGAAATATGAGATGAAATCGCTTGAAAATGATATAAAGAACGCCGGAATCGGAGTTACGGTTTGGAAATGGCAAACGATTCAAAAAATGACACCGGTATGCAATTTACAGCAAGTAGGCATCTAAATGCAATGAGATGAACATGCTACAGCACCCAAACATGACAACAAAATACATGGCAGGGATGCACACAAGATGTTTAACAAAAGTCTAGCACTGAACTACGGCCAAATCATCAATTAACAGGTTCAAACAAGCATGGCAAAAACGCAAATGGTAAAACAGATCTCAGACTTAGTGAAATTAACACTTGTCTGGAATTTCAGATCATATAGCCCTCTTCGGAGCAACAAAACAACATGCTACAGGACCTGAACATGACAAAGAAAGACATGGCATGGAGCTACTCAACAAGCTTAACAAAAGTCCTTTAGTGACCTTGAGCCAAAAGGGATCACAAAAAATACTAACAAGCACACGAACATAGCAAAAAAATAATCAGTTTTCAGACAGTGAAAACTGGGACATGCTGAAACATAACTCACGAAGGCATGTTTACGAGCTCGATGCACTCACCACGGTGAAAGTCATGGAAAGGCAAACATACATCCCTTAAGAAGGCACAAAATTACAGCTAGACATGGCAAAAACAATGGCATAGCATGCACGGATCAACTACAATAACATCGGCAAAATCGCAAACAAGTTGACGACCTGCCCAGATTCGCAACGAAGCAAAAGTAGAGCTCGATTGACTCAAGCTAGGGTGCTCCATAATTTCAAACAAATACATGGATGGATAGAGCACTACAAGATTAACAAAACTCCCTTACTGATCATCCTCAAAAAAGGTATGGATCACTAGGAAACAAGATGAACATATGGCATCATGAACTAAACAATCCCAGGACTTAGTGAAACTTCTAAGTCCCTGAAAACAGAGTTAGCAAGTGCACCACTTTGCAAGCTTGCACAAGTCACCACACACATCCTAAAAATACATGGGTTGCACCTATGGAAAGATGACAAAACCCTTATCAAAACACATGTAGAACTCACGGGCATATCATACACACAATAATCATGGCAAAAATGACAAAAGTGCTAAACGGAGTAGCAGATCTGACAATTAACTCAAGTAGCCCTCTTCTAACAGCATTTCGGGCATCAAGATGAGCTCAAATGAAAATGATGCAATGGAGTGAAATGATGTACTCTCTGAGATGAACATTTTGATACGCTATATGCATGAATCGGAGCTATGGATGCAAAGTTATGGGGCCTCGAACAGGAGCATATGGACTGAAATTTTAGGGACTTGGACAAAAAAATTAGGTCAACCCTGATATTTTCAGATCTGGATCGGGGCGGCGCGCGAACCGAGGTGGCCGGGCTCTCGCCGAAGCTTCTCGACGGAGGAGGGCGCGGGGTGGCGCCGGGGAGGTCGGAGGAGGCAGGCGGCGGGGCGGCGACCACCGGGCGGCGGGGCGGCAGGGCGGCGAGCACCGCGGTGACGAGGCGCGGCTCCGGCCGGCCAGCGTCGAGCGGCGCGCGGCGGCTCCGGGCGCCGGCGCGGAAGAAGGCCGCGGCGGGGCAACCGAACGCGGGCGGCGGGGCGATGGGCTTGCGGGGGCCGGCGATGGGCTTCAGCGGGCCGGCTGGGGCAGTGAAGTGGGGCGGCGGCGCGAGCCAATGGTGGAGCACCACGTGGCGGCGGACGGGCGCGGCGGACGTGTACGTCGGCGGGGTAGTTGTCCGGCGCGCGCGAAGACGAATGGAGCTAGGGTTTCGGGGGAGGAGAAGATCCGGATTTCGGGGGTTCTTTAAATAGACATAGAGGGAGCTAGGAGAGTCCAAATGAGGTGCGGTTTTCGGCCACGCGATCGTGATCAAACGCTCTAGGACATGGAGCAGAGTTTGGTGGGTTTTGGGCCAAATTGAAGGGGTGTTGGGCTGCAACACACACGAGGCCTTTTCGGTCCCTCGGTTAACCGTTGGAGTATCAAACGAAGTCCAAATGATACGAAACTTGACAGGCGGTCTACCGGTAGTAAACCAAGGCCACTTGGCAAGTCTCGGTCCAATCCGGAAATTTTTAATCCCCACACACGAAAGAAAGCTAGAAATGGCCACCGGAGGAGAACGAAGCGCCGGAATGCAAAACGGACAACGGGAAAAATGCTCGAATGTATGAGACGAACACGTATGCAAATGCAATGCACATGATGACATGATATGAGATGCATGACAACGATAACAACACATGGAGACAAAACCCGAACCCGAGGAAATAAATATAACTTAATGCCGGAAACGGCAAGAGTTGGAGTACAAATAGGGAAAGTTACATCCGGGGTGTTACAACACTCCACCACTACGAAAGGATCTCGTCCCGAGATCTAGGACTGAAAGAACGCCGGGTACTCAGAACGGAGGTGATCCTGGTGTTCCCAGGTAGCTTCACGGTCGGAATGGTGTGACCACTTAACTTTGAGAAATTTGATTGACTTGTTGCGAGTCTTGCGTTCAGTCTCTTCTAGAATAGCAACTGGGTGCTCACAATAAGAGAGATCTTCTTGGAGCTCAATGTCCTCGAAGTTGACGGTGCGGTCAGGAGTCTTGAAGCACTTTCGAAGCTGAGAGACATGGAACACGTCATGAACATTTGCAAAGTTTGAAGGAAGCTCGAGTTGATAGGCGAGGTCGCCTCTCTTGCTGACAATCTTGAAAGGTCCCACGTATCTAGGGCAAGCTTCCCTTTGATACCGAAGCGACGAGTACCTTTCATAGGAGAGACGCGGAGGTAAACATGATCTCCGATCTCGAAAGCCAAATCACGGTGCTTACTATCATAGTAGCTCTTCTGGCGGGATTGGGCCGCTTTGAGGTTATCTCGAATGACTTTGCACATTTCTTCTGCCTCTGTGATTAAGTCATTACCCAAAAGCTGACGTTCACCGGTTTCAGACCAGTTGAGAGGGGTACGACACTTCCTGCCATATAGAATTTCGAATGGGGCCTTGCCCGAACTTGCTTGAAAACTGTTGTTGTAGGAGAATTCAGCATAAGGAAGACAATCCTCCCACTTCATGCCGAAGGAGATCACACAAGCCCTGAGCATATCTTCAAGAATCTGGTTGACACGCTCGACTTGACCGCTAGTTTGAGGATGGAAAGCTGTGTTGAAGCGGATGTTCGTGCCCATGGCCTTCTGAAAAGAATCCCAAAACTTCGAGGTAAAGATGCTGCCACGGTCTGAAGAGATCACTTGAGGAATACCGTGCAGAGAGACAATACGAGAGGTATAGAGTTCCGCCAATTGAGCTGCAGTGATCGACTCTTTGATAGGCAGAAAATGAGCCACTTTGGTGAGTTTGTCAATGACAACAAATATAGCATCATTGCCACGCTTGGACTTTGGAAACCCAGTCACGAATTCCATTTCAATGTGGTCAAACTTCCATTCTGGAATGGCAAGAGGTTGGAGGAGACCTGCTAGCCTTTGGTGTTCTGCCTTCACTCTTCTGCAGACATCACATTCATACACGAATTGAGCGATCTCGCGCTTCATTCGAGTCCACCAATAAGCTTGCTTGAGGTCCTGATACATTTTCGTGCTCCCGGGGTGGATGGAGAGGAGAGAATTGTGAGCCTCATTCATGATCACTTTATGAAGGTCACCTTTGGGTACCACAATTCGATCCTCGAAGAAGAGAGTGTCCTTGTCATCAAGGCGGTAGCACTTGTACTTGGACTGACTCTTGGCAATCCCAATCTTCACCTTTTTCACCATAGCATCAAGAAGCTGGGCTTGGCGAATCTGGTCTTCTAAGGTAGGAGAGACTTGAAGGTTGGCGAGGAAACCTTGAGGAACAACTTGCAGATTAAGTTTGCGGAAAGCTTCACAAAGCTCGGGTTCATAAGGCTTAAGAATCAGACTGTTGCAGTAGGCCTTTCTGCTCAAAGCGTCAGCAATCACATTGGCCTTGCCTGGAGTATACTCAATACTCGGATTATACTCTTGAATCATTTCGACCCATCGAGTTTGCCTGAGGTTGAGATTAGGCTGAGTGAAGATGTACTTGAGACTCTTGTGATCAGTGAAAATGTCCACTTTTCTTCCCAATAGAAGATGTCTCCAAGTCAAAAGAGCATGCACAACTGCCGCCAACTCGAGATCATGAGTGGGGTAGTTTTTCTCATTAGGCTTAAACTGGCGAGATGTATAAGCAACAACTTTCTTCTCTTGCATCAATACTGCGCCAAGACCTTGGAGAGAGGCATCACAAAAGACCTCGTACGGCTTGGATTCATCAGGTGGAGTCAGAACTGGAGCAGTGATCAATTTCTGTTTCAAAGTGTTGAAAGCAATATCACACTCCGGAGACCAAACGTACTTGACGTGCTTCTGAAGAAGATTAGAGAGAGGCTTCGCGATCTTAGAAAAGTTTTCAACGAATCTTCGGCAATAGCTTGCGAGACCGAGGAAGCTACGGAGCTGCTTCACATTCTGAGGAGGTTCCCAATTCAAAATTGCAGACACCTTCTCAGGATTCACGGCAATGCCCTTGGCAGAGATGATATGACCAAGATAAAGAACCTCATCGAGCCAAAACTCACACTTGGAGAACTTGGTGTAGAACTGATGTTCCCTGAGCTTATCAAGAACCAAACGCAAGTGCTTGGCATGATCTTCCTTGTTCTTGGAGAAAACCAGAATGTCGTCGAGATAGACCAAAACGAAGTCATTGGTGTAGGCATTGAAGATGAAGTTCATCATGCGAGAGAACGTCGGAGGAGCGTTGGCGAGGCCAAAAGACATGACAGTGTATTCATATGAACCAAAGCTTGTTCTGAATGCTGTCTTGGGAATATCTTCTTCACGAATGCGAATCTGGTGATAGCCCATACGGAGATCCAGCTTGGAGAATACTTGGGCACCTTTGAGTTGTTCGAACAGCTCATTGATGTTGGGAAGTGGGTACTTGTTCTTGATGGTCTTCTTGTTCACTGGACGGTAATCAACACAAAGTCGGTCCGTTCCATCCTTCTTCTTCACAAAAAGAACACCACAACCCCACGGAGAAGAACTAGGCCGGATGAGACCCATTTTCTCTTGCATATCGAGTTGCTTCTTCAGCTCCTTCAACTCTTCTGGTCCGATCTTGTAAGGACGTTTGCACACAGGTTCCGTACCAGGCTCAAGATCAATAACGAATTCAACTGGCCAGTGCGGAGGCATTCCTGGAAGCTCTTCTGGAAAGACGTCTTGATATTCGCAAACGACTGGAATTTGCAAAATAGCATCCAATTCACCCTTCTCGTTGAGAGAAAACAGATGGATAGTAACATCACGAGCGGCAAAGACAATTACATCCTCAGACGAATGAGTCAATTGAATCTGCCTGGCTGCACAATCAAGCTGAGCCTTGTGCTTAGAAAGCCAATCCATTCCGAGAATAAGATCAATATCTGAGTTACCAAGAATCACCGGAGAAGAGAGAAACTTGTAATCACCCAATGTGATAGAGATATCGGGAGCAACCAAACTAGAAGTCAAAAGCTTGCCGGGAGAAACAACTTGCATGACTTTGGGCATAATCTCGGTATCAACATTGTGCTTCGATGCAAAAGGGCATGACAAAAAGGAATGCGATGCACCAGTGTCAAAAAGAACTTTTGCAGGAACATCGTTAACAGGAAGGTTACCCATGATCACATCTGACGAGTCCTCTGCCTGAGCTGCATTCATCAAATTGACCTTGGCATGCTTGGGGTTATGCTTGACCACAGCTGTACTTGCCGATCTGACAGTAGGAGGGGGAGGAAGACGCCTCTGGTTGAAACACTTGTTTGCATAGTGACCCCTCTGTTGGCACTTGTTGCACGTGACCTCTGAAAGCGGACGGTGATACGGAGCACTCGATCTTGGAGCTTGAGACGAAGTCTTGTTCTGAAAGCCAGGGTTGGGTGGGTGGGAAGAACCACTGCCACCTTTTCTCTTCTGCTGATACGGCTGACGGAACGGAGGAGGAGGAAGCCAAAAGTTCTGCTGCTTGGCCACTTGAGTAGAGAAAGAAGGAGTAACATCTCTGGCTCGCTTCTTGGAAGAATCACACCTCAACTGAGCAGCCTCTTGCTTCAGTGCCATGTTGTAGAACTCATCATATCTCAAGGGCTCAAAGAGAACAAGAGTGAGCTGGATATCTTCTCTGAGACCACCCCTGAACTGATATATCATGCTCTTCTCATCAAGCACGTCCTGCTTGGCAAAGCGGGCGAGCTTCTGGAACAACTTGTTGTAGTCATAGACAGACAAAGAGCCTTGCTTCAGATTGCGGAATTCCTCACGCTTGCTTTCAACCACGCTCTGGGGAATATGATGAGCTCGGAAATCTCGACGGAAATCATCCCAAGTGATAACACGTCCACCTCTGGAGTCCTTGTACTGCTGGAACCATTCTGCAGCTTGATCTTTGAGTTGGAAGGAAGCGAACTTAACAAAGTCCTCAGGCCTGACGTTACTGCACTCGAAATGCTTGCACAGATCCACAAGCCAATCGTCAGCATCGGTTGCCTCAACACAATTGCTGAAAGTCTTTGGCCCGTTAGCAAGGAACTGGTTCAGTGTAGCAAAGTGACTATGATTGCTGCCTTGATTCCCTTGACTGCCTTGATTGCGCTCTTGGAGAATTTGCATGATCAGCTGTGTGTTTGCATTGGTTGCGGCCATCACAGCTTGCCATGCTTCTGGAGGAGGTGGAGGTGGTGGCGGATCAGGATTCGGAGTCGTGCGCGTTGGAGGAGCCATCCTGAAGAGGTTGACCACCATTAGCACATTGATAGATATAATATTGAAGCTGAATCCAACGGGATGAAAATTGCAACATATAGTCTTCACATCCGAACAAAATGAACGAATGCATTCCTCTTGAAATGGTCACATATCCATAAATTGAGAAGCCACTTAGAGTTAAGGTAGAGAAATAAATCAACAAGGTACGGATCAAGAACGAATAATCGGTAAGAAATCCCAATCTCAAACCAATATCCGTGGAAGAAGAACTAGAGCTACTAGAATTCCCACCTATGAAACTTCCGAACCTTTCTGGTTATGCAATCAGGTGTTGGGGATACAGGGGAAGCATAATATCTCACCCAAACTAGCAAATCCTACATCCAGCTGTATCCATCCTTCAACACATAACCAAGAAACCTTCGGAAACCATCTACCTCAACCTTCGAAAAGCATCCATTATACAAGTTATGGCGATACTCCCGAACTCCCGCCCAGTACTGGGTGGCGTCGAGGTTATCTCACCAATGAACTGCATAAAAGAGATTTTCAATGTCGGCGTACTAAACTCAGGTATTCCAGAACTGCAACGATAAAATTATGATGACAACACCTCAGAGCTCAACTCCCCGGGACACTTCCACTAAACCCCTGACAGGAGGCACCAAGACAATGTTCTCATCATAAAACCATCGGAACGATTCCAAGATACCCACGTGATCCTGAAAAAAAATTTAGTGAAAATTTGAGAAGAGAAGAGTCAAAACTCTACGTCAGGATGCCTTACCAGAGCGATGAGGAGACTGGGAAGTAAAAAGAATTCCTAAGCTCTCCGATATATAATTCCTAAAAGACTCAAAACATTTTTCTAGACACAACTCGGCCACTAAAAACGATCAAGCAATGGGGCTCCTAAGGTCGGGGAAGGCTCTGATACCAACTTGTAACACCCTCGATGCGACTATAACTCCCACGTGTCGAGGCACGACTTAGAGACATAATCGCATTGAAGGCATATGTCGCAAGTTAGGCAATCTTCACAACATCCCATGTAATATGAATAAAGGGGAGAATACATAGTTGGCTTACACTCGCCACGTCAATCAAGTACATAAATAACATTACATCATCCAAACACTCATGGCCCGACTACGGCGCCAAAATAAAAGAGAACCCAACATGCGACACGGTCCCAATCACCCCCAACTGGGCACCACTACTGATCATCAGGAAAGGAAACGTAGTAACGTTGAGAGTCTTCGTCGAACTCCCACTTGAGCTCGTACGCGTCTCCTGGAGCGGAATCATCAGGCCCTGCATCTGGTGTAATAGTAATCTGTGAGCCATAGGGACTCAGCAATCTCGCACCCTCGCGATCAAGACTATTTAAGCTTATAGGTAAGGCAAGGTAAAATATGAGTGGAGCTGCAGCAAGCGACTAGCAAGTATGGTGGCTAACTTATTCGCGAAGGAGAGCGAGAAGAGGAGGCAAAGCGCGAGCGAGAAACTAGAGAGCAACCTGCGCAAACATTACTCCAACACCGTGTCCACTTCCCGGACTCCGCCGAGAAGAGGCCATCACGGTAACACACTCAGTTGATTCATTTTAATTAAGTTAAGGTTCAAGTTATCTACAACCGGACATTAACAAATTCCCATCTGCCCATAACCGCGGCCATGGCTTTTGAAAGTTCAATCCCTGCAGGGGAGTCCCAACTTAGCCCATGACAAGCTCTCACAGTCAACGAAGGAATAGACCTCCTCCCAAGACGTTCCGATCAGACTCGGTATCTCGGTAACTCAAGACACTTCGACAGGTTAAAACAAGACCAGCAACACCGCCCGAATGTGCCGACAAATCCCGATAGGAGCTACACATATCTCTTTCTCAGGGCACACTCAGATGAGACATCCTACGAGTAAAACCAACCCTCAAGTTGCCCCGAGGTGGCCCCGCAGTCTACTCGTTCGGACCAACACTCAGAGGAGCCCTGTCCCGGGGGGGGCTTAAAATAAGATGACCCGCGGGCTCCGGAAAGCCGAGGGAAAAAGAGGCTAGGTGGCAAAGGGTAAGATCAATGTTGGGCATTGCTGGAAAATCTTTAATCAAGGAGAAATATCAAGGGGTTCCCATTATAACCCAACCACGTAAGGAACGCAAAATCCGGGAACATAACACCGATATGACGGAAACTAGGGCGGCAAGAGTGGAACAAAACACTAGGCGAGAGGCCGAGCCTTCCACCCTTTACCAAGTATATAGATGCATTAAGATAACAAGGCAATATAATGATATCCCAACAAGTAAATAAAAGATGTTCCAACAAGGAACGGCCTCCAATCTTCACCTGCAACTAGAAACGCTATAAGAGGGGCTGAGCAAAGCGGTAACATAGCCAATCAACGGTTTGCTAGGACAATGGTGGGTTAGAGGTTTGACATGGCAATTTGGGAGGCTTGCAAGCAAGAGGTAGGCATCGTAGCATTGGCATAGCAAAAGAGCGAGCAAACTAGCATAGCAAAGATAGTAGTGATTTCGAGGGTGTGATCATCTTGCCTGCACAGTTGTCAGAGTTGACTGGATCCTCGAAAGCAAACTCAACGGGCTCCTCGTTAGCGAACTCGTCTCCCGGCTCTACCCAAACAAGACAAACAAGAAACAAGGACACAATCAACCACGTGCAAACTCAACAACACAATGCAAAGATGATATGACATGCGGGATGCGATGCGGGATGCCAAATGCAAGATATGACAGGAAATGCATGAACCTGGCCTCAACTTGGAAATCCAAGTGTGCCACTGGAAAGATGAGATGAAATCGCTTGAAAACGATATAAAGAACGCCGGAATCGGAGTTACGGTTTGGAAATGGCAAGCGATTCAAAAAATGACACCGGTATGCGATTTACAGCAAGTAGGCATCTAAATGCAATGAGATGAACATGCTACAGCACCCAAACATGACAAAAAAATACATGGCAGGGATGCACACAAGATTCTTAACAAAAGTCTAGCACTGAACTACGGCCAAATCATCCATTAACAGGTTCAAACAAGCATGGCAAAAACGCAAATGGTAAAACAGATCTCAGACTTAGTGAAATTAACACTTGTCTGGAATTTCAGATCATATAGCCCTCTTCGGAGCAACAAAACAACATGCTACAGGACCTGAACATGACAAAGAAAGACATGGCATGGAGCTACTCAACAGGCTTAACAAAAGTCCTTTAGTGACCTTGAGCCAAAAGGGATCACAAAAAATACTAACAAGCACACGAACATAGCAAAAACATAATCAGTTTTCAGACTTAGTGAAAACTGGGACATGCTGAAACATAACTCACGAAGGCATGTTTACGAGCTCGATGCACTCACCACGGTGCAAGTCATGGCAAGGCAAGCATACATCCCTTAAGAAGGCACAAAATGCCAGCTAGACATGGCAAGAACAATGGCATAGCATGCACGGATCAACTACAATAACATCGGCAAAATCGCAAACAAGTTGACGATCTGCCCAGATTCGCAACGAAGCAAAAGTAGAGCTCGATTGACTCAAGCTAGGGTGCTCCATAATTACAAACAAAGACATGGATGGATAGAGCACTACAAGATTAACAAAATTCCCTTACTGATCATCCTCAAAAGAGTCACGGATCACTAGGAAACAACATGAACATATGGCATCATGACCTAAACAATCCCAGGACTTGGTGAAACTTCTAAGTCCCTGAAAACAGAGTTAGCAAGTGCACCACTTTGCAAGCTTGCACAAGTCACCACACACATCCTAAAAATACATGGGTTGTACCTCTGGAAAGATGACAAAACCCTTATCAAAACACATATAGAACTCACGGGCATATCATGCACACAATAATCATGGCAAAAATGACAAAAGTGCTAAACGGAGTAGCAGATCTGACAATTAACTCAAGTAACCCTCTTCTAACAGCATTTCGGGCATCAAGATGAGCTCAAATGAAAATGATGCAATGGAGTGAAATGATGTACTCTCTGAGATGAACATTTTGATATGCTACATGCATGAATCGGAGCTATGGATGCAAAGTCATGGGGCCTCGAACAGGAGCATATGGACTGAAATTTTAGGGACTTAGACAAAAAAATTAGGTCAACCCTGATATTTTCAGATCTGGATCGGGGCGGCGCGCGAACCGAGGTGGCCGGGCTCTCGCCGGAGGAGGGCGCGGGGCGGCGCCGAGGAGGTCGGAGGAGGCAGGCGGCGGGGCAGCGACCACCGGGCGGCGGGGCGGCGACCACCGGTGACGAGGCGCGGCTCTGGCCGGCCGGCGTCGAGCGGCGCGCGGCGGCTCCGGGCGCCGGCGCGGAAGAAGGCCGCGGCGGGGCGACCGAACGCGGGCGATGGGTTTGCGGGGGCCGGCGATGGGCTTCAGCGGGCCGGCTGGGGCGGCGAAGTGGGGCGGCGGCGCGAGCCAATGGTGGAGCACCACGTGGCGGCGAACGGGCGCGGCGGACGTGTCCGTCGGCGGGGCAGTTGTCCGGCGCGCGCGAAGACGAATGGAGCTAGGGTTTCGGGGGAGGAGAAGATCCGGATTTCGGGGGTTCTTTAAATAGACATAGAGGGAGCTAGGAGAGTCCAAATGAGGTGCGGTTTTCGGCCACGCGATCGTGATCGAACGCTCTAGGACATGGAGCAGAGTTTGGTGGGTTTTGGGCCAAATTGAAGGGGTGTTGAGCTGCAACACACACGAGGCCTTTTCGGTCCCTCGGTTAACCGTTGGAGTATCAAACGAAGTCCAAATGATACGAAACTTGACAGGCGGTCTACCGGTAGTAAACCAAGGCCGCTTGGCAAGTCTCGGTCCAATCCTGAAATGTTTAATCCCCACACACGAAAGAAAGCTAGAAATGGCCACCGGAGGAGAACGAAGCGCCGGAATGCAAAACAGACAACGGGAAAAATGCTCGAATGTATGAGACGAACACGTATGCAAATGCAATGCACATGATGACATGATATGAGATGCATGACAACGATAACAACACACGGAGACAAAACCCGAACCTGAGGAAATAAATATAACTTAATGCCGGAAACGGCAAGAGTTGGAGTACAAATAGGGAAAGTTACATCCGGGGTGTTACAATACATCTAGACATTTGACACCCTTGTGTTGAGCACTATACCCAATAAAGACGCACTATTTTTATCAAAACATGAGCTTGCGGTTGTTATATGGGCAAATATTGGACCAACAAGCACAACCGAAAACACGAAGAGACTTATAGTCTGGTTTGGTGTGAAGAAGCCTTTCTATGGGAGTTTCATTGTTGATGACATGACTAGGAAGCATGTTGATGATGTGTATGGCGGTAAGAAAAGCTTGGTCCCAAAACTTAAGGGGCATAGAAGCACCGGCTAGGAGAGCTATACCAACTATCTAGCGATGCTTGCGTTCAGCAGAGCCATTTTGTTGGTGAGCATGAGGGCATGAAACATGATGGGACATGCCAAGAGTTTGGAAGAAGGAATTTAACTTTTCATATCCCCCACTCAGACTAGACAACAATGATTTTGCTATCGAATTTTCTTTCAACGAGTGCCTGGAAGTTTTGAAACACTTGAAAAACATCATTTCTTGAGAAGATATGTCCATGAGAACTTGCTATAGTCATCAATGAAGCTTACATAGTATGTGTGTCTACCAATCGAACTAGGAGCGGGGCCCCAAACATCCGGAAAAAAATAATTGCAAAGGTTGAGTAGAAACACTAGTAGAAATAGGATAAGGCAATTGATGACTTTTTGCTCTTTGGCATGAATCACAAATAGTTTCAACATGACGCTCACCAACAAACATGAGCTTATTCTTCCTAAGCAAACGTTCAACTAAAGAAAAAGAAACATGTCCTAGACGATCGTGCCATCATGTTGAGGAAAGCTTGACAACACCATATGCTTATTCATTATGTGTTCTAAACTCCGGAAGCAACGGGTAGAGTCCTCGAACACATCTACCTCGATATAGGATTTTCCTCGTGGCCTGATCCTTAATCAAGAAGAAAAAAGGATGAAACTCAACGAAGACATGGTTGTCAAGTGCAATTCTATGAACGGAAAGGAGGTTTTTGTTGGCACTAGGAATATGCAAAATATTCCTAAGATGAATTTTACGATGAGGGGTATGTATAATTGAATGACCAATGTGATTGATTCTCATACCTGCACCATCGGCGGTGTGAATTTGATCCTTGCCGTGGTACTTCTCACGGAGGGTCACCTTTTCGAGCTCACCGGTGAGATGATTTGTGGTGCCGCTGTCAAGGTACCAGTTGGTGTCGATGCCGTAGGAGCCCTCAGCCGCCGCAACGACCTTTTCATCATCTTGAGAATCGTCCTCGTCTTCATCATAGTGGTACCAGCAATCTTTGGCAGTGTGATCCGGCTTGCCACAAATCTGACAGTGCGGGGTGTCCGGGTGGGTCCTGCCAGAGCCGCCGCCACGGCGACCCCTGTTGCCAAAACGCCCTCCACCGCCAGTGGTCCTGGTGCCACCAACCTCCCCTTGCCACGGGAAGGACCTCGGTAGCGAGAGCCGCCGCCACGACCGCGGGTGGCGACGTTTGCGGAGGACTTGAAGCCGCCGCTGCTCAAGCCGTGGAACTACGCCATGCGCTGGTCAAAGTTGCTTAGCATGGAGAAGATCTCGTCGAGGGAGGCGGGGGTGACATGGGTGTCGAGGCCCGAGATGAGGGGATGGTACTCCAGATCCAGCCCGTGAAGGATGTACGAGATGAGTTCGTCATCCTGGATCGGTTTGCCGGTCGCGGCCAGCTCGTTCGCGAGGCCGCGCATGGAGGCGAGGTACGGATGTTGTTGACGCGGCTTAGCGACTGCGACAAGTACATGCCCGCTAGCGTCGTCAAGACCGCATGCGCTGTGGTGACCGTGGTCACCATGGCACCATGGCGAGCACCTCCTTAGAGAGGTTGCTCAGCAGGTAGCCGAGCACCTGTTGATCCTCCCGGACCCAGATAGGGTGGAGAGGGTTGGGCTCGAAGGTCACCTTGCCGTCCTTGTCCTTGGCGGCGAGGAGCTTGGCTGGCTCCGGGGAAGTGCCATCGACATAGCTGAAGACACAGGCGCCACACAACTGCGGTGTGATCTATGTGCACCATAGCACGTAGTTCGTGCGGGAGAGTTTCTCAATGACCTGCCCACTGAGGTTAGGGTGAGAGACGCCGGAGGAGGAAGACATGGCTTAGGCACAATTGGAATCAAGAGAAGCTAGATGGGAAGTAGGATGGCTCTGGTTACCATGTGTGAGATGTGGAAACGTCTTAGCCTTGGTACGAGGGGACATGTTGCATGTTATAGGCAGGGGTGTAATCTCCCTAAAGCGCATACAAGTTGGGAGTTGAGATATTACTAGAGACTTGGAGAAGAAGAGATAGAATATGTTACATTGGATAGATATTGAACTAACTACCTAGCTTATCTCTACCAATATCTTGGGACTCCTGGTGCGGCTTAATGTACCTCTGGTGCGGCTCTTATGTAATGTCACAGGTTGCTTAACAATTGGTTGTATCACGTATTGAAAAATGACATCGGTCGTTAACTACATGCCTAATTAGTGGAGAAATTAACTCAGCACTAATTACCATGCAGTGGTGGAAACTGATGAGAGGCGTTCGCACCATGCATGCAACGTTTTAGATTAGCCATAATAGAGAGTAACATATACTACTTCCTTCATCACAGTTTAAAGGGCGTACCTTCAAAACCAATTTTTTTCATAATTAGAGGGAAATAGGGCGCAGGTCATTAATTAGCCCGCTGAAATTACTCCTTCCGCTTGCCTTCCTGGTGTGCATGCATGGTGTGAACTGAAACTTTAGGTGGAGGTGTGAATCGGTTTTGTTTGCATGCATGGCTATGCGAGGCCTTTTATTGGACGGGGAGATTACTATGCGTTTGTTTGGCGATTAATTAGGCACATATCCTTAACTACCGCAGATCCAGCGCATCATTTATTTCTGCCAATCGCTAGCGACCTTGGGCCCAGAAAAATGTGAGGTACGCCCTTTAAACTGTGATGGAGGGAGTAGTAACATACACATATCTCTATACTATGTTATAGTGGGTAGTAACATAAGTGTAGTAATATGCAAATCTTCCTTTATTAGAGTATAGACTCATATTGCATTGGAACATGTGATGTTACAGTAACTAGCTAAGGTACTCAAACTATCTCTTTCCTCATTAACTCATTGCCACATAAACAAATTTGCTGAGTTGAACTCGATGTTACTGTTGAAGTTACTCCCACTGTGGCTAGTCTTAATCCGTACACACCTATGAAGAAAAAGTACCACTTGCATGGGATACAGCTACACGTACACAAAACGGCCTAATTAACTCAGCATTAATTGCACAAGTGTTTGTTTTGTAAAAAAAATCTCGCCTTTTCAAAAAGTAATCATGAATTTTCGACAAAAGAATCGCATTATAGAAAATTGTTCAGAATTTCAAAAAAGATCCTGTTTACATAATTTAATCACAAATTCTAAAAATGTTCATGTTTTAAAATAATTTCAGAATTTTAATAAATGTTCCCTTCTCCAAAAATTGTTGACAGGTTCAAAAAAGTGTTCAGTATTTCAAAATATGTTCTTGTTTAAAAAAACAGCAATTTAAATTTTGATTGCGCTTTCAAAACATTTTTTTCAAAAACTTTTGAAATAAACAGGATGACCCAAAAACCGGTTCGCTACTGTTGTTGGCTACATTAAACCAGCCATTAGAGTGGACAGTTTGTACAGTACCTGGTGCTAATGTTCTTCAACTGCTAGAGTCTGTCATTCGCTGCAGGTTACTATGTTCAGTTTTGTTTGTGGGTCAGGTCATGATTGGACCTCTCCCCATTTGAGACATGTACCCTGCACGACCCCACGGAAATACAAAGCCATGTCCATCCCCACCCGGGCCCATACGGCAGCGGCCTCACCGCTCAAGGAGTGCCCCCTCGCCGGCTAGCGAATAACATCTGCTAGAGTTTTCTCGTGCCGTTGTCGTCGTCATCATTTGAGAAATTTAGGTCCCCTCGCATTGAGCTGCCATCTTGACACTAAGAGATGTGGGGATCTTGGATCTTCAAGATCTTTATGTTCTCTGTCAATGTCTAGTGATCATCATAGTTTTGCAAGAATAAATTTCCTCTCGTCCTTTTGGTGGTGCCATGAGGTTTGAAAGTTTTCTGTTCTCACATATCCAATTATTCGAATCTGATGAGTTTATGTTGTGTCAAGCTTTTTTTGTTGGTCTGATTCTTTCTGGAGGTGAAATCCTACATCAACACCATGGTGAAGATATAGTGATTCGATGGTCTGCACTTCCAGGGGATCATCCCCGGCCCAAGTACGTTCATCGATCAAGGCTTCCCATCTTTTTGGATGGGCGATTCAAGGTGCTTTCAAAAACCATTATTGGTAATGTTCATGCGGGTGAAAAAGTGACAACATCGTTACTCTAGTCCAACAGCGGCTTCTTTACCAAAGTCTTTAGAGTATTTCTTCGAGCAAAGATTGATACCGCGAAGAAGGTAATTTCAAGAGATTTTATTGTAATCCTTAGTCATAGGAGTTACTTTGTATTTTGTTGGATCTTAGATTCAAATCAGTGCATATGTAATTTTTATGAGTATGAATAAAGTTAAGAGTGTTTCTAAAAATAAAAACGAACCGACTAGATAGTTGTTCACACCGTGCGCAAGCTCATTTATCTTGATAAAAAAAAGCACAGGCTCGCGAAAGGGGCCTAGATGACAGCCACAGCGATGCCCGCGATAGTCTGAGCGCTCGCCTAGGCAACGGGGCATAAAATTGAAGGAGACACGCGCCTTAATCCTCTTATATTCTGAAAATGCATGAAAACTAAAATACGCCTTCTAAACCATAACAGAGGAAGTACCAAGATAAAATTTAATACATGTTTTGCAACGTAACTTTTTTCGTTTATTATGATCATTAATACACCACATGCATGCATGGAAACTGAATCTGAATGGAGAAAGTAGACGAGTGTCATTATGACTGAATGCATGCAAGTATTAAACAAGTTACTAGTATGAGGAGACATCATTAATTTTTGCCTCGATTACTGTTGGTGACCTTTTATAAATGCAAAAAGTATATTTTATAGTGGTCTTGTATAAGTAAATGGTGGGAGTAATATGATTGATTTGATCTAGCGAGTGATCGTCTTGTACACGGGAATGATTGCATCTACATGGTTGGCAACTGTTGTTCTTTATCCTTACAGTTGATGAATGGATGAAAAGTTTTTCCTGAAAAAGAGGGATTCTGCTGGGAGCCCCTTTGATGTCCGAACATGTCCAAGCATATGAAGGAGAAATGAGCTTCGACCTTGGAGGCGGCCTTAATCATTTGTTTGATTCATCTACATGTATTATAGCTCGTACCAACGCACATGCTATACTATTTTGCATTCCGTCTATAATTAATTTGAATACAAATTTGAATTGCAGCAATGGTAATGCTAAGCGCGTTTGAAACCATTATTGCTTGAGCCATGCTTCCAGTCTCCCATTGGTACGTGGTAACCCATGTAACATTATGTTTCTCCGAAATTAACTGATGTGCAGGTGGGACCATTCCAAGAATCAGACCTACCAATATGAGAGGTTAAATGCAAGAAACGAGCATGAGGTGAATACACTGACAATTGTCTCACGCCATTCTTTGATAGTTCTATGGTATTGTTTTTTCCATTCATTCTTTGTGAAAAAAGAACTGTTATTTAAACCAAAATACATATCCGCATCTAGCATTATACTTATCATGGTGTAACATTATGGGGACAAATGCAAAAGTTGTTTCTGTTGTTTCATCATTATGGGGACAAATGCTAAAGTTATTTCTGTTATTTCATCCATTTCTATGTTTTCTGAATAATTTCTTAGCAAACAATAAAGAAGCCCTCTGTACTGAACAAAAAATGTGTTGAGTTAAAACCTATATTTGCCAAATACAAACAATTGTCATCAAATCATGTATGGTGTTTGGATTTTATTTACCCAGAAGATCGTCATTGTTGTGGATATACTTCATCATTTATTTCATTAATATTAGCTGCAAATATTTGAGATGAATTAAGATTTCTACATATGTATTCCAGTGATGTCTTTTTTTCTTATCATTTTCAGGAAGTAGTTTTCTTCGATGAGGAAGGTATAAAACCCGCTAAATCCATTGATGTCAAGGTAGCTAATAACCGGCAAATTGGTAACACAATAAGTGATAATATTTTTGCCTACTAAGACTCCATCACTATATGTTGTAAAATAGGGAACAATCATAAAATGTAGTAGTAATTTGTTGGAGATATGCCCTAGAGGCAATCATGTATGATGATATTTTCTATGTGTTTATGAATAAAGATAGTCCTTGAACATTATCAATGAAGTGTATCAGCAAGTACGTGATTTTTTTGTGGGGTCATGCATTGTATGATGAACATCCTAAAAGGTCCCAAGTCGAAAGGGTTGTGTAGATGCGCAGCAGACTAGACTAGCATATGACACGGTCGATGGCTTGGTCTCACTAGCCATGGAGCATTGGATGTTAATCGGATAATATGGACTTGGAAGGATCTGGTCGGATTCGACGTAGTCGGATCCGAGTTGAGATAAGGTCTGAGTCGGACAGACCCAACTATGAGACGTAGCGATATGTCATCTGTGAGTCTCTAGTACAACATACGTTCTATGTCCTAAGACCTGAGCTGGCTCATGTACTCGGGATGATGACAGACTTGCTTTGGGCCAACCAAACGCTACTCCGTGACTGGGTAGTTACAAAGGTAGGTTTCAGACTTGTCCAGACCCATGCTGCGAGACATGGTCGAGTAAGATGGGATTTGCCCCTCCGATCAGGAGAGATATGTTCCAGGGCCCTCGTGTGATGCGACCAGGATAAGCATGGCCATGCGGCATGGATTATGAGATAATCCGGTTTGTGGTCGGCATCACTGGAATGAGAAAGAGGTCGGGCTAGCACAAGGATGACAGACTCGCCTTGAGCCCGACAACATATATCGTGTGGCAAAAGGAATGAAAGTATGATGTACAGGTTCGCCTAACCAGCTTCATTGCCTGCTTGGTGTTTGGCATGCCTTGTTAGGGGCCGCTACCAATCGTGCAATTCGAAGGTGATCCGAACTGCGACCAAGCCGGCTTGAACCTAAGGGGTCGCGCGCTTAAGGGAAGGAACCTATGAGGTCAGATCCGGGGACATTGGTCAGATGTGATCCGAGCTGTATTCGGATTGTGGCCGAGTAGACTTATGGGCTTTAGGACCCGTGCGAGGCCCAAGTGTTGAGCCCGCTACGGATGCCTATATAAAGGGGGTGCGACACACTCATGCGGTTGATCGCTTCGGCGCTGTCACTAGGGTTTGCATGTGTTGCGAATAGACACCTCCACTCGCCGCCGGTTGTGTGATCGGACCTAGCAGTCTGTCGCACGACGTTCCTTTTGCACGCGCAGATATCGTTAGAGGCGGTGCATTTGCGCCGCTCTGGCGAACCTGTACGTGGGAACCGACGACCGGCTGTTCGAGGGAGATCGAACAAGGAGGAGACTATCCACGCGGACGCGCTACCCCAACTCTTCTTCCGCTGCACGACACTGCGCGTCTGGTGGTAACGAACTATGATCCATCTTCTATAGCATATTCTTGGTTGTTTTGCGCGTAGAAAATTTTAATTTGCAGTCGACGCACCCTACCGTAGAACCCAACATAATTTGCATTGTTGGAATATATAGGTACTATGAGGGTCGGTAGGTATTACGAGCGACAACAGATGAAGGGGTATGAGTCACTAGCAATGAAGGTGCACATGAGAACTATTTTCATAGATTTTGTTAAAGTTATTAAAATGTGTACAAGCGATGGTAAGACGGGATGGGACTTTTGAACAAGAATAATGCTAGAAGATGGGCAGATCAAGAGAATGAAAGTGGAGGGAAAGAAAAGGTAGGAAAAAAGATGATGCTTTGTCTTCTTGTAAGAGGAGGATGGTTAAGGAGGTCGGACGACTACCGGGGAAGAAAGAAGCGGGATAGAGAGTTGTTATTGCTCATTATATTGATGATCTGTTGTTAGACCCAGTGTCGCTGCTCCCGCCAAAGTGTGCTTCTCTTTTGGTGGCAAGAGAAGTCTTAAGGTGGAAGGTGTTGGAAATATGCGCTAGAGGCAATAATAAAATGATTATTATTTTATTTCCTTGTTCATGATAATTGTCTATTGTTCATGCTATAATTGTGTTATCCGGAAATCATAATACATGTGTGAATACATAGACCATAACATGTCCCTAGTAAGCATAGTTAACTAGCTCGTTGATCAATAGATAGTCACGGTTTCCTGACTATGGACATTGGATGTCATTGATAACGGGATCACATTATTAGGAGAATGATGTGATGGACAAGACTCAATCCTAAGCATAGCACAAGATCATGTAGTTCGTTTGCTAGAGCTTTTCCAGTATCAAGTATCATTTCCTTAGACCATGAGATCGTGTAACTCCCGGATGCCGTAGGAGTGCTTTGGGTGTACCAAACGTCACAACGTAACTGGGTGACTATAAAGGTATACTACAGGTATCCCCGAAAGTATCTGTTGGGTTGACACGGATCGAGACTGGAATTTGTCACTCCATATGACGGAGAGGTATCTCTGGGCCCACTCGGTAATGCATCATCATAATGAGCTCGATGTGACCAAGTGTTTGGTCACGGGATCATGCATTACGGTATGAGTAAAGTGACTTGCCGGTAACGAGATTGAACGAGGTATTGGGATACCGACGATCAAATCTCGGGCAAGTAACGTACCGATTGACAAAGGGAATTGTATACGGGATTGATTGAATCCTCGACATCGTGGTTCATCTGATGAGATCATCGTGGAACATGTGGGAGCCAACATGGGTATCCAGATCCCGCTGTTGGTTATTGACCGGAGAGTCGTCTCGGTCATGTCTGCATGTCTCCCGAACCCGTAGGGTCTACACACTTAAGGTTCGGTGACGCTAGGGTTGTAGAGATATTAGTATGCGGTAACCCGAAAGTTGTTCGGAGTCCCGGATGAGATCCCGAACGTCACGAGGAGTTCCGGAATGGTCCGCAGGTGAAGATTTATATACAGGAAGTCAAGTTTCGGCCATCGGGAAGGTTTCGAGGGTAATCGGTATTGTACCGGGACCATCGAAAGGGTCCTGGGGGTCCACCGGGTGGGGCCACCTATCCCGGAGGGCCCCATTGGCTGACGTGTGAGGGGAAACCAGCCCCTGGTGGGCTGGTGCGCCTCCATGGGCCTCCCCCTGCGCCTAGGGTTGGAAACCCTAGGGATGGGGGGGCGCCCCACTTGGCTTGGGGGGCAAGCCCCCCCTTGGCCGCCGCCCCCCTTGGAGATCCCATCTCCTAGGGCCGGCGCCCCCCTAGGGGCCCTATATATAGTGGGGGGGAGGGAGGGCAGCCGCACCAAGTCCCTGGCCCCTCCCTCTCCCCTCGTAACACCTCTCTCTCTCTCGTTGGAACTTAGCGAAGCTCTGCCGAGATCATCGCTGCTTCCACCACCACGCCGTCGTGCTGCTGGATCTCCATCAACCTCTCCTTCCCTTGCTGGATCAAGAAGGAGGAGACGTCTTCCCAACCGTACGTGTGTTGAACGCGGAGGTGCCGTCCGTTCGGCGCTCGGTCATCAGTGATTTGGATCACGACGAGTACGACTCCATCAACCCCGTTCTCTTGAACGCTTCCACTCGCGATCTACAAGGGTATGTAGATGCACTCCCCTCTTCCTTGTTGCTAGATGACTTCATAGATTGATCTTGGTGATGCGTAGAAAATTTTAAAATTCTGCTACGTTCCCCAACAGAAGGTTGGGGCCGAACAACACTAAGTTTTTTGTTGGCTTACCGCTAGCTATCAAAGGTATTTTCATATGGGCTGGATTTTAGGGAGCTCGTATTATCCAAACGGTTGAATTTTAAGGAACCTGCTGCGGCCTGTTTGATGTTCGAACATGTCTAGATGTATGAAGGAGAAATGATCTTCGACCTTGGAGACACCCTTAATCATTTGTTTGATTTATTTATATGCATTATAACCCATAGCAATGCACGGACGTTTTACTAGTGGTTTAATTAAGTTCCATTCTATATTTCAAATAGGTCACTTGACTTCCAGGCGGCCAGGGATGTTTTCACATAGAGATAGAAGATAGAGATGGAGATAAAGAGGGAGTGTGCGTTCGTGCAAGTGAGGGGCATAGGTCGATATGACCGTGTTTAGAAACAAGCATAGGCGAATAATTCACCTTTATTTTCTTTTTTTTGCGAGGAATTCACCTTTATTTTCAGTTGCATTAGTTGTTTTCTTATTTATCTCTTCAAATGGTTCACTTGATTTCCATTTTAAATTTCATATATTTCATTTAACTTGTAGGTTGGAGTTGGTCCACAGGCCAATTGGCGCAACGGGACATTTAGTGGATATGATGGTATGCCAAATTGGAGTTTTCACGCAATAGTATGACAAGCTCGGAGATGCATGTGTTGACATCAAATTTTGTCAATGATAGAAAATACATGTAAGATGACCTCAAGCGGAAAATCTTTCAACTTAAAAATCCCGTATCATCAAAACAAACAACTTTAATTTTTGTATCATCTCCAATCAAGATCGTATGCAACCTCGAGAGCTGAAACAGTTGATACACAAGTTCCGGACTAGCCCCTAAAGTTCTGAAATTTATGAAAAAATTGCACGTGGTGCACATAGAAAACTGAAGTTATAATATATTTTTACTGATTTACATGCACAAATGCACCCGCAAAATAATCTTGGATGAATAAAATTCATGAACATGAAAGTCATTCATCTTAACAAGAAGACCAAATTTGCTTTTGTGATCATCTCAATTCAATATCGTGTGAGGATCTCCATGATCAATACAAATAAGCTATTTTATACATAATTAAGCCCGGAAGTTTCGGGCCAGACCAAAAGTTAGTTTCGGTCCTATTTATTTAAGTTAAGTTAGGTTTTGACGTTTTGAACGAGATTTAAGACTTTTCTTGTATGAAAGCCCACCCACCTTATATCCGAGAGACGACGATCCATTGAAAAAAGAAAGAAAAAGAAACAACACACAATCGTTAAACATATCTGTCACTATTACCTTTTTGTTGTCCCTTATTTTTTCTAGGGACGATCAGATCTACCTAGGGTAGTCCTGACAGCCGTACTCATGGGATTTCACCCGAATGTGTGGAGTTTCGGGTTTGAAAAACCTCGTGGACGTGTGTTGCGTATCACTCTGAGCGAGGCTTCTTCGGTGACGTGTCTTGCGTACACGAGATAGTACACGGTGAGCTACCGGCCGACTGAAGCCAGCAGTCCCTAGAAACTGGATAATCCCGTTGGGGTTCAACTGTTCAACAATTCCGCGTCCCATCGTCGGCTCGTCCCTCTCTCGAACCACCCATCGCCCCAGCCGTCCTAATCTGTCCTCTCAAGCCGTAGCCCCGAGTCGACTCCCCTTCTCATCCCAATTTACCAAACCCTAACCCTAACCCTCCTCATCCCAATTTATCTCACCCAGCGCGCGCGCGGCCGCCGTGGCGGGCGACCGAGGATGCCGTCCGGGTCTACGCAGTTCCGGTACACACAGACGCCGTCCAAGGTGCTGCACCTACGGAACATGCCGTGGGAGAGCACTGAGGAGGAGCTCGTCGAGCTCTGCAAACCATTCGGCAGGGTTGTGAACACCATGTGCAACGTCGGAGCCAACCGCAACCAGGCCTTCGTGGAGTTCGTAAGGCGCCCTTCCTCTCCTCCCCCGTCTCACCCCCGCCCTGTCCCTTCCTCTGTTGCGATTTTGCCTCGTGGCGGGTGCTGGCTGGTATTTTGATGAATAATTCACGTTTGTTGATGCGATGTATGGTTTATTCATGTGATTGCATCTAGGTATGACACTTCTGCTTGGGGTCGATTTTAGTATCAATCGAAAGAAGTCCACATAACCCCCTAGTGTTTCACAAACCGGCTAATTTACCCCTGAAGTGCAAAACCGGGTATTTAACCCCCTGCCTTTCTCAAAACCATGTGAATCATCCCCTAAACCTGATTAGAGTGGTTTTGGCAGGTGGTTTTGTCCTTTCGGACCTGCACCCAACTGCACCTGGCCTTGTCCATCCTCAGCTGCACGCCTGCACCACGCCGGCGTCGTGTGCAGCGCCTGGATGCCGACATCACCATGTAGCTTGCTGGTCCATTCTTTCAACTCTGTCAGCTTCTTGATGGTGAACCGCATCATCTCCGGGTTGCCGTGCAGCCTACACGACGCCACCAGAGTGTCACACATCGAAAGCCATCGCTTCAATCAGGCGCGGAGTGCATCATCGAAGCTGCAGCTCTGACCCATCGCCGATCTGAGAATACTGCTAGGACTCCCAGGAGCGTTGACTCATCCGGCTTGCCGCTGTCCAAGCACATCTAACTGAATTCCTCCCCATGATGTGTGTACCCGTGTATATCAGCGAGTTCAAGGGCGTCAAACGCGAGCATCACCTTTGTCCTCCCTCACCACCAGGCTGCCAAAATCACCTATGTGTTCACAAATATGAGTCATGCATGTTACCATGGCGTCCTCGGTTCCTCGCTGGGCTCGAGGCCAGTCAGGCCCTCGCTCGTGATCAAGACTCGTCTCCCAGCTCGGCAGGCTGGTGCTCGTCACCGGCACGAACATGCCGGAGCTGCCGCAGAGCGAGGTCGAGGAGATTTCGGCAGAGTGACTCTCCTCCATCCCGGACAGCGCCGTCATGTTTTCCACCTTCAGGAGCAAGATGTGTGTCCCGGCCGCCTGCACAACTCCATAAGGGCAGAGACTTCAAGGTGAAGGTCGAGAAGTGCATGACTCCGGGGTTCGAGGAGAGGATGAATGGGAGGGATGTGGTGCACCTATACCACATCCTACGAAAAATCAAAGCGTGCGGTGCTTAGTGAACCACGCCGGACGAGCTCCATCATGCTAGGGCTCCTTGTCGGCTGCTGTAAACTGTTTGATGTTGTACAGCGAGTATGGAGTACCTCAACGTCGAGCTGTTCGCGGGGGACCTCGATGTCGGGGTGAAACTGGCACGCCGGCACCAAGGATGGTTTAGGTGAGAGGATGTGAACGATGCCGTATACACGTGATTGCAGGCAGATGGGATAGGGAAGAAAGAACTCTGCCGACCTGGCCCCTCGCAACGTTGCTACGTCAGCAAACCACCTCACAAAACCACTATAATCAGGTTTAGGGGGTAATTCACATTGTTTTGAGAAAGACAGGGGGTTAAGTACCCGGTTTTAAACTTCAGGGGGTAAATTAGCCGGTTTGTGAAACCCTGGGGGGTGATGTGGACTTCTTTCAGTATCAATCAGTGGCCGTTTGATTGCTAGATTTTGTGGGAGCATGATCTATTGGAGGAATTTCTTGTTGATACTTATACTGTCCCGTGGTTGAGGCAGTGCTGGCTGACTGTCAGGGCATTATTATTTATATACTCCCTCCGTCCGGGTTTATTAGGCCCATAAGCCAAATTGCTAAGACCAAGAAGATGCATGCAACTAGAGATTTGGAAAATAAATCAACTTAATTTACTCCAGAACCACCCTATTAACTAGGCCTAGTAAGGCTGCTTGTAATGGGTAGTATCATAAGTTAGTATCATGCATATGATACTAGTGTGTGATACTACCTCCCTAATGCATAGTATCATGTACTAGTATCATAGATGACTTTATTTATTTCCATGCATGACACATAGTAGCATTGCATTTATTATGATACGGTATCATGATATGATACTCAACCATCTCTTTCTTCATTTAATTCTATGCCACATCATCAAAATTGCCTACTTGGCATGCATGATACTAACTATGATACTCCCATTACGACCAGCCTAACTAACCAGACGCATGCAATGGACGGCGTGTGCATACATTGTGCATGCATGGCCAATCAGCCAAGTCCATGCGCCAGCTCCAATGCAGCAACGCAAAAGAAGGGAGAGATTCTTGGGAAAAAACAAGTAGTTACTGCAGGGGGCCTTATAAACAGGGACAGACATGGATGGCTTAAAGGCCCAATAAACCCGGACGGAGGTAGTACATGACTTGGTGTTATTTGATTTTAAAATTTGGGGTTGATTGTTTGTTGCAAACCATAGCGTAATCTCCAACGGTGGTGTGCCTCTGTTGAGCGAGATGCATACAACTTCATGTCTTAGGTGAGAAACGCTTTGTTCTTACCGGTGATTGCAGTTTATGTTTCATTCGCAATCTTCTCTTCCGTGTGTTAAGTATCACATGTATCTTGTGTCTAATCTGTATCCAGTCAAATACGAGCCATACTTTTGCGAGTTTCTAACTATCTGAAGATACTTTCCTTGCTTGTTGGCACATGTGGAATTTTGATGTATTGGAATAAAAGATAATTTTATTTGCTATACCAAGAAAATCCATGTTCTTCTACAATGGCCATTTCGTTTAAGTAGGTTTGTCGATTATGGACAGATTTGTGTTTTTTTTTTGCGAATACGCAGGTTGCGTATGAGCGTATCTTTCCATTGATAGAAGGGTAGAAATTACAGGGGCTCAGGGTCGCAAGTGAGCAGACAGAACGGGGATGCTCAGCCCGGGGGGGGGGGGGGGGGATACAATTATTCAGGTTGCAGGGACGATCATGCTTAGGCCTGTAGCTCCAGCTCTTGCCCAAGAGCGAGCTTCTTCTTGGATGGAATGGATAAGGTTGCTGAGTGAGGGTTGAGTTGCGTTCTGGTTCTTCCGGATGGACCAAGCATAGAGGGCGATCATCCATCCAGGACTTTTGAATGCTAGCCGGGGAGCGTGGCGGAGGACCACCACGTGAAGAAATCGGTGTTGCCGTCTGGAGGGTGGGTGGTGAGCCGGCACCAGGAGAGGAGCTCATGCCAAACCATCTGAGAGAAGACGCATTCCGCCAGGAGGTGCTGCATGGTCTCGGTATTCTGGTCGCGAAGGAGGCATGCTGGTGCATGAGGAAGGCCATGGCGAGCACGCCGGGCCTCAGTTCAGCAGCAGTCGAGCCCAGCTAACCAAAGGAAAACCTAGATGCTGAGTGGGGCCCATGGCTTCCAAGTGAGCTACCAGTGGGGGGCTTGCATGGATCCTTGGAAGAGCGTGAGGTAGCAAGACTTTGTCGTGTAGACACCGCTCGTAGTCCAGCGCCAAGTGATGAAATCCGTGGTAATGGCAACATTGGCAAGGGTGGTGGTGCGAAGGCGGCGCCAAATGTCCATGTACTCCATGGTGGCCGCCGGCCTGAGGCTGCCACGAATCTTGGATCTAGGCCTGGTTGGGGATGGCCTCGCAGACAAGGCGGCTGTTGCGGCGGCGGCGAGGGACAAGGGCGACCAGGGCCGGAGCAAGCTCGAAGATGGAGGAGCCCTGAAGCCAATGATCGGTCCACAATTTGCAGGCGTGTCCGTCACCCAAAATCCAGGAAGTGGAGGATCGAAAGATTTGCTTGACCTCAGGCTCGCAGTGTGGAGGAAGATGGTGCTAAGGGCGTTTAGGGCCAGTCTCTTGGAGCCACAGCCAGAGCACCCGAAGAGCAATGCCGGTGCGTTCCAAGTCCTGAATGCTGAGGACGCCGAGCTCCAAGGGGGCGGCATGCCTGTGGCATATATAAATATCCTGTCTTGGTTGCTTTATATTTACAAGGTCAACTATAGTGCAAGAAATACTACATGCAAACTCTTTATATGCAACAGAGAACATCACATTGATTTTTGAACTGCAGACATGTGATACTTGGGAAAAAGTTAAAAGTGGACTGTAGCCTAAGCTTGAAGAGCTATTAACTGTATGAGTGGAACTCCTGGCCAGGCCTAGAAAAATCCTTGTTCTTGTATGGTGAATATTTTATTTGAGTTTGTTGATTGCTAACAGATCTGTTCTCATGATCGGAACTCCTGGCCAGGCCTAGAAAATCCTTGTTCTTGTATGGTGAATATTTTCTTGGACACTACTATGCAGCGGCGCAGCATCTGATGTTTCCCGTGCGGCGCTCGCTGATCAGGCAGTAAAGCTTGTCGCGCTTGCGCGTGAGCCCCTCCCGTCGCTTAATGGGCCGTCCAAACTCGGTCAATCTCTTGTCGTGCATCGCCGTCTCTTGCACCTTAACTCACTCTCGTGTCGTTTTCACCACCAAATCCTAGCGCTGCTTCTCCCTAATCCACCAGCTCAACCATTGCACAATGATGTAGATAAGCTGCCCATAAACATGTAGGAAAAAAAAGGAGTCGTGCTAGCGAAAAAAGGATGATCTGACATGATTGCCAGGTTGAAGCAGGTGTAGATACACATGGTTGTCATGTTCAACCAGATATATGTTACCAGGTTTACATGCAATTTCCAGGAAAATTGTGCTGAGTTGCCATATTATTTCATCCTGCTTGTCGTGCTGTCTACAAGCGGTTGCCAGGGGAATTTGTTGTGTTTACCATTTTTCATTGTACTGGGTTGCCATCTTATTTCATATTACTTGTTGTTCTGTTTATGCGTAATTGTTGAGATGATTTACTGTGCTTGCTATTTTAATTTTATCGAGTTGCCATGTTTATTTTATAATGCCTGCTGTTTTATTAACATGTAATTGCTGGGATAATTTGTTGTGCTTGTCATTTTTAATTGTGCCAAGTTGCCAATTTATTTTGTCTTGGCGTTTTGTTTACACACAGTTTCTGGCATGATTTACTATGCTTGCTATTTTAATTGTGGAGTTGCCATATTTATTTTGTACAACTTGCCATTTTGTTTACATATAACTCCTGAGATGATCTGCTATGATTGCCATTTCAATTTGTGCTGATTTGCCATATTTATTTCATGCATCATGACATTATTTGCGAAAAATTGAACTTCTCAAGGTGATTTGTTGTTTTTATGTATGTCTTGGTTAAATTGTGTTAATCATTTAAGCTAGTTTCCTTGAAACACAATGGTTCTTCAAAAATGCAGTTGTCAGATTGTTTAGGAAAAACAACCAAGTTTTTGAAAATAATTACCCGTTGATTCACAAAAAGATTAATAGCATGTAGAATAGAACTGAATTCTTTATTTATTTAATACAAGATGTACATCTTGTGGAAATCGAGACAGAACACTGTAGCAGCCCCCGTGCAAGCATAGCGCAACGGTGGTGCTCAATGTAGCGAGTGCTTGTAGCAAACCACAGCCTGTAGCACACTTACCCCGTTTTTCTTCCTGGGCCTGGTGGCCTAGTTTGCTCGCCCCAAAACAAATCGCGATGCTACTATTTAGTTTATGCAGAGCCGAGCCGCAGGGGAGAACGAGCGTGCGCACATTGGATTTTCCCTATTTTCTTTTGAGTTTGTTGATTGCTAACGGATATTGCTCATCATCCTGTAGTCATAACTGATTGGTGTCATCAACGATTCACCTGTTTTGGTTGCTCTCAATTTTTTTACAAGAATGGTGTAAGCAATAGCTGCTGCCATGCCGCTTTATAGGGAGTACCCAAGAATCAAGTGTTAGATGGCCTGTTTGGTCGAATTTCTGAAGGCCTCCCACCCTCACCCCCACCCCAGAGGAGTTAAATAACTACAAAACAGTCCCCTTCCTGTTGTTTAACTCTATGCAACGGGGAATATTGCATACGTAATTTTCTAGTTGCAAAAATGTGTTTTTTGTAGATTGATCTAGCGGAAGTTTCATGTGAAAAGTGAGCCTGAAGAACTGTTAGCTCTATATAATTGGAACTTCTAGCCAAGTCGATGGGTTCCTGACTTTCTATCATAAATTTGCCTATTTCAGGCAGATCAAAACCAGGCAATTTCAATGGTTTCATATTATGCTTCATCTTCAGAACCTGCCCAAGTTCGTGGTAAAACTGTATATATCCAGTATTCAAATAGGCAAGAAATTACAAACAATAAAGGCACTGGTGATTCTTCTGGCAATGTCCTGCTTGTCACCTTTGAAGGTGTCCAGCCTAATGATGTTAGCATAGATGTTATCCATTTGGTAAGTATTACACGAGACATGCATTCAAATGGTTAATGAATTCCTTTTCCGTTTTGTAATGATTTATTTTTTGCATTATTTGCAATAGGTATTTTCTGCTTTTGGGTTTGTTCACAAGATAGCAACGTTTGAGAAAGCCGCTGGTTTCCAGGTAACATAGTGCTTATGTCTAGTTTCATATATGTTACTATTTTTGTAAATTACCTTGACAGCTTGATTTTTTTTACTAACTACTAGCTCGAAATTTTTTCAGGCACTTATCCAATATACTGATGCTCCAACTGCTCTAGAGGCAAAAAATTCGTTAGACGGAAGAAGCATACCGAGGTAGTCCATGTTTATTACTCTGAGTTGGCAATTCACGAGAGTAATGTGAACCCTTGAAATTTTACTTCTTGAACTCGCGAAGGGTGCATTTTTTACTATTGCATTTTAGCTGATCTTTGATATAGAAGTCACTGATGTGATATTGCTATTGCAGGTATCTACTGGCTGAACACGTCAGCATTTGTCACCTGCGCATAACATTTTCTGCGCACAAAGATTTGAATATTAAATTTCAATCACATCGCAGCAGGTACAAGATAGTTTACAGCTTTAATTTTTTTTGTGTGTTCAATTCTATTTTGGTTTGTATTAAGCTCTTGTCCGCTAAAAATTAATTTTAGAGAAACAAGTTTGTAACAGTGTCTGTTTTGATTAAGCAGGGATTACACAAATCCTTATCTTCCTGTTAATCCAACTGCAATCGAGGGAATCACACAGGTTTGCCTGTAGTTCAAACTAGTATATCTGATGTCATGTCACTCTTCATCTTCTTCTGTTGCTGCTTACACCATGTAAGTTTTGCAGCCCATATTAGGCTCTGATGGGAAGATTAAGGAGCCAGAGAGCAATGTACTTTTAGCATCAATCGAGAACATGCAGTATGCTGTGGGAGTGGATGTTCTACACACTGTAAGAGTATTTTAGAGTGATCTTGTCCTCAAGATTATTTTGAATTAAATAAGAAAAATATTTGTAAGAAAATATATCATATATACTCATTGTATGAGATAATTTCAGGTGTTCTCTTCTTTTGGTGCTGTCCGAAAGATTGCAATGTTCGAGAAGAATGGTGGAATGCAGGCTCTTATTCAGTATCCAGGTATGTGCGAACAACTGTAAACCTCACCATATCACATTATCTTTAGGATATGCCATGATATGGCTACACCTTGATTTAGGGGATGTAGACTGGCCCCGATGCTCCTTTGCTGTAATTTGTTCACTCTGTTGTTAACTCCTGACAAGCCAAGTCCATAGGTGATACTGAACTCTGTGGACATCTTAATGATGCTGTGTTGATTATTGAGTTAATATTTGTTTATGCGTCAAAGTTTCTGACTTCAGCAGAGAGGTCTTGGAGTCCCTGAAGACTTAAAATGGACATCTACAACTATCCACAGCTATAAAGTTACCTTTCGTAATTTCTTATTCTTTTCTTACCGTTTCCTGTAAGCATATTTACTTTCTTAGTAGAGGTTTGGTACAGTCATGTCTTCCTGTCATCTTAGTGTGGATTGTCTTCCTCTTGGCACCCTGTTCTTCTGTCAGATGCCAGCTGCCTTAATTGTTACCTTTTTGGATAGAGTAGCAGTCACCATGAGGATGTATCCAGTGCTTTCTAGCCTGACAGTGACTGGTGTGGTTGGTCCTAAAATTGGTGCAAATGGTCAGAAAAAATTCTTAGAAATTGTTGAAAGAAAATCAATCTACCATGCCACAGAATTTCAAACCTACATTTTGGTCTACACATGGAGAAACCACTGAGACAAACTGCTGAACTTGACAAAGGAAAGAGAAAACACTGTTGACTGGAATTTGTCTTTTTCTTCTTCTTCTCTCCTAATGTAACAGTTGAATTTATGTAGATTGCTTGATTTTATATCATTCTTGTGGTGGGTTTTGTTACGCCATTTGTATTTTAGGAACATAAGGAAGTGAATTATGGGCTAACAGTCACATCCTCTAGCTGCAACCTCTATTGAGAGCACGTCTTATACATCTGTAGTCCAAATGAGCATCTCAGCGTCTTATGTGTGATCAATTTATCTATCCTGTCTTTGATGTTTCTTCGGAAGTGAGACAAAACAGACGGCATTGCACATTACAGTGTATTTGTAATCTAAATGTTTAACTTGAGAGAATCCATATTCATATTCACTACAACTTCTAGTTGTTCAGAAGTACTGCTAGAGCTAACAGAGTCCGTATTCGCAGATATAACAACAGCAGGAGTTGCTAAACAAGCTCTGGAGGGGCATTGCATATATGATGGTGGTTACTGTAAGCTTCATCTGTCATACTCTCGTCATACTGATCTGAATGTGAAGGTATAAACAATAGTTTCAGGCTGTGTAAATTAACAAAGAATAAATGAATGCATCCAATTAGGGAAAAAATACTATTGCTATATTGAGGTGGAATAGTCTTATCATTTGTTTGGTTTGACAATGCTTTTGGAACATCTTGTTTTCCTACTGTTTGCTTCCACGTTTTTCCTGATACGGGATCTACATATTGTGGCATTCAGGCACATGACGAGAGAAGCAGAGACTACACCGTCTCGGATCCTAGTGCTCAGGTACAAGCTGCAGGTCAAGCCCCTGGTCTAAGCACTCCTGGAGCAGCATGGCAAAGCACCACGCCTGCTGCTTTTTATGGAAGCTCAGCAGGAGCGACCTCTATCGGACAAGTGCCAGCCTGGAATCCTAACATGCAGCGAGGGGCATTTGCACCTGCATCAACCTCGTACCCTACCCAATTATTGATGGCAAACCCAGGCCCGCACTTTCCAGCAGTCGGATCAAGCTCTGGTGCTCCTCCGATGTTGTACCAAGCTTCGCAGCAGATGGCACATTATGGCACAGCCCCTGCTGCTCTGCCTCATGCAGCCTTGTCTGGCGAACCGATGTACTTCCCAAAATGAGCTATTCATCCAATAGAGCAGTTGCCTATGCTTTGTGCAGCACCTCTGGTCTTCAATTTTTGGAACTGCACTGTAATGCCGATCTGTTTTTCTTGGTACTTGTGAGACCCCTGTGGCAAATGTACCTGTCTGGCTGTTGGTGCCTGTAAACTGCACAACAAAATGGAAAATTACTCGAGCCATGTCAGTTCAATCCAAAACCTGATGTTCTTTCTGCGCTTGATAATTTCTTGGTACAAGGCACCAACAATTAAGTTTGACTATACCAGGGTGGTGTATGCCATACTGGAATTTGTTTTTGGCCATGTCTGGTTGCCGGTTGGTTTCTTCTCCATGAACAAAGAATGCCGGTTGGTTTCTTCTCCATGAACAAAGAATGCCGGTTGGTTTCTTCTCCATGAACAAAGAATGTTACTCCCTCCGTGCACTTCTACAAGTTGTTCCAGACAACTGAAAATGGGCTGCTTTTCACGTTGTTAAAATGTCTTCAACATCTTATAAAAGTGAACAGAGGAAATACAACACCAGTTATTGGCTTGCTGACGTACTGTGCTGCTGGCCGCCGAGATTAAGTTCCAAAGCTTATTGTCGAGCTGGATTTGAAAGGTGTAGTGGCCATCTTCAATGATCCAGAGAAGAACCTCTGAGCGCTCGGTCCGGTGATTGAAGAAGTGAAAGGGTTACTCAAGTTTCAGGAGTCTAGAGTCCGATGGATGCGGCGATGTGCGAACGGTGCTCTGCACATCTTAACTAAGGATGTGCGAACGGTCACATCTTAGCTAAGGAACGATTGTATTTTATGATACAATAAAGCATCCTCAATTGTTACTTGTGTATCCCTGGGAGGATAAATATGGCACGTCTAGTGCCAATGATTACCGTATCGCGTTCAGCTATAATTAGAATATCTTCATTCATCTTTTTAAGAGTTTGGAAATATTTCATCTCCCTTAGTATGGAGTTTGTGGTTGAACTGTCCATAAGGCATAATTCATCTTTTATTTGATTGTCACCGTAGAGAACTATATATAAGACAAATAACTTTCAATGAGAAAATCTCATGTAAATACATAGAATACAATCTTATTTATATCAAATATGTTGGCACGGTTACAATCTTATTATAACAAATGTGCTGATACAATATAAATACAACAACAATACTTATGTTCTTATTACAACATCACAAATGGACATAGCTAAATAGATCACTAAAGAATTGTGAGACTAGCCAAAGTCTCCAAACACGTCATTTGAGGTATACCCGATCATCACGTTCTCCGTGTCAGTAAGGTCTTCTGGTTGATGGAATGCCATGGTGTTGTTTGGTACAGGAGGAATGTCGTCCGAACTATCGGTTCCATTGGCCCTGTCTGGATGAAGGTTGAAGTTGGCTCCAAACCTCTTCCTTGAGGTGCTCTGCGTCCCTAAGATTGCTGGTACAACATAACCAGATGCTTTGGGATCTTGCGCTTGTCAGTGGGGCGAGTGTAGCATCCACACTTGTTGCAAAGCTGAGATTTATTGTCGGGGTTGTGGTGCGACATATGACAAGGGGTGGCTTATCATGGAGAGGGCCAAGAGAACGTCGTCGGGCTCAGGGACGGAGCCAGGAATTTAGTATACGGGGGGCGAGCTCCACACTTAAGCTCTTGCAAACCGCTGAGGACTGGCCAAGCCAAAATACTTCATATGGCATGCTAAGAAGCTAAGAAGCCTAGATTCGAACTCATGTTTTCATAGGTGTAATTAAAGACTAAAAAATTACTACCAAATTGCTCATATTCGACACAAGAAATTTAATTTCTAGATTAGTTATATACTAACTGACTTGAAATACAATTTTCATGTCGATCAAATCATTCATATTAGGCAACAAAATTTTAGAGATTTGAACCCGAGGTTAATTACGGGAGTGGCCGTACCACGGAGACAGTAAGCCCTGTGGTCGGTCATGGCAGTGGTGGTGCTTCCCCTAATATTCTCTGTTAGGGTTGATGATAGTGATCAATTGGGGATTCGTAAGGATAAAGACAAACCATGCACCGATGCAGCCGTGACAAATCATAATTAGTCTCCTTCTGATCTTCGCTTAGAGGCCGAAGCAAATTTTCCCTAGCGGCGGACCGACGGTAGTAGGCAGAGACTCACACGGTGTAGGCAGATCGCGCGATTCGTTTGGCAGCGATAAAATCGCGTTGATCGCAACAGCTGGGAAGCGAGCAACTGCATGCGTGGTTGCGTGCTGTTGTGGGGCTAATTTTCCTTGGACCCTCGATGGGGTGGTGGTGGGCTATTTCTTTTCTTATGTTTTGGTCCATTATCTGCTATGTACACAATGGCTGGGCCTGCTCCCAGGGAGGGCCTCACGTTGTTACACGAGATGGCCTCGATAGGGGGGCAAAGACTAAAAAAACACGTCAGGAAGACGACTAACTACGCATGTACCTAATCGCTACAAGGGATCAGGAAATCGTCAGGGGGTCTCGCCCCCCCTCGTCCCCCCTTAGATTCGTCCCTGGCCGGGCTCTAGAGGCGGGAGTGAGTGAGAACGCCTAAGCCGGCAAATCTTACCCAGGTTCGGGACTCTCCTAGGAGATAACACCCCTAGTCCTGCTCTGCGGGGTCTTCGCATGATCACTATCTCAATAAGGTGACTACAAGGTTGCTCCTTGAGCTGTTTGGCTAGAGGAGGAAGATGAGCAGGGCTAGCCTTTCTTCCACTCTCTATGTGTGTGTGAATCTACTCAAGTTCTGAACCCTTTGCATGGGTGCCCTAGGGGGTTTATATAGGCCTACCCCCAGGGGTACAATGGTAATCCGACCGGGTGTGGGACCCGGCCGTCAGCGTCTCTGGTCATCGGTTTCTCCGCCGGCTGCTGGGGCCTGCCACCTGGTGGGCCCCGCCAGCTGTCTTGTACTTGGCCGACAAGCCGCGCCCGCCGCTTGTGGGTCTTGGCCGGCTACTTAACACTGTAGCCGTGCCACTGATGATGCATGCCTTGTCAGGGAAGAGTGGCTACAGTCCCGCCGCCTGGCGGGCGTTCACTATAGCCACATCCCATCTTATCTGGTTAATGGCGCACAGAGTCCAAGGGAGGGGGACGACCGCCTGCTAGGAGTCGGCCTCCCTTGTGCCGACTGATCAGGTTCCGCCGCCTTTGGGCATCTCACGGGCAAGTAGGGCCCGCCGCCCGCAGGCCGTACCGACAACCCGTCGTGGGAGCATGGCCTCTTCTGCCATGATGATGTCACGGGTGTCGTGGTAACAGTGCCGCGCCGGGCGAGGGATACCCGCCCGGTAGGCTGCACTGTGGCCACGCTCAGCCCTGGATTCGGGGGTGGCATGCTATACTATAGCCATGCCCCGTCTCGTCGCTGTAATGAGGTGCTAACTTTGAGGGAGTGAGGGGCCGCCTGCTGGAAGTCAGCCCTCCTTGTTGCCGCCTTCTGGGCTCTACCGCCTTCCTGCAGCTGACCACCAGGACCAGCCGGCCCCAATATGGCGGTTCTTTGTCTTTGATGCTTGAGGGGCGCAGCTGGCCCCGATGTCTTGAAATACCATGGGGGGCTGATGAGGCTACACGTAGTCATTTACTCCGACAGTAGTCCCCGAAGCTGGTGGGACGCCGCGGCTGAAAAAGGCGAGAAGCCTCAGCAGCTTCCTACTCCGAGTGGTCTGGTAGCTTTGCGTCGTCCGTCTTTTGAAACACCGACTGCCAGGAGCCAGCCGTGGTTAGGCAGGCCACCTGGTGATTTTGAAACATCGCGGTGGGGGCCAAGTGGTTCGCCGGCCGGACGTCGGGTTTGCCGCCCGAACCAGCTCGCCACGTGTCGTCAGCAGGCCAGGCCGGCCTGCCAGCCCACGAACGCGACGGGACGTCGCCACAGGCTGGGGCCCGCCACTACAGGGCCTTGGCACGCGCGCGGATCCGCTGCGGCCGAGGCAGACGGTTGAGCTTCCGTGCGCAGTTAATACACGCCGATACGACGCCGGGATCGTGGGGGGAGTGGGCGCTGTTAATCCCACGACCCCCACGTTCTCGCCCCCGGCTCCGTCGCCTGGGGCTATAAATAGGGGAGGAGGGGGCGGCTGACGCACGCGCGCCCTACTCTTCCCTTGCTCCTTTTCTTCTTCTCTTCTCCGCCGCCGCAGCGCCCCTTCCTCTTGCCGAGGCGCTGCCACAACCCATTATCGCCGGGCATCTTCTCGCCGCGGCTTCCTTGCTCCGCCGTCACCGCGCCGCGTCTCCGTCAAGCACCGAAGGCCATGGTGCGCGCACGGGCCGGTGACTGGGACGTCTCCAACGTCCATGAAGACCACCTCTCTTTTCTTCATCAAACCCGGCGGCTGCCCTAGAGACACACATGAAGGTGCGTGCCCCCTCGAAGCGGAAATCTCGCCGGCGCCAGAGAAGGGCGTATACGTCGTCTTCCGGTTCCATTTCCTTCGTGGCTTCGGCCTTCCGGCGAGCAGCTTCCTACGCTCCTTCCTCAACTTCTACCGAGTCCAGCCGCACCACCTCACGCCAAACACGGTGCTGCTGCTGTTTGCCTTCGTCACCTTCTACGAAGGCTACCTCGGTACTCTCCCCACCCTCGAGCTCTGGGGAGAGTGCTTCTACCTCAAGCTTGGCACCGCCGCCAAGGGCCAGGCGGCTCAATGCAGAGCCTGCGTGGCGGTGCAGCGTCCGGGTGCTGGGAACCGCTTCCCGCCCGTCTCCTTGCTGCAGTCGGCCAAACTATGGCAGAAGTCCTATTTCTACGTCAAGAACGTACATCCGATGAGGGACTACATCAACCTGCCAGCTTATGTAGCCGGCCCGTCCGTTGAACCGCGCCCCAACTGGCACAACAAGCAGAGCTCCCTATCGGCCGCCTCCTCCGTCGCCCTCGACCGACTTGAGGTGATGACGGAGTCGGAGGGCCTCAAGGGCTCGGATCTTCTGGCTGCCTACATGGCGTGCCGAGTGCTTCCCCTCCAAGCCCGACTCCACATCATCAGCAGCATGAGTGGGCACCGGGACCCGTGCTGGATGTGCACGCGGGAGCTGCTGGACGTGGAGGTGGTCCGCCTGGTGAACTTCTTCTCCAACTGCAAGTTGTCAGAGAGGGATTGGCGGTTCGGCAAGTAGCCGTACGACCGCGCACACCCGCCGCCTGCGGTAAGTCTTGTAATTCTTTTTCTTCTTTTACTTGTCCGGGTTCTTGTTCTGCCGTCTGATCAATCGACCGTGGTTCAGGTCTTCTCGACCCAGTCAGTCGCTGACGCTCTAGAGCCGGGTCATCAATACGTGCCGGACCGCTCGAGAAGCGACATGGATGACCCCGACTTGGGGGTGGCCGCCATGGAAGAAGACGACGCCACAGGTGGTGGTGGTGGAGCAGACGGCTCCGGATGAAGCGGCCTTGAGGATTGGTCAGACGATGATGAAGAGGAGAACGCGCCGCGCCGCATGCACGGCGTCGACAAGGCGGGCACGAGCTCATCAGCCGCGCTGACTGCACCAGGCGGCGCACCGAAGCGTCGAGCCGGCTCGCTGCTGTTCGGCAGCCGGCCGAAGAAGCCCAGGAACATGGCCGCAGTGACCAAGCGGCAGGAGGCTGCCGCGAAGGCGGCCAAATTCTAGAGGGCCCCGAAGCGGCTCCTGCTAGCATCTAGGTGAGTGCTTCGGCTTTTTCATCGTTACCTTTGTGTTTTGCTTTTCTTCTTTCTAGTATTCTTACCGATTCATGTCGCCATGTCTTCATAGGGCCCCGCTCTCTCTTTCACGGGCCCCATCAGCCTCAGTAATTGGGGCGGCGGACGGCTCTGCCGAGCACCACCATGTGGACCTGCGTGCCGAGCTCCTGGCAGCGACGGACCGGAACGCGCAGGGCGCGCTCGAGGAGGCGGACGCGGCCAAGGTGGCACAGGCGAAAGCTGATGCGGCAGCCAAGGCTCAGGCTGACACCGTGGCCAAGGAGCAGGCAGACGCTGCCACCAAGGCGCAGGAGGCGGAGGCGGCCCGCAGCCGGGCTCCATTGTTCGTCATCCCGCTAAGTGCCGCGCCTCCTGCGCCGGAGAGCCAGGCGCCGACTAGAGGAGCCGGGGACGACCAACCGGACCTGGGGAGGGGAGGGGATGATCCCATCATCTTGAAGACGGAGGCAACTCCACATGCACCGACTGCTGATGCGCAGAGCAGCCGGCCGGAAGCGCCGTTGGTCCTACCGCCTAGCGGCGAGCTGGTGGTGGGGCTGACTCCCGTGGCTCGTACTCCGGTGCACCGGCGACCGGAGAGGGCGGCCTCCGCGCCACGGCTGATTGAGATCAGGGGCGCGAGCTCATCGGCCCCCAATGCTGAAGCCACCAGTGCCGCACCTCTAGGTTGGATGTCTGGAGGCGGCACGGGTGTGTTGAATGCGGCCGTGCAAGATGTCCATGCACGGTTGAATGCCCAAGGCGCCGCCCTCCAGCAGTGTACGCTGTAGTTCTTGGCGACGCGATCGACCATTCGGGTAAGTTTCTTGCCTCTTGTTTTCTATTCTTGTAATCTTTCGTGGGGGCGCGCCAGCGCACCCACTGGGTGTTGCCCCCGAGTTCCGGGCCGGCTGCTGAGTAGCATTTTTCTTAAGGTACTCCCTCCATTTTTATTTAGTCATCATATTAGCTTTGGTCAAGGTCAAGCTTTGCAAACTTTGACAAAGTTTATAAACAAAAATATTAACATATACAATAACAAATCAATACAATTAGATTCGTTATTGAATGTACTTTCACATCATATAGATTTGTTATGGTAAATCTTTATATATTTTTCTATAAACTTGGTCAAACTTTACAAAGTTTGACTTCAGTCAAACCTAATATGCAGAGTAAATAAAAACGGAGGGAGTAAGTTCCGAGTGCTAACATTTTTCTTTTCTTCTGTTGTCTTGGTTGCAGGATTACCACAACATCCGTGCGGCCGCCTTCAACTCCCAGGTCCAGGAGCTGGCCAAGCGGACCACTGATTTGGCCGAAAGCCAAAGTGAGCACTCCGCCTTCTCTCTTGCGGGGGCGCGCCAGCGCATCCGCTGGGTGTAGCCCTCGAGATTCGGGCCGACTGCTGAGTAGTCGGGCTGGATCTTCCAGTAACCACTTTTCTTTTTCCTTCATTGCTGATTGTCTTCTCTTTCTTATCTTCTGTAGAAGCGGCTGCCGCACTGCAGCAGCGCCTGGGCGAGGTCGTGACCGAGCTGCGCGCCAAGGAGGAGGAGTGCTGCAAGGTGGCCCAGGAACACGACCGCCTGGTCAAGGAGTTGGCGGACCAGGCGGATCAACACAAGGCGGACCTCCAGAAGGTGAAGGACGACGAGGCCAACCTCCAGGTCGAGTTCGAGACGGAACGCTTTTCCTGGGCCAAGAAGGAGAAGGCGCCGAGTGACGGCTCCGGTGAGATCGAAGACATGATCGATGGTGAGTTGTCCTTTCTTTCTTTCAGCCACCGACTTGTTATGTGAGCCTTCTTCCGGCCTCAGACTTCTTTCTCTTTCTTGCGCATAATTCTTTCCTGGTCATGCTGTTGCCACCAGCTAGGCCATCGAGGCTCGCCGCGACGAGCGAAGACGGGTTGGTGCAGAAATCGCTCCTTACGCGCCCCGAACCCTCGGCAAGCAGCTTCTCGCCGTCCGAGCCCGCCTCCAGCCGGCTCATCGGATGCTCTGCCGCTTGCAGCATGTCGGGGCCCAGGTGCTGACCGCGCTGTGGCTGGACGCGCAGATCCCACTCATCCCCCGCTGGACTGGCTAGTGGCTGGAGGTAGCAGTCGGCCGCTTTGAGGCTTGGAAGGGCTCCACAGCTCGTGTCGGTGCTCGGAGGGCCCTGGAGTTCGTCAAGGCATGGTATCCAGGCCTGGACCTGGCCCAGCTGGCCACCTTCCGGCAGGAGGCCGCACCAGAGCTGGAGGCGGCAAGCCGCGACCTTACCCAACGCGCGGCGGCGATCGCCGACTACGTCGACATCACCGAGTTTGGCCCCGAGCTGAACGAGGAGGGCACCGAGGTGGCACCCAACTGGTTCGGGCTGAACCCGGAGTACAGCAAGGACTCGGCGGAGGAGATCGCCTCCAGCAACGAGGGCGAGGACGAAGAGGGCAAGGATGAAGAGGGCGAGGACGGTGAAGACGACGCGCCGGAGAGCGGAGCGGACGGCCATTCCCAGCCTGATCGAGCCTCAAGCAATGAGCCGCGCGTAAGCGTGCCAATTTCTACTGATTCTGACCAGGCCAACACTCGCCAGACGGCCACTTCACTAGCTAGTGCAGCCGACTCCACCACCCTGCCGGATCCGCCTGTTGCTCCTCTGGCCTAAGCGGCCAATTTTATCTTATCCTTTCCTGCTTTTGTAACCAATCTCGAATAAGCTTGTTAAATTTGCGCAGTTCCACCCGCCGGGGGTGTATTCAAGCTTGTTGAATTCTGGCCATGAGTCTTGCTATGTAAATTAATTTTATTCACACAAGTTGTGCTTTGCCGAACTCTGACTTGCCTTGCTTTTCTGCTCTTTTGCCTTTTTCCTTTGCCGCCTTCCCTTGGCTGCCGCCTTGCCAGCCAGGCAGCCACTCTGTGGGCTGTGGCTGGGTCAAGTACTTGGCCATTTTGGGAAGACAAGTACTTGAGCCGCTTAGAACGTAGCAAGTAAAGTAGAAAGCCGGCTGACCAGCAGCCAGACAGTGAGTCTAGGAGCCGGCTTGGCCTATGTAGATGCTTTTTTTCCTTACCCATTTTTTGTGTGGACACCATTTCCTGCCTTTAGCTCTCGCCAGCCAGACAGTCGCTCTGTGAGCTGCGGCTTGTGGAAAGAGAGGGCTTAGATGCCGACACACTACTTGTCCGACTACAGGTAGCATCAACATAGTACAAGGCGGCAAGCCCCCGGGCCGACTGGTCGAACCCGGTGCCAGGCAAAGGAATGAAATAACACATTCATAGGCGTAAAACTTATCATATAGATAAAAGGGGAGCCCCCCAAGTGCTCCTCGAGGGTCCCGATGTCTTTGCGCTTAATACAAAAGGTAGCGTGGTACATACTGTATTTTACTATAAAAATCTTCGGAGGAGGTTCGCGTTCCATGTGCGCTCTGATTCTTTGCTGGAATCGTCCCTCTTGCGTGCCATGGGCTTCTGTGCATCGATCAGGTAGTAGGAGTTGTTGCCCAAGGCTTTGCTGATGATGAAGGGGCCTTCCCAAGGGGCCGAGAGCTTGTGCTGGCTGGCTGTTCGCTGGATCAGCCGGAGCACAAGGTCCCCCTCTTGGAAGGATCTTGGCTTGACCTTCCGAGTGTGGTAGCGGCACAGGCTCTGCTGGTAGATGGCAGACCGGTTGAGTGCCAACAGCCGACCCTCTTCCAGCAAATCGACTCCGTCTTCTCATGCTTCCTTCGCCTTCGCCTCCGTGTACATGGTGACGCGAGGTGAGTCGAACTCAATGTCAGTTGGGATGATGGCCTCGGCCCCGTACACGAGGAAGAAAGGAGTGAAGCCGGTTGATTTGTTCGGAGTGGTGCGTAGACTCTAGAGGACGGCCGGCAGCTCATCGATCCAGTAGCCGGCCAAGCGCTCTAGCGGCTCGACCAGTCGGGGCTTGATGCCGGAGAGGATGAGGCCGTTTGCTCGCTCGACTTGGCTGTTTGACTACGGATGGGAAATGGGCGCTAAGTCCAGTCGAATGCCCTGTGTCACGCAGAAACGAGCCAAGGAACCTTTGAAAAGTTTGTGCCATTGTTGGTGATGATGCTGTGCGGTATACCGTCCCGGACGGTGATATCTGCGATGAAGGTCACAACAGTCGGACCATTCAACTTCTTGATTGGTTTTGCTTCAATCCACTTGGTGAATTTGTCCACGGCGACAAGCAGATGAGTCATGCCGCTGCGTGCTTTCTTGAATGGGCCCACCATGTCCAGCCCCCACACGGCAAAGGGCCAAGTGAGGGGAATGGTCTTGAGTGCAGAAGCCGGCAGATGTTGCTTGGAGCTGAACTTCTGGCACCCTTTGCATTTCTTGACCAAATCTTTGGCATCTTCCAGAGTAGTCGGCCAGAAGAAACCGTGGTGGAAGGCTTTGGCGACAAGGGATTTGGAGGCCGCCTGGTGGCTACACTCGCCTTGGTGGATGTCTTTGAGGATTGCTTTGCCCTTCTCTGGCTCCACGCAGTGCTGGAACACACAAGTGACGCTGCGCTTGGCAAATTCTCTATTTACTATCGTGTATGCTCCTGCCCGACGTTGCACCTGCCGGGACAAGATCTCGTCGGCTGGTAGCTCACCGCTCACCAGAAAGTTGAGGATGGGCTATGCCCATGATGGTGCTTCGACTTCATTCACTATCATCACGGCCATTGAAACTAGGGCGGTTGGGATGGGAGGCGGTGGGGTGGAGCCGGCCGCCACTTGCTGCACTGTTGAAGTCCCCGGGCTGACCGCCGCAGCCCCGGGCCGGGTTTTGAAGTCCCCGGGCCGACTGCCGCAGCCCCGGGCCAGGTTTTGAAGTCCCCGGGCCTAGTGCGATTGCTGCAGCCCCCAAGCCGCCTGCCGAAGTCCCCGAGCCGACAGGTGCAGCCCCCGAGTCGGATCCGACTGCTTCGGGGGCGGCCGACATGAAGATAGACTCTGATTCCGGTGAAGGCTTGATGGACGGCTTGAGGAGGCGCTGAAGGGAGATGCCGGTTGGTATGGTTTGTCGAGTGGAGCCAATTCCAGTGGCACGTGAAGGAACTCGCACCCGTCAAAATATCTGCTGGTTTGCTGGACGAGGAAGTGGTAGCTCGCCATGTTTGCATCCTTGGCGTCCCAGTCGCCAGACGACTATTGGACCACCAAATCTGAGTCGCCGTAGCACAGGATCCGGCGGATGCCGATCTCTTTGGCCAGCTGGAGTCCATGTACTAGCGCCTCGTATTCGGCCACGTTGTTGGAGGTGGCAAAGTGGATTTGAAGTGTGTATCTAAGTTTATCGCCTTTGGGAGAGGTGAGGACGATGCCGGCTCCCAAATCGGTGCGCGTCTTCGAGCCATCAAAGTGCATCCACCAATGAGTGGAGTCCGGAGCTGGCGACAGGTACTGGGTTTCGGCCCAGTCGACAAGGAAGTCGGCCAGTGCTTGGGACTTGATGGCGGTGCGTGGCTGGTAGAAGATGGTGTAGGGGGCCAGCTCGATGGCCCATTTGGCCACCCGACCCGATGCATCTCTGCTGCCTATGATCTCAACAAGCGGGCCAGTGCAGACGACCATGATGGGGTGCTCTTGAAAGTATGGCTTGAGCTTCTTGGCGGCAAAGTGCATGTCGTAGCACATCTTATGGTAGTGGGGGTAGTTCTACTTCGAGGCCAACAACACCTCGCTCAAATAGTACACCGACCTCTGAACCGGCTGTGCTCTGCCGTCTTCTAGGCGCTCTACCACAATGACAGTGCTGACCACCCGGTTGGTGGTGGCGATGTAGAGGAGCATGGGCTCCTTAGCAGCCGGAGCCGCCAGAACAGGCGGCGTAGTCAGCAGCTTCTTCAATTGGAGAAAGGCTTCGTCCGCCTTGTCGTTCCACTCAAAGTGAGTGGTCTTCTTCATTAACTGGTACAGGGGAAGGGCCTTCTCTCCCAGCCGACCGATGAAGCGGTTGATGGATGCCAAGCACCCGGTGAACTTCTGGACGTCTCGCAGTCGGCCAGGTATCTCCATCCTCTCGATGGCCTTGATCTTGATAGGGTTGCACTCAATGCCGCGCTCCGAGACAAGGAAGCGAAGGAGCTGGCCGGCTGGTACTCCGAAGACACACTTCTCCGGGTTGAGCTTGATTTGAAAGCGGCGCAGATTATCGAAAGTCTCCTTGAGATCTTCCAAGAGGGTACCACACTTCTCTGTCTTCACCACAATATCGTCTACATAGACATGGGCATTTCTGCCAAGTTGCTTGAGGAGGCACTTCTGCATGTAGCGCTGAAAGGTGGCGCCAGCATTTCTCAAGTCGAACGTCATGGTTAAGTAGCAGAAGGCTTCGAATGGTGTGATGAAGGCGGTCTTCAGCCGATCGGCTGGGTTCAGCTTGATCTGATGGTAGTCGGAGTAGGCATCAAGGAAAGACAACAACTCGCATCTGGCTGTGGAGTCTATCACTTGATCAATCCGGGGCAGAGCAAATGGATATTTGGGGCAGGCTTTGTTGAGGCTGGTGTAGTCAATACACATGCGCCACTTGTTATTCTTCTTCAGTACAAGGACTGGGTTTGCAAGCCATTCTGGAAAGAAAACTTCCATAATGAAGTCGGCTACTAGGAGTTGGGCTATCTCTTCACCAACAATTCTTCTTTTCTCTTTTGACAAACAACGGAGGGGCTGCTTGACTAGTTTTGCATCTGATCTGACATGTAGCTTGTGCTCGACGAAATCCGTCGGAACACTCGGCATGACCTTAGGAGACCATGCGAAGATGTCCCGATTCTCATGGAGGAAATCGACGAGCTCGCTTTCCTATTTGCTATCGAGGTTGGTCCCTATGATAGCGTGCCCCTCCGAGTGGTCGGGATCCAAGGGGATCTTCTTTGTTTCTTTGGCCAACTGGAAAGAACCTGACGCTTCCGACTCCTTGGGGTCCGGTGACAGGTCCGGCTGCTTGCTGGCCATGGACACAACCCGGTCAAGGAGCTTCTTCTTGGCAGCATTCACGAGGGACTTGGCCAGCCGGCTGCTAGCAGTGGTACAAGAGGCCGACTTCTTGTAGTCGCCTGCTATGGTGATAATGCCCTTGGTTCCCGGCATCTTCATCTTGAGGTAGGCATAGTGCGGCATCGCCATGAATTTGGCTAGGGCTGGTCGGCCTAGGAGCGCGTGGTAAGGGCTCTCTAGGTCAACCACCTCAAACCAAACTGGCTCTCGGCGGAAGTGATCTTTGTCCCCAAAGATGATATCTATATTGATCTTGCCGATTGGTGAGCAGGAAAGGCAAGGTACAATGCCATGGAAAACAGTCCGACTGGGTTGGAGTTGTCTTTCTTTGATGTGCAGTTTCTCCATGGTGTCACGGTAGAGGATGTTGATGCTGCTACTGAAGGAAATATGCCCTAGAGGCAATAATAAAGTTATTATTTATTTCCTTATATCATGATAAATGTTTATTATTCATGCTAGAATTGTATTGACCGGAAACATAATACATGTGTGAATACATAGACAAACAAAGTGTCACTAGTATGCCTCTACTTGACTAGCTCGTTGATCAAAGATGGTTATGTTTCCTAGCCATAGACATGAGTTGTCATTTGATTAACGGGATCACATCATTAGGAGAATGATGTGATTGACTTGACCCATTCCGTTAGCTTAGCACTTGATCGTTTAGTTTGTTGCTATTGCTTTCTTCATGACTTATACATGTTCCTATGACTATGAGATTATGCAACTCCCGTTTACCGGAGGAACACTTTGTGTGCCACCAAACGTCACAACGTAACTGGGTGATTATAAAGGTGCTCTACAGGTGTCTCCGAAGGTACTTTTTGGGTTGGCGTATTTCGAGATTAGGATCAGTCACTCCGATTGTCGGAGAGGTATCTCTGGGCCCACTCGGTAATGCACATCACTATAAGCCTTGCAAGCATTGCAACTAATGAGTTAGTTGCGGGATGATGTATTACGGAACGAGTAAAGAGACTTGCCGGTAACGAGATTGAACTAGGTATTCAGATACCGACGATCAATCTCGGGCAAGTAACATACCGATGACAAAGGGAACAACGTATGTTGTTACGCAGTTTGACCGATAAAGATCTTCGTAGAATATGTGGGAGCCAATATGAGCATCCAGGTTCCGCTATTGGTTATTGACCGGAGATGTGTCTCGGTCATGTATACTTTGTTCTCGAACCCGTAGGGTCCGCACGCTTAAAGTTCGATGACGGTTATATTATGAGTTTATGTGTTTTGATGTACCGAAGGTAGTTCGGAGTCTCGGATGAGATCTGGGACATGACGAGGAGTCTTGAAATGGTCGATACGTAAAGATCGATATATTGGACGACTATATTCTGACATCGGAAAGGTTCCGAGTGATTCGGGTATTTTTCGGAGTACCGGAGAGTTACGGGAATTCGCCGGGGAGTATATGGGCCTTATTGGGCTTTAAGGGAAAGAGAGGAGAGGCTGCACGCCCCCCAATGCCTAGTCCGAATTGGACTAGGGGGAGGGGCTGCGCCCCCTCCTTCCTTCTCTTCTCTCTCCCCTTTGCTTGACTCCTACTCCTACTACTTGGAAGGGGGGGGGGGAATCCTACTCCCAGTGGGAGTAGGACTCCTCCTAGGGCGCGCCATAGAGAGGGCCGGCCCTCCCCCTCCTCCACTCCTTTATATATGGAGGAGGGGGTACCCCATAGACACAACAATTGATCATTGATCTTTTAGCTGTGTGCAGTGGCCCCCTCCACCACAATCCACCTCGGTCATATCGTAGCAGTGCTTAGGCAAAGCCCTGCGTCGGTAGCAGCATCATTACCGTCATCAAGCCATCATGCTGACGGAACTCTCCCTTGAAGCTCTGCTGGATCGGAGTTCGTGGGACGTCATCGAGCTGAACGTGTGCTGAACTCGGAGGTGCCATGCATTCGGTACTTGAATCGGTCGGATCATGAAGACGTACGACTACATCAACCGCGTTGTGCTAACGCTTCCGCTTTCGGTCTACGAGGGTACGTGGACAACACTCTCCCTCTCGTTGCTATGCATCACCATGATCCTGTGTGTGCGTAGGAAATTTTTGAAATTACTACGTTCCACAACAGTGGCATCCGATCCAGGTTTTATGCGTAGATGTTATATGCACGAGTAGAACACAAGTGAGTTGTGGGCGATACAAGTCATACTGCTTACCAGCATTTTATACTTTGGTTCGGCGGTATTGTTGGATGAAGCGGCCCAAACCGACATTACGCGTACACTTACGTGAGACTAGTTCTACTGACGTGCTTTGCACACAGGTGGTTGGCGGGTGTCAGTTTCTCCAACTTTAGTTGAATCGAGTGTGGCTACGCCCGGTCCTTGAGAAGGTTAAAACAACACCAACTTGACGAACTATCGTTGTGGTTTTGATGCATAGGTAAGAACAGTTCTTGCTCAACCCGTAGCAGCCACGTAAAACTTGCAACAACAAAGTAGAGGACGTCTAACTTGTTTTTGCAGGTCATGTTGTGATGTGATATGGTCAAGACATGATGCTATATTTTTGTATGAGATGATCATGTTTTGTAACGGAGTTATCGGCAACTGGCAGGAGCCATATGGTTTTCGCTTTATTGTATGCAATGCAATCGCCCTGTAATTGCTTTACTTTATCACTAAGCGGTAGTGATAGTCATAGAAGCAATAGTTGGTGAGACGACAACGATGCTACGATGATCAAGGTGTCGCGCCGGTGACGATGGTGATCATGACGGTGCTTCGGAGATGGAGATCACAAGCACAAGATGATGATGGCCATATCATATCACTTATATTGATTGCATGTGATATTTATCTTTTATGCATCTTATTCTGCTTTGTTTGATGGTAGCATTATAAGATGATCTCTCATTAATTATCAAGGTACAAGTGTCCTCCCTGAGTATGCACCGTTGCGAAAGTTCTTCGTGCTGAGACACCACGTGATGATCGGGTGTGATAGGCTCTACGTTCAAATACAATGGGTGCAAAAGAGTTGCACACGCAGAATACTCAGGTTAAACTTGACGATCCTAGCATATAACAGATATGGCCTCGGAACACTGAGACCGAAAGGTCGAGCATGAATCATATAGTAGATATGATCAACATAGTGATGTTCACCATTGAAACTACTCCATCTCACGTGATGATCGGACATGGTTTAGTTGATATGGATCACGTGATCACTTAGAGGATTAGAGAGATGTCTATCTAAGTGGGAGTTCTTAAGTAATATGATTAATTGAACTTAAATTTATCATGAACTTAGTCCTGGTAGTATTAGCATATCTATGTTGTAGATCAATAGCTCGCGTTTAGCTCCCCTGTTTTATTTTTGATATGTTCCTAGAGAAAACTAAGTTGAAAGATGTTAGTAGCAATGATGCGGATTGGATCTGTGATCTGAGGTTTATCCTCATTGCTGCACAGAATAATTATGTCCTTGATGCACCACTAGGTGACAAACCTATTGCAGGAGCATAAGCAGACGTTATGAACGTTTGGCTAGCTCAATATGATGACTACTTGATAGTTTAGTGCACCATGCTTAACGGCTTAGAATCGGGACTTCAAAGACGTGTTGAATGTCATGGACCATATGAGATGTTCCAGGAGTTGAAGTTAATATTTCAAGCAAATGCCCGAGTTGAGAGATATGAAGTCTCCAACAAGTTCTATAGCTAAAAGATGGAGGAGAATAACTCAAGCAGTGAGCATGTGCTCAGATTGTCTGGGTACTACAATTGCTTGAATCAAGTGGGAGTTAATCTTCCAAATAAAATAGTGATTGACAGAATTCTCTAGTCACCATCACCAAGTTAGTAGAACTTCGTGATGAACTATAAGTATGCAAGGGATGACGAAAACGATTCCCGAGCTTTTCATGATGATGAAATCGATGAAGGTAGAAATCAAGAAAGAGCATCAAGTGTTGATGATTAATAAGACCACTAGTTTCAAGAAAAAGGGCAAAGGGAAAGAAAGGGAACTTCATATAGAATGGCAAGCAAGTTGTCACTTCCATGAAGAAGCCCAAAGCTAGACTAAAGCCTGAAACTGAGTGCTTCTACTGCAAAGGAAATGGTCACTAGAAGCGGAAATGCCCTGAATATTTGGTGGATAAGAAGGATGGCAAAGTGAACAAGGGTATATTTGATATACATGTTATTGATGTGTACCTTACTAGTGTTTATAGTAGCCCCTGGGTATTTGATACTTGTTCAGTTGCTAAAAATTAGTAACTCGAAACAGGAGTTACGGAATAAACAGAGACTAGTTGAGGGTGAAGTGACGATGTGTGTTGGAAGTGGTTCCGAGATTGATATGATCATCATCGCACACTCCCTATACTTTCGGGATTAGTGTTAAACCTAAATAAATGTTATTTGGTGTTTGCGTTGAGCATGAATATGATTTGATCATGTTTATTGCAATACGGTTATTCATTTAAAGTCAGAGAATAATTGTTGTTCTGTTTACATGAATAAAACCTTCGATGGTCATACACCCAATGAAAATAGTTTGTTGGATGTCGATCATAGTGATACACATATTCATAATATTGAAGCCAAAAGATGCAAAGTTAATAATGATAGTGCGACTTATTTGTGGCACTGCCGTTTAGGTCATATTGGTATAAAGCACATGAAGAAACTCCATGCTGATGGGATTTTGGAATCACTTGATTATGAATCACTTGATGCTTGCGAACCATGCCTTATGGGCAAGATGACTAAAACTCCGTTCTCCGGAACAATGGAGCAAGCAACTGACTTATTGGAAATAATACATACTGATGTATGCAATCCGATGAGTGTTGAGGCTCGCGGCGGGTATCGTTATTTTCTCACTTTCACAGATGATTTGAGCAGATATGGGTATATCTACTTAATAAAACATAAGTCTGAAACATTTGAAAAGTTCAAAGAATTTCATAGTGAAGTGGAAAATCATCATAACAAGAAAATAAAGTGTCTACAATCTGATCGTGGAGGAGAATATTTGAGTTACGAGTTTGGTCTTCATTTGAAACAATGCGGAATAGTTTCGCAACTCACGCCACTTGGAACACCACTGCGGAATGGTGTGTCCGAACATCGTAACCGTACTTTATTAGATATGGTGCGATCTATGATGTCTCTTACCGATCTATCACTATCGGTTTGGGGTTATGCATTAGAGACAGCTACATTCACGTTAAATAGGGCACCATCTAAATTCGTTGAGACGACACCGTATGAACTATGGTTTGGCAAGAAACCTAAGCTGTCGTTTCTTAAAGTTTTAGGTTGCAATGCTTATGTGAAAAAGTTTCAACCTGATAAGCTCAAACCCAAATCGGAGAAGTGCGTCTTCATAGGATACCCAAAAGAAAATGTTGGGTACACCTTCTATCACAGATCCGAAGGCAAGATATTCATTGCTGAGAATGGATCCTTTCTAGAGAAGGAGTTTCTCTCAAAAGAAGTGAGTGGGAGGAAAGTAGAACTTGATGAGGTAACTGTACCTGCTCCCTTATTGGAAAGTAGTTCATCACAGAAATCTGTTCCTGTGACTACTACACCAATTAGTGAGAAGCTAATGATGATGATCATGTAACTTCAGATCAAGTTACTACCGAACCTTGTAGGTAAACCAGAGTGAGATCCGCACCAGAGTGGTACGGTAATCATGTTCTGGAGGTCATGTTAATTGACCATGACGAACCTACGAACTATGAGGAAGCGATGATGAGCCCAGATTCCGCGAAGTGGCTTGAGGCCATGAAATCTGAGATGGGATCCATGTATGAGAACAAAGTGCGGACTTTGGTTGACTTTCCCAATGATCGGCAAGCCATAGAAAATAAATGGATCTTCAGGAGGAAGACAGACGCTGATAGTAGTGTTACTATCTACAAACCTAGACTTGTCGAAAAAAAGGTTTTGACAAAGTTCAAGGTGTTGACTACGATGAGATTTTCTCACTCGTAGCGATGCTTAAGTCTGTCCGAATCATGTTAGCAAATTGCCACATTTTATGAAATCTGGCAAATGGATGTCAAAACTACATTCCTTAATGGATTTCTTAAAGAAGAGTTGTATATGATGCAACCAGAAGGTTTTGTCGATCCTAAAGGTGCTAACAAAATATGCAAGCTCCAGCGATCCATCTATGGACTGGTGCAAGCATCTCAGAGTTGGAATATACGCTTTGATGAGTTGATCAAAGCATATAGTTTTATACAGACTTGCGGTGAATCCTATATTTACAAGAAAGTGAGTGGGAGCACTACATCATTTCTGATAAATATATGTGAATGACATATTGTTGATCGGAAATAATGTAGAATTTTCCAGAAAGCATAAAGGAGTATTTGAAAGGAGGTTTTCAAATAAAGACCTCGGTGAAGCTACTTACATATTGAGTATCAAGATCTATAGAGATAGATCAAGACGCTTGATAAGTTTTTTCAATGAGTACATACCTTGACAAGATTTTGAAGTAGTTCAAAATGGAACAGTCAAAGAAAGAGTTCTTACCTGTGTTACAAGGTGTGAAATTGAGTAAGACTCAAAGCCCGACCACGGCAGAAGATAGAAAGAGAATGGAAGTCATTCCCTATGCCTCAGACATAGTTTCTATAAAGTATGCCATGCTGTGTACCAGATCTATTGTATACCCTACACTGAGTTTAGCAAGGGAGTACAATAGTGATCTAGGAGTAGATCACTGGACAACGGTCAAAATTATCCTTAGTGGAATAAGGATATGTTTCTTGATTATGGAGGTGACAAAAGGTTTGTCGTAAAGGGTTACGTCGATGCAAATTTTGACACTAATCCAGATGACTCTAAATCTCAATCTGGATACATATTGAAAGTAGGAGCAATTAGCTAAAGTAGCTCCGTGTAGAGCATTGTAGACGTAGAAATTTGCAAAATACATAACAGATCTCAATGTGAAAGGCCCGTTGACTAAGATTCTCTCACAAGCAAAACATGATCACACCTTAGTACTCTTTGGGTGTTAATCACATAGCGATGTGAACTAGATTACAGAATCTAGTAAACCCTTTGGGTGTTGGTCACATGGCAATGTGAACTATGGGTGTTAATCACATGATGATGTGAACTATCGATGTTAATCACATGGTGATGTGATCTAGATTATTGACTCTAGTGCAAGTGGGAGACTGAAAGAAATATGCCCTAGAGGCAATAATAAAGTTATTATTTATTTCCTTATATCATGATAAATGTTTATTATTCATGCTAGAATTGTATTGGCCGGAAACATAATACATGTGTGAATACATAGACAAACAAAGTGTCACTAGTATGCCTCTACTTGACTAGCTCGTTGATCAAAGATGGTTATGTTTCCTAGCCATAGACATGAGTTGTCATTTGATTAACGGGATCACATCATTAGGAGAATGATGTGATTGACTTGACCCATTCCGTTAGCTTAGCACTTGATCGTTTAGTTTGTTGCTATTGCTTTCTTCATGACTTATACATGTTCCTATGACTATGAGATTATGCAACTCCCGTTTACCGGAGGAACACTTTGTGTGCCACCAAACGTCACAACGTAACTGGGTGATTATAAAGGTGCTCTACAGGTGTCTCCGAAGGTACTTTTTGGGTTGGCGTATTTCGAGATTAGGATCAGTCACTCCGATTGTCGGAGAGGTATCTCTGGGCCCACTCGGTAATGCACATCACTATAAGCCTTGCAAGCATTGCAACTAATGAGTTAGTTGCGAGATGATGTATTACGAAACGAGTAAAGAGACTTGCCGGTAATGAGATTGAACTAGGTATTGAGATACCGACGATCGAATCTCGGGCAAGTAACATACCGATGACAAAGGGAACAACGTATGTTGTTATACGGTTTGACCGATAAAGATCTTCATAGAATATGTGGGAGCCAATATGAGCATCCAGGTTCTGCTATTGGTTATTGACCGGAGACGTGTCTCGGTCATGTCTACATTGTTCTCGAACCCGTAGGATCCGCACGCTTAAAGTTCGATGACGATTATATTATGAGTTTATGTGTTTTGATGTACCGAAGGTAGTTCGGAGTCCCGGATGAGATCGGGGACACGACGAGGAGTCTCGAAATGGTCGAGACGTAAAGATCGATATGTTGGACGACTATATTCGGACATCAGAAAGGTTCCGAGTGATTCAGGTATTTTTTGGAGTACCGGAGAGTTACGGGAATTCTCCGGGGAGTATATGGGCCTTATTGGGCTTTAAGGGAAAGAGAGAGGAGAGGCTGCACGCCCCCAATGCCTAGTCCGAATTGGACTAGGGGGAGGGGCTGCGCCCCCTCCTTCCTTCTCTTCTCTCTCCCCTTTCCTTGACTCCTACTCCTACTACTAGGAAGGGGGAGAATCCTACTCCCGGTGGGAGTAGGACTCCTCCTAGGGCGCGCCATAGAGAGGGCCGACCCTCCCCCTCCTCCACTCCTTTATATACGGAGGAGGGGGCACCCCATAGACACAACAATTGATCATTGATCTTTTAGCCGTGTGCGGTGCCCCCCTCCACCACAATCCACCTCGGTAGCCTTGCATCGGTAGCATCATCATCACTGTCATCAAGCCGTCGTGCTGACGGAACTCTCCCTCAAAGCTCTGCTGGATCGGAGTTCGTGGGCCGTCATTGAGCTGGACGTGTGCTGAACTCAGAGGTGCCGTGCGTTCGGTACTTGGATCGGTCGGATCGTGAAGATGTACAACTACATCAACCGCGTTGTGCTAACGCTTCCTCTTTCGGTCTACGAGGGTACGTGGACAACACTCTCCCCTCTCATTGCTATGCATCACTATGATCCTATGTGTGCATAGGAAATTTTTTAAATTACTACTTTCCCCAACAACTACCACCATCTATCAGGACTCGGGAGAAGTGAGCAGCTCGCCTATCTGTTGAAAAGGTGGCGCCCAACACCAAGGCATAGGAACCCGGAGAAGGCATCACCTCCGGGTGGTCAGCTCAGCTCCAGTTGATGGGCTTCTCGGACCAGTGCATGAACTCTAGGGCTTTAGAAGTGACGGCATTCACCTCATGCTTCTGTTGACGCCGACTGTGCCTGTCGTCAGCCACGCTGGTGAATACGACGTAGGCTCCATGTTCTTCAGGGTACTCATCTTGGACGGCGGCAACAGGGCGGGCTGGCTATTGCTGAGGAGGTGGTGCCGGATGGCCAGCAGGCGGAGGAGGCAGCGGTCCTTCATCCTTAGAGATTCGGGTGAGCCAGTGGCACTTTCGGGTGGTGTGGTTGGACGGCTTCACACCACTATGGAACTTGTAGGGAGCATCGAGGGTTTGCTCATAGGAGAAGGCGGGCAACCAAGCAGGCTTGCCGCCCTTCCGATGCTTGGGGCCGGGCTGACCCTCTGGCTATTGTTCTTCAACTATCGCCACTTGCCGGCTGGTGGAAGCCGGCTGCGGGGCCTTACGCTTGTTGTCATTCTGCTGCTAGCGCCGACTGTTATCACCAGCCAGCGTCTGGGGAGATGGAGGGAGCACTTTCCCAGACACGTCCACTCGGAGCTCCGACTTCATGGAGGAGTCGGCAGTGGCGTACTTGTCTGCTATGATCAGCAGTTCATCGAGTGTAGCCGGCTCATCACAGAGGAGTCGATGTTTGAGTAGGCTGCCCTCTCGGCACCCGACAATGAAGTTTTCTATGGCTTGTACCTCATGCACTCCCTCGCATGAGTTGCGCAGTTCAGTCCACCGCGTCAAGTAGGTGCTGGTGAAGTTGCAGATGAAGACTTCAGTGAAGTCCACCCAGCTGTTGACGCTATAGGGCTTGAGACTGTTCAACCATGTTCGGGTTGTGCCCTAGAGCATGAGGGGAACATACTTCACGGCAACACGCTTGTTGCCGTTTGCTATGCTGATGACGGTGGAGTAGTCGACCAGCCAATCTTCCAGCTTCACAGAGCCGTTGTACTTGGGAGTGTCTCGAGGGAGCGAGAACCCTTTGGGGATGGGCTCGTCATGAATGCGGGGGCCAAAACAAGGCGGGCCGATTGCATCTTCCTCTTCAAGCGCCAGGGATCGAGCCAGGCGGTCGATCTGGTGGCGGGCGTCATTTTCTCCGGTTCCCTCATGGCGGCTAGCCGGTCACTGAGAGTTGGGTGATCAACAGCCGGCGAGGAGACGTGCCTCTCCCTGCGCGGAGGAGGCGGTCGATCGCCCTGCTGCTCGACTGCTTGGGGGCGGACGTCTTGGTCGCGCTCGATGGTGATGCGTGTCCGGCTGCGGCTAGCAGCCGGCTCTGGGTCTCTTCGGTCGCGGGCGCCGCCTTTCGACGTTTGGGAGGTCGCGCCATGTTCTCGGCGAGGGGGTAGGTTCTCGGCATGCAGGCCGGGTTCCACCACACGGCGGCCAGCTTCTTGCTGGGTGGCAGCCGCGTCAAGGAGCTACTAGACGCGCTCCATCATGCAGCGTCACTCGTCACCCTCCAGGTGATCCAGTTCGTCTGCCACCGCCTGGGCGGCGCGCAGGTTCTCTAAGGGCATGGCGTAAACGGGGCGGTCAACCCCCAGCGTGCTGGCAACGGCCGTGCCCCGCTGCTGAACGGTGCCCGTCCGGCAGGGCTCGCCAGCAGCTGGCGTGCCGCATACAGCGCGATTGATCTCGCGCTGGTAGGCCTCGGTGAGGCGTCTCATGGCGGCCAACTTTTTGGCGCTCTCGATGAGTGTGACGTGGCAGGCCTCCAGCGTCTCGCCATTAGCGTCTGCTGCGATGGGCGCAGACATGTCCCGCATTGTCGCCTGCAGCGGGTCCTGGCCAGCTCCGCCAGAAGCTCCATCATGACTGATGACCAGCACCTCCGTGACGGTGTTGGCGCTGGTGTCGCTGGTCGCAAGAGGGAGTGGGTCGTTGAGGATCACCACGTTGGCGGGGAAGGAATCGGGGGATGCCACCTCAAAGTCGACGAGCATCAGATTGTTAGAGCCAACAGACTCTTTGTCGAAGGCATGCTCGTTGGTGATGTCGATCTTGCCAAGGAGCTCGACGAGGCATTTTTCGGAGTGGCCTGCTCCCTCGTTAGGTGTCGGCTCATCGGAGAGATAGATCTCACCGACGAGGCCAGCAAGGGCGCTTGCGTCGCAAGCGGCTTCTGCGCCATGCAGCGTGTCGACGCAGACGCCATCTGGCGTGTCGGCTGGCTGTGTTCGCTGGGGAGGAAAAGGGTTCCCGTCCAGAACGTGTTTCCGGAAGACGGTGCACCTGGCCCAATAGTGGGTGCCAAATGTCGGTGTTGTGGTGCGACATATGTCAAGGGGTGGCTTATCATGGAGAGGGCCAAGAGAACGTCGCCGGGCTCTAGAGGCGGGAGTGAGCGAGAACGCCTAAGCCGGCGAATCTTAGCCAGGTTCAGGGCTCTCCTAGGAGACAACACCCCCAGTCCTGCTCTGCGGGGTCTCCGCATGATCACTATCTCAATAAGGTGACTACAAGGTTGCTCCTTGAGCTATTTGGCTAGAGGAGGAAGATGAGCAGGGCTAGCCTTTCTTCCCCTCTCTCTATGTGTGTGTGTGTGTGTGTGTGTGTGTGTGAATCTACTCAAGTTCTGAACCCTTTACATGGGTGCCCTGGGGGGTTTATATAGGCCTACCCCCCAGAGGTACAATGGTAATCCGGCCGGGTGTGGGACCCGGCCATCAGCGTCTCTGGTCGCCGGCTTCTCCGCCGGCTGCTGGGGCCCGCCGGCTGTCTTGTACTTGGCCGACAGGCCGTGCCCGCTGCTTGCGGGTCTTGGCCGACTACTTAACACTGTAGCTGTGCCATTGATGATGCATGCTTTGTCGGGGAAGCGTTGCTACAGTCCCGCTGTCTGGCGGGCGTTCACTGTAGCCACATCCCATCTTATTTGGTTAATGGCACACAGACTCCAAGGGAGGGGGACGACCGCCTGCTAAGAGTCGGCCTCCCTTGTGCCGACTGGCTAGGTTCTGCCGCCTTCGGGCATCTCACGGGCAGGTAGGGCCCGCCGCCCGCAGGCCGTACCGACAACCCGTCGTGGGAGCATGGCCTCTTCTGCCATGATGATGTCACAGGTGTCATGGTAATAGTGTCGCGCCGGGCGAGGGATACCCGCCCGGTACGCTGCACTGCGGCCGTGCTTAGCCCTGGATTCGGGGGTGGCATGCTGTACTGTAGCCACGCCCCGTCTCGTTGCTGTAATGAGGTGCTAACTTTGAGGGAGTGAGGGGCCGCCTGCTGGAAGTAGGCCCTCCTTGTTGTCGCCTTCTGGGATCTGCCGCCTTCCTGCAGCCGGCCGCCAGGACCAGCCGGCCCCAAGAAGGCAGTCCTTTGTCTTTGATGCTTGAGGGGCGCAGCCGGCCCCGATGTCTTGAAATACCATGGGGGGCTGATGAGGCTACCCGTGGTCATTTACTTCGACATTTATCATGATTGAGCTTTGCAGTGCCTTTTCCCTTGTCTGAGTTCCTAGACCTCCTGTTCCTATTGCACTTTCGCTCATTCTAGACATTTGATTGATTGCCCCTAAAGGCACCATCAAACCTCTGTCTATTTGCGACATTCATATGAACTTCAGGTAAAGGTTGTGCCCCAACTGGGCGCTAAGAGCCATTATTAGCGAGTAGCTCATCATGCTTTTCAGCCTGAAGTAACATACAAACAAGCTTGGAATAGACAGTATAGTTGCGAGCATAGTATTGCTGTCGGAGGATCCTGTAGGAAGGGAGAATAGTAGATAAAGTTTTCTCTATATTCTCCGCATCAGTAGGTTCCTTCATGCAAAAATGTAGATTGGAACTTATCTTATGAACCTTGTGACTGTACTCACCGATGGACTTGAAATCCTGAAGACAAAGGTGAGTCCAATCATGGAGTGGTTCTGGCAAGACGACAACCTTTTGCTATTCATATCTCGTTTTGAGGGCGAGAAACAAACTACTGGGAGATTCCTCCTCTAAGTACTCAGACTTGAGACCTAGGTGAATGTGGTGCCTTATGATGTATAAAGCTGCACAATATTGTCATTCTCAAAATTAACTTACCCATGGCACAAGATGTGCACACAAATTCTGAAGATTGAGGAAATTTTGACTCAAGCAAATTATGTGTTGGTAATTTTTCTCATCAACCCTATCCCGGGATGGCCTAGGCGATCATGCCAGATTTGAAATGCGCCCAAAAGAGTGAGGTAATCAACTCCCTATTCCTAAAAAGAGGGGAAGTAGTATGGCCTCTGACCTGGAACTAGCTTTCAGCAAGCAACAAAGGAAATCGAGGAGAAAAACCTTGGAGTCGGAAGGGCAATCGAGGAACAAGCTTTCAGCAAGCAACAAGCTTTCAGCTCAATGTTGTCAAGCACCTGATGGGTAGTATACACCCAGTGGAAGGGAAACCTCCACAACCTAGCTTCAGTTTGCACACACTAGCTGGGCCATCGGAACACCCTGACTCACGCGTACTGGGAAATCATGAAGAGTCACTAGGGGTGTAGGAAATTTCCATCAACCATATCGATTTTGGAGAAACTTTCGATCCTAAGTCTATGATCGTCGACATTTATTTTGCTGAAAAAATTGCAGATATCCTACTCACTGATCATGATCCAAGGAGTATCACTGAGTGCCAAAAGTGCTCCGACTGGCCTAAATGGAAGGGCAATACAAGCAGAAATTGCCTCGCTTAACAAAAGAAAGGTATTCAATGAAGTAATACCGACACCTCCCAATGTTTTCCCCGTCGGATACAAATGGGTTTTTCTCCAAAAACAGAATGAGAACAATGAGGTGGTAAGATACAAAGCAAGGCCCGTAGCACAAGGGTTCACACAGAGACCCGACATTGATTTCAATGAGACATATTCTCCTGTAATGACTGGAACCACTTTCCGACACCTTATATCTTTGGCAGTGCAAAATCATCTATCTATGTAGTTCATGGACATCATGACTGCATATATTTACGAGTCACTAGATTCAGACATGTATATGAAGGTTCCTGACAGAATCTCTATCCCGAATCCAAGCGCAAAACGCAACATGTATTGTGTAAAACTGAATCGGTCATTATATGGCTTAAGACAGCCAGGACGAATGTGGTACAACCGACTTAGTGAGTTCCTTCTCCATAAAGGTTACTCCAATAGTAGTGATTGCCCAAGTGTCTTTACCAAAAAGTCCTCTACATGATTTTTCATCATTTCGGTGTATGCAGATGATCTCAACATCATTGGCAACACACAAGACATCGACGAAGCACACAATCACCTAAAAATCGAATTAGAGATGAAGGATTTGGGTAAAACCAAATTTTGGTTAGGTATTCAACTTAAGCACCTTCCTTAGGAGAAATTAAATATGGAAAAATCCTACCCATCCAAAATTCCCATGGTGGTTTTCTCTCTAGACATAGAGAAAGATTCGTTCACACCAAGGGATACTGGAGAAGTATTATTGGGACCCGAGGTTCCATATATCAGTGCCGTTGGAGCGCTCATGTATCTTGCAAATTGCATAAGACCTGACCTTGCATTTTAAGTGAATCTACTTGCTAGACACAGTGCTCATGCTGATAATGTGTTTTAGTGAAAATTATCAACTTGTATTGATTGATAGTTAGAGTACAATTTATATATGACTAGAAGAGATGCGTCGAACAGGCGCGATTTCAAACAGTCATATCCTAGGTCGGTTGCTAATTCCAGGGATGCAACATTTTGAAAGAGAGACGCATCCATTGCTATGCAACCGCACAGTGTTTAGGCAAGAGGAGATTTTCCCTCCAATTAATACATGGTAATTAATCACAACATTTGGCACACTGTAGTGTCTGACATTCCGAACGTTTTTGAATGAATAAATAGCAAGGCTTCCTCCTCTCTTGTCCCCGACCGCCACCACCCCTCACTGCCCCACACAGAGTGGATCGTACGCGCAAGTGGTTGTTGCCCAACGATGGATCGTAGGCCCGGCGGATGGTGTTCTCCGCACCAGGAGTTTGGTCGTGGTCGCTTTGCGGGAAGAGGAAGGGGTAGACAGATGATTTTTAGCGTAGAGATGATGTGAGAAGATCGGATGGGGGATACCGTAACAGATTTGAGGATAGGAGGAGGGAAGAGGATAGATTCATTGAGGCCCGGAGGAGAGAAGATGAGAGGAGAAGATTGGAGGAACGAAGGATGAGTGAGGAGAGGAGGATGGATGAGATGCGACGGGCAGATCTGAAGCGCAAAGAGGAGGAACTTGCTGCTAGGGAGATGGCTCTGATTGAGGCACAACAGAGCGTTGATGATCTCAAAACAAGCAAAGACAAGTGGAGCCATCGGCCAGAGACAAGAGCAGGAGGGTCTGAGGCCTCTACATCAGTTGCGAATGGTGCTAGATCAGTCAGGATGGAGGCAAACACACTGATACCCAAGAATAAGTTAGAACCCATGTACACAACCAACAGATCTTATGAATAGCACATTTAAGCCTAACCCACTTCCCACGCATAGATATTTTGTGAGCAAACAACTTATGGGAACACGAATCAACCAACATAGGAAGGCAAATCATGCATAACTTCAAAACTTTTGACACATAGAGAGAAAACTTGATACTATTGCAATATGTAAAAGCATATGTTCCTCTCTCATAATAATTTTTAGTAGCATCATGAATGAATTCAACAATATAGCTATCACATAAAGCATTCTTTTCATGATACATAAGCATAGAAATTTTTTTACTCTCCACATAAGCAAATTTATTCTCATGAATATTAGTGGGAGAAATGTAACGCCCCGAGACCGATGTGCAAGGTGTCCTCCAGTTATTTGCTGTTGTTGCCTTGTCATTGCTTGCGTGTCATGCATGTCATATCATGTCATCATGTGCATTTCATTTGCATACATGTTCGTCTCATGCATCCGAGCTTTTTCCCCGTTGTCCGTTTTGCAATCCAGCGCTCCTATGTCACCCGGTGTCCCTTTCTACCTCTTTTCGTGTGCGGGTGTTAAACGTTTTTTGGATTGGACCAAGACTTGTCATGCGGCCTTGGTTTACTACCGGTAAACCGCCTGTCAAGTTTCGTGCCATTTGGACTTCGTTTGATACTCCAACGGTTAACCGAGGGACCGTTAAGGCCTCATGTGTGTTGCAGCCCAACACCCCTCCAAACTGGCCCAAAACCCACCTAAACCCCCTCCATCATCTCGGTCGTTCGATCATGATCGCGTGGCCAAAAACCGCACCTCATTTGGACTCTCCTAGCTCCCTCTACCTATAAATATGTGTGCATCCCCGCATTTTTCGCGGTTGAAACCCTAGCCATCTTCTCCACCGCGCCGCCGGACATGTCCGTCTCGCCGGCGGACGTGTCCACCCCGCCGCAACATCGCTCCGACCAATGGGAGCGCAACACCTCAGCTTCGCCGCCGCCCACAGCCACTCAGGCGCCGCCACCTGTCATCCCGCCGGCCTCCTCTCCCCCCCACCGACGCGGCCCGCCCGGCCCGCGGGAGGCCCGCCCCGGGCCGCAATGGGCTCTGCCGCCTAGCGCGCCAGATCCGCGCTCCGCCGCCCGGCTCCCTGCTTCGCCGCCACGTACCGTCCGCCGCCCGCCGGCGACGCCCTTCGCCGTGCCTCGCCGGCCGGAGCCGAGCTCCGCCGCGGCCGGCCCGCTCCTCCTCACCGGCCCCGCGCCGCCGCAGGCCTTGCCCCTCCGCCGCCTCGCCCGCTCCTGGACGCGGCTAACCTCGCCGGAGCGCGCCGCCCCGATCCCGCGACGGCCATGGTGCCGCCGTCCTCGTTCTCGTCGCCGAAGAGGCGAGCTTCGCCAGATCCGTCCCGGGAACCCCCGCCTGGATCAGATCCACCGGCGCACCCAACCAAACATCATCCCTGCTCCCCCGGATCTCCTCGTCCCGATCCGCCCCGTCCGGTTTCGGAGGGTATAAATTTCTCTAAGTCCTGAGATCTGCATATTTTTATGTCATTTTCATTGCATCATAACTCCCTCATTGTAGCTCCGATTCGCGCGTGTAGCATATCAAAATGTCCATCTCGATGAGTACATCATTTCATCTCATTGCATCATTTTCATTTGAGCTCATCTTGATCCTGAGCTCTACATGTGTTTCGTTAAATGCCATGCCATCTTTACATGGGTGTATGCCATGTATTTTTGTGATCTTTGTGGTGACTAGCACAAGCTTGCAAAGTAGCGTAATCGTTGATGCTGATTTCAGGGACTTAGAATTTCACCAAGTCCTTGTCCTGCTTTTGTTGTTATGCCATATGTTCATGTTGTTTCCTAGTGATCCGTGCCTCTTCTGAGGATTATCAGTAAGGATGTTTTGTTAATATTGTGGTGCTCTATCCATCCATGTCTTTGTTTGCATTTGTGGAGCAGCCTAGCTTGAGTCAATCGACCTCTACTTTTGCTATAAAATGATCCTGGCAGATTGTTGACATGTTTAGCGATGTTACCGAGGATGTTGCTATTGATCCGTGCATGCTATGTTGTTATTCTTGCCATGTCTAGCTTCTATGCCATGTCTTCTTGATGGGTGTATGCTTAGATTGTCATGCCATGCTCTGTAGTGAGTGCATCGAGCTCGTAAACATGCCTACTCGTTAACTGTTTTGCATGCTCCAGTTTTTCACTAAGTCTAAATCTGTTTGTGTTTTTGCTATGTTCACATGCTTGTAATTGTATTCTCTGTTCCCTTTTGGCTCATGGTCACTAAGGGACTTTTGTTATGTGCTTTGAGTAGCTTCATACCATGCCTTGCTTTGCCATGATATGTTCTTGTAGCATGTAGTTTTCATGCTCTAATGATTGCGTCCTGATGATAAATTCCAGACTTGTGTTAATTTCACCAAGTCTGAAACCTGTTATCATTTGCACTTTTGCCATGCTTGTTTGAACCTGTTAATGAGTGCATTAGCCGTAGCTCAATGCTAATCTTTTGTCAAGCATCATGAGTGGATCCCTGCCATGTATTTTTTTGCCATATTTGAGTGTTGTAGCATATTTATCTTGATGCATTTAGAAGGTCACTTGCTGATTATCGCAGACCGGTGCCATATTTGTTTTGCTTGCCATTTCCAAACCGTGCATCCGATTCCGGTGATCTTTATATCGATTTCGACCAAAAACACCTCACCTTTCCAGTGGCATTCTTGGTTTTCCAAGTTGAGGCCAGGTTCAATCATTCCTTTCCAAATCATGCATATGCATCGCATACCGCATCCCGCATATCATGCCATGTTCATGTGTTGGTTGTTTACTATGTTGTGTGCTTCTTTCCGGTGTTGCTTCTTCGGGTTGGTTCCGATTATGTCGTGTTTGTGAGGACCCATTCGACTACGTCCGTTTGTCTTCTTCATGGACTCGTTCTTCTTCCTTGCGGGATTTCAGGCAAGATGACCATACCCTCGAAATCACTTCTATCTTTGCTTGCTAGTTGCTCGCTCTTTTGCTATGCCTATGCTACGATACCTACCACTTGCTTATCATGCCTCCCATATTGTTAAACCAAGCCTCTAACCCACCTTGTCCTAACAAACCATTGTTTGGCTATGTTACCGCTTTGCTCAGCCCCTCTTATAGCGTTGTTAGTTGCAGGTGAAGATAGGAGCTTGTTCCATGTTTGGAACATGGTTATTTTGTTGGGATATCACAATATATCTTATTTAATTGATGCATCTATATACTTGGTAAAGGGTGGAAGGCTCGGCCTTATGCCTGGTGTTTTGTTCCACTCTTGCCTCCCTAGTTTCCGTCATATCGGTGTTATGTTCCCGGATTTTGCGTTCCTTACACAGTTGGGTTATAATGGGAACCCCTTGACAGTTCGCTTTGAATAAAACTCCTCCAGCAAGGCCCAACATTGGTTTTACCATTCGCCAGCTAGCCTCTTTTTCCCTTGGGTTAGGCTAGCCCAAGGGTCATCTTTATTTTAACACCCCCCCGGGCCAGTGCTTGTCTAAGTGTTGGTCCGAAACAGAGCCACTTGCGGCGCCACCTCGAGGAAACTTGAGGGCTGGTTTTAGCTGTACGTAGTGTTCATCCGGTGTTGCCCTGAGAACGAGATATGTGCAGCTCCCATCAGGATGTCGGCGCATCGGGTGGTCTTGCTGGACTTGTTTTACCATTGTCGAGGATGTCTTGTAACCGGGATGCCGAGCCTGATCGGATTGTCTTGGGAGAAGGGATATCCTTCGTTGACCGTGAGAGCTTGTGATGGGCTAAGTTGGGACTCCCCTGCAGGGATTTGAACTTTCGAAAGCCGTGCTCGCGGTTATGGGCAGATGGGAATTTGTTAATGTCCGGTTGTAGAAAACCTGAAGTTTACCTTAATTAAAATACATCAACCGCGTGTGTAACCGTGATGGTCTCTTCTCGGTGGAGACCGGGAAGTGAACACGGTGTTGGAGTTATGCTTGACGTAGGTTGTTCTAGGATCACTTCTTGATCATAGTTTTATCGACCGTGCATTACCTTCTCTTCTCGCTCTCATTTGCGTATGTTTAGCCACCATATATGCTAGTCACCTGCTGCAGCTCCACCTCATACCTTTTACCTTACCCATAAGCTTAAATAGTCTTGATCGCGAGGGTGTGAGATTGCTGAGTCCCCGTGACTCACAGATACTCCCAAAACCAGTTTGCAGGTGCCGATGATACCGAGAAGGTGACGCAACCAAGCTCAAGGAGGAGCTCTATGAAGATCTTGTCCTTTGTGTTGTTTCGTTCTAGTTGATCAGTAGTGGAGCCCAGTTGGGACGATTGGGGATCTGTGTAGCATTTGGGGTAGTCTTCTTTTATTTTGGTTCCATAGTCGGACCTTGATTGTATCTGGATGATGTAATGCTCTATTCATGTTTTGTGTGAAGCGGCAATTATAAGCCAACTATATATCTCTTTCCCTTATGTATTACATGGGTTGTGTGAAGATTACCTCACTTGCGACATTGCTTTCAATGCGGTTATGCCTCTAAGTCGTGCTTCGACACGTGGGAGATATAGCCGCATCGAGGGCATTACAAGTTGGTAATCAGAGCCTTCCCCGACCTTAGGAGCCCCCTGCTTGATCAAAACGTTGGCGTTGTTGAGTCTAGAAAAATGTTTTGAGTCATTTAGGTATTATATATCGAAGAGTTAGGAATTCTTTTTACTCCCCAGTCCCTTCATCGCTCTGGTAAGGCATCCTGACGTAGAGTTTTGACTCTCCTCTTCTCAAATTTCACTAAAAATTTTTTAGTATCACGCGGGTATCTTGGAATCGTTACGATGGTTTTGTGACGAGAACATTGTTCTTAGTGCCTCCTGACATTTAGGGGTTGTGGCAGTGTCCCGGGGAGTTGAGCTCTGAGGTGTTGTCGTCACAATTTTATCGTTGCAGTTCTGGAATACCTGAGTTTATTTTTGCCGACATTGAAAATCTCTTTTATGCAGTTGTTGGTGAGATAACCTCGACGCCACCCAGTACTAGGGCGGGAGTTCGGGAGTTTTGCCATAACTCGTATAATGGATGCTTTTCGAAGGTTGAGGTAAACGATTTCCGAAGGTTTCTTGGTTATGTGTTGAAGGATGGATACAGCTGGATGTAGGATTTGCTAGATTTGGGTGAGATATTATGCTTCCCCTGTATCCCCAACACTTGATTGCATAACCGGAAAGTTTCGGGAGTTTATAAGTGGGAATTCAAGTAGCTCTTAGGATATCTTTCCGACAGATGTATGATATGAAATTGGGGTTCGACGTCTAGTGGTCCGCCTATCCACGGTTGGTTTTACAGTGGTCTCGTTGTGTCTTAAAGAGTCCTTGTCTATGCCGACTCGGGGACGCTTCGTATGTCATGTGCACTACCGTGTACATGATGGTGCTGTACGATCGAGCCCGTGTAGGCCTCACCACAAAAACTTCGGATGAAATCTCTATCATATGTTTGTTCCGGCTTATTCTGCAAGCCAATCCTTTGTTTGTTTTGAGTTGTGGTATTCGAGTTGCTTCGAAGTCAAATGTTAATTCCATACCTTCTCTAAACGGTGTTCTCATACTCCGATGTGAATACCAATCCTTCTCGATCATCGAGCCTGTCATGTCAATCCTTTTCAACCGGTGTGCTTCTCTTCAAGTGGATCCGATCTTTTTCAACATCCACAAGATCAACTCAAGTCTTCTCAATGGTGTTTGTTTCATTCGTCTCCAAGTTGCCTTTGTTTTTTCCCGCCCACCCACCCTTTTCTTCAAGGACTAAGATTTCTTAATCGAGTATCCATCTTATTGATGTGAAGTCTCTCCATTCTTTTCCTTCAATGTTCTTATTCGGTGGTTCTCATGAAGATACTAACGGAGCATCAAGTTCATCATCCTTCGTTCTTTTCCCTTCTCCGGTAGATTTAATCCAAGTTTGCGGTGTTGACCATATCCTTTCCTCGTTTCAAATATCTTCTCATGCCGGTGCACTTCATTTGTCATTCCATTTCTCGCTATTCATTGGTTCCGGAGTGCTAAAGATATCTCAAGGCTCGTCTTGTCATTCAAGATCCGTTCAACTTATTTCGATGGTGTTATCTCATTCAAGGCGTTTAATTCAACCGGTGCTATCTCCTTTTCAAGCAATCGTTCAACGGTGTATCTTTTGAGTGGGCCCTAACCCACATGTCTTTTCCCAGGATCTTACCTGACTCTTCTTATTTTCTCGGAGCTATCCTCAAATTTCTTTTCGAAGTTTGACGTAAGAATGAATTATCATCAGTCGTATGTATTTTCTCCAAGATCTTTCAAATTCTTTTCGTCGTTGGCTCAACCTCTTTGCTTTTGATTCTTCCAGAGTGCCTAAACAATTCATGGTGGTGTTTCTCATCGTCACTCTCTGCATTTGAAGATCGAAGAAGATTTTTTTCTCTCAATCTTGCTCCATTCTCTTCAAGATTCATGGTTCTAGTTCGAGTCCATCCTCTCATAATTGTTTTTGATTGTGACAATTCTTTTCACCTATCCGGTGCAATTCAAGATTCTTTTCAGTTTGTTTCTCCGGAGCCCATCATCTCAGAATTTATTCATTCTAGCTTTCAGCTCTCGTTCTCCAAACCTTACCGGTGCATCATTCAAGTATTCTCTAATGAGCTCATCATCGCTTCGTTCTCATATATCTAAATCCTCTCAAGTATCCTCGTTCATTTCATAATTCTTCCCAGTGTTCCGTTATATTTTCTTCATTCATTTTCAATTCTTACGGTGGTTCATTCAGGATTCTCTTCCTTCGTTTATCATATCAATCCATTCGTTGTTTCAACCCTACCGGTGGTTCGTTGGAGACCTCCCAGGTTGTGCTATATCTATCTTAATCCTTTCTACGAGAATAAGTAGTGTGCCAAATCCATTGTTTGTCATCAATTTAATTGGTGAAGGAGAAGCATAATGTAATTCTTATTCTTATTTCATCGAGTAAATTCAATTCCTGCTTTCCGGAGTGGTTCATCATATCACATTCTCGGTTCGAGATTCTTTATCTTTTCTCTTCCAAGAGTTCCAACCTCTTTCAATTATATCACCACGGAGATTCATCTAAATCGTTACAAGGATTCACCTTGTGTTTTCAACTTCTCTTTCTTTTCGTTTGAACATTCTTTTGTTTACCAGAGTTCTTCATGAAGTTTCTGCATGATGGTTCATAAAGGATTTAATTCCTTCTCGAAGTGTTCATCAAGATTCTTTTCAGAGGAGATCAAGCTTTCTTCATCTTGCTATCCGGAGTGCAATTGTTTCTACCATATTATTGGAGGTGGTATTATGTCATTCTTGATAATTTGAGTCCATGTTTCTTGATTCACATGTTGTTAAGAATGAGTTATTTTAAATCCATCAATCTCGTCATTGGAGTTATCTTGGGTTATATTTCACCTAAAGCCTTCCATTGGAAATGTTGCTAATTATGGTGCTTATAAATGACCCAAGTTCTTCATTTATCCTCCCGGTGAAATAAGTTCCTCGCCTCCTTGTTCATATCAATCCAATCTATCATTTCGTTAGTGGTAGAATTTCACCTCATAATTTTGAGATGTCTTCCATAAGCCCACATCAAGCTTATTCTTTTCGTTGTTGGTTTTCCAACAACTCCGTTCGACCCTCCTCCTAAGGATACCTTCTCAAGCTCTTTTGTGGCAGAAGTTGGCCTTTTCTTCTCTATTCTTTTATTTCAATTATCTATCTTCTATCCTTTCGTTCCGAAGGCATTGTGTTGTTGCTCTCTTCAACCCTTCTTCTTGTTCTTGTCAGGACCTTGTTCTTTTCATGCTTATACATTTAACCGGAGTGTCGTGCCCCTTTTAAAGTTCTTTCTACTTATCTATTCTTGCATCTCTTTTCAACCAGAGTGCTGCCCGAATTTATTCTTCCATGTTCTTTTTCCGAACGGAGTGTTTTTCAACTTCGTCATCTCCGTTGTATTCTTTTCTCGCAATGGCTTAACCTTTTCAAGGTTCTTTGTTTTCACTCGTTTGTCAAAGAAGCAACTTAGTTTTACCTCTTCTCTTTCTCTTCCGTTTTCCCTCTGGTGCCATTCTAGATCTCGGGACGAGATCCTCTCGTAGTGGTGGAGTGTTGTAACGCCCCGAGACCGATGTGCCAGGTGTCCTCCAGTTATTCGCTGTTGTTGCCTTGTCATTGCTTGCGTGTCATGCATGTCATATCAGGTCATCATGTGCATTTCATTTGCATACATGTTCGTCTCATGCATCTGAGCTTTTTCCCTGTTGTTCGTTTTGCAATCCGGCGTCCTATGTCACCCGGTGTCCCTTTCTACCTCTTTTCGTGTGTGGGTGTTAAACTTTTTTCAGATTGGACCGAGACTTGTCATGCGGCCTTGGTTTACTACCGGTAAACTGCCTGTCAAGTTTCGTGCCATTTGGACTTCGTTTGATACTCCAACGGTTAACCAAGGGACCGTTAAGGCCTCATGTGTGTTGCAGCCCAACACCCCTCCAAACTGGCCCAAAACCCACCTAAACCCCCTCCATTATCTCGGTCGTTCGATCACGATCGCATGGCCGAAAACCGCACCTCATTTGGACTCTCCTAGCTCCCTCTACCTATAAATATGTGTGCATCCCCGCATTTTTCGCGGTTGAAACCCTAGCCATCTTCTCCACCGCGCCGCCGGACATGTCCGTCTCGCCGGCGGACGCGTCCACCTCGCCGCCACATCGCTCCGACCAATGGGAGCGCGACACCTCAGCTTCGCTGCCGCCCACAGCCACTCAGGCGCCGCCACCTGTCATGCCGCCGGCCTCCTCTCCCCCCCACCGACGCGGCCCGCCCGGCCCGCGGGAGGCCCGGCCCGGGCCGCAATGGGCTCCGCCGCCTAGCGCCAGATCCGCGCTCCGCCGCCCGGCTCCCTGCTTCACCGCCGCGTACCGTCCGCCGCCTGCCGGCGACGCCCTCCGCCGCGCCTCACCGGCCGGAGCCGAGCTCCGCCGCGGCCGACCCGCTCCTCCTCACCGGTTTCGGAGGGTATAAATTTCTCTAAGTCCTGAGATCTGCATATTTTTATGTCATTTTCATTGCATCATAACTCCCTCAATGTAGCTCCGATTCGCGCGTGTAGCATATCAAAATGTCCGTCTCGATGAGTACATCATTTCATCTCATTGCATCATTTTCATTTGAGCTCATCTTGATCCTGAGCTCTACATGTGTTTCGTTAAATGCCATGCCATCTTTACATGGGTGTATGCCATGTATTTTTGTGATCTTTGTGGTGACTAGCACAAGCTTGCAAAGTAGCGTAATCGTTGATGCTGATTTCAGGGACTTAGAATTTCACCAAGTCCTTGTCCTGCTTTTGTTGTTATGCCATATGTTCATGTTGTTTCCTAGTGATCCGTGCCTCTTCTGAGGATTATTAGTAAGGATGTTTTGTTAATATTGTGGTGCTCTATCCATCCATGTCTTTGTTTGCATTTGTGGAGCAGCCTAGCTTGAGTCAATCGACCTCTACTTTTGCTATAAAATGATCCTGGCAGATTGTTGACATGTTTAGCGATGTTACCGAGGATGTTGCTATTGATCCGTGCATGCTATGTTGTTGTTCTTGCCATGTCTAGCTTCTATGCCATGTCTTCTTGATGGGTGTATGCTTAGATTGTCATGCCATGCTCTGTAGTGAGTGCATCGAGCTCGTAAACATGCCTACTCGTTAACTGTTTTGCATGCTCCAGTTTTTCACTAAGTCTAAATCTGTTTGTGTTTTTGCTATGTTCACATGCTTGTAATTGTATTCTCTGTTCCCTTTTGGCTCATGGTCACTAAGGGACTTTTGTTATGTGCTTTGAGTAGCTTCATACCATGCCTTGCTTTGCCATGATATGTTCTTGTAGCATGTAGTTTTCATGCTCTAATGATTGCGTCCTGATGATAAATTCCAGACTTGTGTTAATTTCACCAAGTCTGAAACCTGTTATCATTTGCACTTTTGCCATGCTTGTTTGAACCTGTTAATGAGTGCATTAGCCGTAGCTCAATGCTAATCTTTTGTCAAGCATCATGAGTGGATCCGTGCCATGTATTTTTTTGCCATATTTGAGTGCTGTAGCATATTTATCTTGATGCATTTAGAAGGTCACTTGCTGATTATCGCAGACCTGTGCCATATTTGTTTTGCTTGCCATTTCCAAACCGTGCATCCGATTCCGGTGATCTTTATATCAATTTCGACCAAAATCACCTCACCTTTCCAGTGGAATTCTTGGTTTTCCAAGTTGAGGCCAGGTTCAATCATTCCTTTCCAAATCATGCATATGCATCGCATCCCGCATCCCGCATATCATGCCATGTTCATGTGTTGGTTGTTTACTATGTTGTGTGCTTCTTTCCGGTGTTGCTTCTTCGGGTTGGTTCCGATTATTTCATGTTTGTGAGGACCCATTCGACTACGTCCGTTTGTCTTCTTCATGGACTCGTTCTTCTTCCTTGCGGGATTTCAGGCAAGATGACCATACCCTCGAAATCACTTCTATCTTTGCTTGCTAGTTGCTCGCTCTTTTGCTATGCCTATGCTACGATACCTACCACTTGCTTATCATGCCTCCCATATTGTTAAACCAAGCCTCTAACCCACCTTGTCCTAACAAACCATTGTTTGGCTATGTTACCGCTTTGCTCAGCCCCTCTTATAGCGTTGTTAGTTGCAGGTGAAGATAGGAGCTTGTTCCATGTTTGGAACATGGTTATTTTGTTGGGATATCACAATATATCTTATTTAATTAATGCATCTATATACTTCCCTCAAGTGGATGACCTTAGATTTATCAATTCATGGGAGGTGTAGGATGAATATGGTCTCTCTCAAACAACGCTGCAACCAAATAATAAAAAGCCTCTTGTGTCCCAAACACACCAAATACAATGGTAAATTGTATAGGTGCACTAGTTCGGCGAAGAGATGATGATACAAGTGTAGTAATGATAGCAGATATTGATTTTTGTAATTGGAACAATAAAAATCAGCAAGGTAGCAATTGATAAAATGGAGCACAAACAGTATTGCAATGCTTGAAAATGAGGCCTAGGGTTCGTACTTTCACTAGTGCAATCTCTCAACAATGCTAATATAATTGGATCATATAACCATCCCTCAACATGCGATGAAGAATCACTCTAAAGTTCCTAGCTAGCGGAGAACATAAGAAGAAATTGTTTGTAGGGTATGAAACTACCTCAAAGCTCTTTCCGATCAATCTATCCTAGAGTTTGTACTAAAATAACACCAAGCTATTCTTTTCGATCGATCTAACCAAGAGTTCGTACTAAAATAACACCATATGATACACATCAACCAACTCTAATGTCACCTAGATACTCCAATGTCACCACGAGTATCCATGAGTTGATTATATCATATGCATCAAACAATTTCAGATTCATAATACTCAATCCAACACAAAGAACCTCAAAGAGTGCCCCAAGATCTCTACCAGAGAAACAAAGACGAGAATGTGCACCAACCCCTATGCATAGCTTACCCCAATGTCACCTCGGGAATCCGTGAGTTGAGTGCCAAAACACATAGCAAGTGAATCAATATGATAGCCCATTGTCACCATGGGTATTCATAGCAAGACATACATCAAGTGTTCTCAAATCCATAAAAGTATTCAATTCGATAAGAACGAAATCTCAAAGGGAAAACTCAATTCACAACAAGATAGAGAGGAAAAACACCATATGATCCAACTATATTAACAAAGCCCGCGATACATCAAGATCGTGACATCTCAAGAACACGAGAGAGAGAGAGAGATTAAACACATAGCTACTGGTACAAACCCTCAGCCCCGAGGGTGGACTACTCCCTCCTCATCATGGTGGCCGCCGGGATGATGAAGATGGCCTCCGGTGATGATATCCCCCTCTGGCAGAGTGCCGGAACGGGGTCTAGATTGTTTTTTCATGTCTACAGAGGCTTGCGGTGGTGGAAATTTTGATCTAGGGTTATTTCTGATGGTTTCTCTATTTATAGGATTTTTCAGCGTTGGAATCACGCGAAGATGGGCCTCGAGGTGGGCACAACCCACCTGGGCGCGCCTGGGCCTCCTGGCACACCCAGGTGTCTTGTGCTCACCTCCTTCACCTTCTGGTCCTCCCAGGAAGCTTCTAGTGCCTTTTTTGTTCCAAAAAAATCGTCAAAAATTTTCGTTGCATTTGGAGAACTTTTATTTCTACACAAAAAACAACACCACGGTAGTTCTGCTCAAAACAACGTCAGTCCGGGTTAGTTCCATCCAAATCATACCAAAACCACATAATTTTTTTGTAAACATGGCATGGATACTTCATAAATTATAGATACATTGGAGACGTATTAGGCATATGCGATGCCGAGATCTATCTCAAACACGAGTGGTTACACAACTGTTTGTGATATGCCGAATATGCCAAATGCTGCATCCCTGCTACTTGTGTGTGCTCACATCAGCATCGCGTTGGTACAACAAGCTACTATACAAATGGTTTTTAACCCCTTTCCACGAAGGAGTTTTAAACTGTCGCCTTGCCTGTGTGTGTGATAGGGGTCCTTCCCATACGACCCGGAAACCGTCGAGGGTAGGGAGTCATGATGCAGACGCGTTGCCAAATGTAATCCTATGCGATGCAGCAACATATTGCACACACACCACATTTTGGTACACGTGTGGGATTGGTGATCAATCGCCCACGTCTCTCACGAGTCAAACATTTCTAATTACATAGTGAAACCAAATGGTGTGCGAAATAGTACCTCGGGCACATGGGCCATCATAGGAACTTTGTGCGATATGTGCCCCATTGCACACGAGTATTCTATGGCAATCGTCTGCCATGCATGACACCATTGCACACGTTTCCTAAATAATTACCATGTGCGATAATGTGCTATCACAAATGGTTTCAGGAGCCCCTTCACACACATACAAGTGCTGCAAATTGTCTGCGATTTGTTGTGCATCATCGATGGTTGCGGTATGAGTGACGTGTGCTTTTCGTTCTGGATCGCACATGTTTCCTGAACAATCTACGAGTGGGATTGCATTGGTCATGTTTCCTATAAGCTCTCATGTGCGATAATGTGCTTTCACAAATGGTTCAGGAGCCCCTACACACACATAGAAGTGCTGCAAATCATCTTTTGTTTGTTGTGTATGACCGATGGTTCCGCTATGATTGACGTGTGCTTTCCATTCTAGATCGCACACACTCATTTAGTTGAATTGTGTGTGCATGAATGGCCGGGTTAAAGCAAAAATATCACATTTAAACCGCCATGCAAAAAGCAAATTCGCCACAATATGCAATTGAACAAATAGTGTCCACAGGAAGAACATTCATCAGAATTCGCAACAATATCAATTGAACAAACACTGGTACAACGAGGTGCTATACAAATGGGTTTTCACCCCTTTCCGCAACGGTGTTCTGAACCGTCGCCTAGTGAGTGACTGTGATAGGGGGGGGGGGGTCCTTCCCACACGACCTAGAAACCGTCGGGGATAGGCCCTCCCGGCACACACGCTCTTCAAAATGAGGTTGTATGTGATGGGCAAGCGAACAAATACGATTATACATGCCTAATCAGTTCCGGTCGTAAGTACATCCCACACAGTCAGTCCCAAACAAACGTTTCTGTTTGTTATGTACATTTCACATAGTCAATCCAAGGAATACGTTTCCATTCTTATGTACATCCCACACAGTCAATCCAGGGAAAACATGTCCGTCCGTATGTACATCCCACACTCAATCCAAGGAAAACGTTTCCGTTCGTATATACATCCCACCCAGTTTTATGTATAGACTCGTGTGTGATAGGTGTAACTATCACACACGTCTGGCTCAGTTAACCGTTTGCTTTTATTCAACTACATCACACACGATTTGATGAAGAAAACTGTATGGCATTGGGCTATCCATCACAAGCGGTTTTACTGCTAGAACCGTTTGCAAAGTTCCATGACCCATTTAGTAGGTTTATTAGTTTACAATTAATAATTCCAGTGTTACGCAAATTCACATTTCATATCGAACAACTGTTTGCCAATTTCATATCAGGCACATAAATATATTTTAACATCACAGTACAATAGCTACCTGAAAACAACACAGTACAACATATAGCTAGTTCAGCTTCATAAGAACAATATTAGAACAATATATTCATTCTCTAATAGAGATCATCCAGGCTCATCTTATCCACCTCTGCTTGCAGTTCAGTAAGAACCAGTTTAGCACTGGCCAATTGGGAAAGTGCCTCCTCCTTCGCCAAAACCATCTTAGCAAAGTCTGATTTAAAAAATCTGAGCTCATTCTCCACCTTCCTCTTTTTATCCCGCATCTTCAAATATTCTTGAGCGTTGACAACACTTTCTCTAAGCCTACCTCTGTTCTCTTCCTCATACATGCTCCAGAGCTTTGCTAGGCACATCTTCAAAGACTGTGGCCACTCTTGATCAACCCACTCCAGGTAAGAACACTTCCATTCATCCTACAATATTTAAAACTAGATCAGTAACAATTGTAGGGGAAATGAGTTTATAGCAACATAGAAAATCACCAATACTTATTTTGAAAAACTGAAGAAACAGGTTAATTACGACATATCTTCTCAAAAAGATCAATGTGCAAATGAATTAATTGCTACTGAGACAACAACCAAATTCTGAAACATCAGAAGCTATAATTAACTACAACAATGCTACAAGTTCTTACTCATGTACTATAAATAACAAACTGAACATTTTATGAGGAAGCTAAATATAACTGCAGCAGCATAGCGACAGTGTTTGGATGACCGCAAATTGATACTAACAGGTGTGTACATGCACAAATTTAATAACATGGAACTAATAACACTAAGGCTGGCCACTATGTATGCCAAAACCGGTGTAAAGACAACTGTTGCTACATTTCGCACCGGTGCCCTGCACTGGCGAGCCGATGCAGCATGAAAAAATTAGGGACCCGGACTCCGGAGCACCTAGTTGATCCGATACCCAGTTCCTTTGTGCCATAAAGATTTAGTATTTTACTGCTTGGCTGCTCGAATGTGTGGACCAAAGTTGGCTGCACAAACTGCTGAAGCGGTGCCAAATAATTTTCTAATGGCACTGCTGATGAGATGGCAACATTTTTACATCTAGGTACAAACTATGACACTGTCTTAGGATGCGTTTGGTTGAAGGTGTGGTATGAATGGGTTGGGACCATGACAGTGTCTGAATCACATCTAATAAATGATTTGTAACAACGAAAGTGGGGCTAACCTTCTCTACACATGCCAGAAACTTCCTCCCACTATCCATAGATTCAAACGCAACTAGCTTCACGCATGGAGATTTATGGTGACAACGAGCAGACAGATCTTCAGCCACCCTGCTCCATTCGTTGCAACTGATGGTCCTAGGGAGCTACAAGAGGAAGAAATGACTCAAACCGACCGTCGGGTTAAAATCCTTCATTCCAAGTCATAGCCCGAGAGAGAGAGAGAGAAGAGAGGCATACCGGGGTGGTGAAGGAGTCGTCACCGTTGGAGGAACCGCTGGAGAGGTCATTGAAGAAGACCATGGCGACCTTGGCGGTAGGATGCGAGACGGCGAGAGCGAGGAAGCAAGCGAGGAAGTGGCTACAACTTAGGAAGGAAGGAAGGAAGGAGGAAACCAGGGAAGTGTGACTTGTGGTCAGGGAGAAAAGGGGGTGGGGAAGGCGGGGGGGGGGGGGGGGTAGATATTTTGGCGGTAGGCCAAAAAATTCAAAATGTGGAGGGAAACTTTGCGCGCGGTGCCGCCGGACACCATTCACTTTGAACGATCGTGTGCATCGCAAACGATTCTTCTGCTTTACGCGCATGGGATGAGTTTGATAATTCAAAATTTGGTGGAAATTTCCCTGGGCGCTGTCCTCATCCACGCCATTGCATAATTTAGTATCGCTTGCTAATTAGCGCACACAAAAGAGTGTACAACACACTGACCACACTTACTGAATGAGCAATTTTATTAATTAAACAGAGCCAGTTGACCTAAACATTGCTCTAACAAAATACCAGCATTAAAAACAAAGCCTAAGTACGCATAATTTTAACAAAGCTGCCACTGCACTGGCCTATGCATCGCCAATGTGACATGAGATGTCGATGACTTGTCCTGGCGACATGCCGCCGTTGGTGGACTCCACGTGCCCCCTGCTGAAGTCGACCGTGTCATCGTCCTCGTCCTCGGCGCCGCCCTCAAGTTTGTAGTACTTGTAGTAGTGGCTGTGCCAGAGCTCGCGTTGGTACTCTACCGCCGATTCCTCGACGGACAGACTCTTCTCTACCTTGACCTCGGCCACGCGCAACTCCTCCCGGTGCTCCTCGATCTCCGCCACCTCCTACACCTCCATCTCCCGCTCAGCGATCTCATGAGGAAGCAGGTGCTCCATGGCCGCTGAGGGAGTCCGGGATTAGGGGTCTCCGAACAGCCGGATTATATCCTTTGGCCGGACTGATGGACTATGAAGATACAAGATTGAAGACATCGTCTCGTGTCCGGATGGGACTCTACTTGGTGTGGAAGGCAATCTAGGCAGTACGGATATGGATATCTCCTCCTTTGTAACCGACCTTGTGTAACCCTAGCCCCCTCTGGTGTCTATATAAACCGGAGGGTCTTAGTCCGTAGGACACAACAACATACAATCATACCATAGGCTAGCTTCTAGGGTTTAGCCTCTCTGATCTCGTGGTAGATCTACTCTTGTACTACCCATATCATCAATATTAATCAAGCAGGACGTAGGGTTTTACCTCCATCAAGAGGGCCCGAACCTGGGTAAAACATCTTGTCCACTGCCTCCTGTTACCATTCGCCTTAGACGCACAGTTCAGGACCCACTACCCGAGATCCACCGGTTTTGACACCGACATTGGTGCTTTCATTGAGAGTTCCTCTGTGTCGTCACCGTTAGGCTTGATGGCTCCTACGATCATCGATAGCGATGCAGCCTAGGGTGAGACTTTTCTCCCCGGATAGATTTTTGTATTCGGCGGCTTCGCACTGCGGGCCAACTCGCTTGGCCATCTGGAGCAGATCGAAAGTTACGCCCCTGGCCACCAGGTCAGGTTTGGAAGCTTAAACTACACGACCGATATCCGCGGAGACTTGATCATCGACGGATTCAAGCCTCTACCTTGTGCGTCGCACGGTCACGATGAGTACGATTTAGCTCTGCCATCAGACACTGTTAAGAAGATCGCACCGGCAGCCGCTCCGACCCTCAATTCGGAGCCAGTTGTGCCGTCCATGGACGGGTGGATGGACCCCGCCACGGAGGCCTTACCCTCAGCGGCGTTCGAGCCGAATATCGACCTTACCCTTCACGAGAGCCGTGTTGCCAAACTGCCGGATCCTTCCCCGGCCACGGACTCCGAACCGCCTGCGCCCATGCCTATCAAATCCGACTGGGCGCCAATCATGGAGTTCACCTCCGGGGATATCTTTCAGCACTCGCCCTTCGGCGATGTACTGAATTCATTAAAGTCTCTCTCCTTGTCAGGAGAGTCCTGGCCGAACTATGTCCGACAGGATTGGGATGTGGATGACGAAGAAATTCGCCGCCCACCCACCACCCACTTAGTATCCACTGTCGATGACTTAACCGACATGCTCGACTTCGACTCCGAAGACATCGACGGTATGGACGATGATGCAGGAGGCGAACAGGAACCACTGCCCACAGGGCACTGGACGCCCACTTCATCACATGACATATACATGGTGGACACACCAAAAGAAGACGACGACGAGGAACGAAAGGACGCAACAGAGGGTTGTCCCCTCGAGAAGCAGTCAAAGCGGCGGCGTAAGCACCACCCCAAATCCCGCCTCGACAGAAACAACGATCATATAGACCCAGCCTTAGAGCAGGGTGAACAATCACCGGACCACGACAACACGGAGAATCAAACCGAACAACCCGACTCTGTCAAAGATAATAGTCCGGACGACATCACATCGAACGGACACCCAGAGAAACAGAATGCCCATAAAAGGCTTGTTGCCACCGCGAGGAGTCTAAAAAAGCAGAAGCAAAGGCTCAAGGCTGCGCAAGACACACTCAGAATCAGATGGAGTAAAGTACTCAACACAGCAGCGAAGTACGGCGGTAATCGCCCCACCAAGAGCTACCCGAAGCGGAAGTTGCTACCTGAATTCGATGAGGAGGCCCTAGATCCCCCACAACCAAAAATTAAAATGGCCATCTGGCCGGATAGATGACCTCACGGCCAACATAGAGCGGCAAACAATGCCACACATAAGCCAATACGCGATCCACGCGAGGGCTCGCATCAAAGGGATGGCGCAACCAGATCCATCTATGGATCACACAAATGCGCTCCAGCATACGATGCAACGCAACAAACATCCGAACATCACAATACACCCAGATACAGGGGTGCCGCACACCCCCTATGTTTCACCGACGAGGTGCTGGACCATGCATTTCCAGATGGATTCAAACCCGTAAACATAGAGGCATACGATGGAACAACAGACCCTGGGGTCTGGATTGAGGACTATATCCTCCATATCCATATGGCTCGAGGAGATGATCTCCATGCCATCAAGTACTTACCCCTCAGGCTCAAAGGGCCAGCTCAGCACTGGCTCAAAAGCCTCCCCGAAAGCTCCATTGGAAGCTGGGAAGAGCTCGAAGACGCTTTTCGAGCAAATTTTCTAGGGATTTATGCCCGACCTCCGGATGCGAACGATTTAAGTCATATAACTCAACAGCCCGGAGAGTCAGCCCGAAAGCTTTGGAACAGGTTTCTTACTAAAAAGAACCAAATAGTCGACTGTTCGGACGCCAAAGCCTTGGCAGCTTTTAAACACAACGTCCGAGATGAATGGCTTGCCAGACACCTCGGCCAAGAAAAGCCGAGAACAATGGCAGCATTAACAAGCCTCATGACCCGCTTTTGCGCGAGCGAGGACAGCTGGCTAGCCCGATGCAGCACCAGCGACCCAAGTACATCCGAAGTTAGAGATGAAAACGGGAAATCACGTCGCAGCAAAAATAATAAGCGCCGGAATAAAGAAGACAGCCCGAAGAGCACGGCGGTAAACGCCGGATTCAAAAGCTCTCGGCCAGGTCAGCAAAAGCCGCCCTATAAAGGCGCCAGAGATGAACTGTCCAGCCTAAACAAAATTCTGGACCAAATATGTCAGATCCATAGCACCCCCGATAAACCTGCAAATCATACCCACAGAGAATGTTGGGTCTTCAAGCAGCCCGGCAAGCTCAACGCCGTACACAAGGGGGAGGATACACCAAGCGAAGACGAGGATGAGCCTCTCAAGCAAGACACTGGGGAACAAAAGAAATTTCCACCAGAAGTCAAAATAGTACACGTGTTACACGTGATCAAGGGGAGAAACAAAGCGGCACTCCCAGAGAAATATGCCCAAGGGCCTATCACCGCGGAGTCCTTCCACTAGCCATCCCAACCGATCACTTTCGACCATCGGGATTACTCAGCAAGTATCCGGCGTGTAGGATGGGCTGCCTTGGTATTAGATCCAATAATTGACGGATACCACTTCACACGAGTCCTGATGGATGGTGGCAGCAGTCTAAACCTGATGTATCAGGATACAATCCGCAAAATGGGGATAGACCCAACGAAAATTTGCCACAACAATACTACCTTTAAAGGAGTAACGCCCGGCCCAGGGGCTCATTGCATGGGCTCCCTGCTACTAGAGGTTATATTCGGCTTCCCCGATAACTTCCGTAGCAAAAATTTAACCTTCCACATTGCTCCGTTCCAAAGTGGCTATCAAGCATTACTTGGACGCGAAGCTTTCGCTCGCTTTAATGCAATACCGCATTACGCTTCCCTCACACTTAAGATGCCCGGTCCACGTGGCATCATTACAGTAAATGGAAATATTGAGTGATCCTTGCGCGCCGAAGAGAGGCAGCCGCACTCTAAAACGGCCTCACCAGCTAAAGCATTTGATAGGTCGTCAAGACTACGGACACGGTTAGACGAGTCTGATGCAGCTATATGTAATTCATACAGGTTTGATGGCCACACCCCTATTGCAAATACAAGGGGCTCAACGCGTGCAGACAAGTGGCAATTTTTACTCATCTTGAATTGTACATGGTTTCTTTAATATAACCTACCTTTTTGCACGACAACTTTTCACCTAAGTTCCTCTCTTTTACAGATGACCATCGTGCTACACCCGTCCAGGATACGACATAACGGAGACACATGCGCAGACGTGTAGCAGGGACCCGTTCCAAGGATTCTTTTTAGATTAAGACCCTGCGTAAACCTTTCTTACTGTCTCTTGTTGATACACACCCCTCGAATTCTCAGTACTATTGAGAAGGATGCTGACGTCTTGGCATGTGGCCACGTCAGAATAATGCGCGTACCTGGACACCAGGGGCTTCTTACAAAGGGCACTGTTTAGGCCTGGTTTATACCATAAAAGACCGAATACCTTAGGGAGTGTTCGGTGTCACGAGTTTGGCCTTATATGCATCAGCTCTGAATCATGTCTTTGGTCAAATGTTGGGTTTGCCCGGCTCCTGTGTTTTGCTGCCTTACGTTCCGCTCTATCGGCTAAGGCGGCATCGGGAGAACTACTGCGATTGTGCCCGGTTCATCTGGACGAGCACCTCAGTAGAGAAAGCCGAAAACTGACTGTCATGATATAGCGTGAGACTGGTCAACCACTCGATGACCCATCGGAATGTTAGAATTCCTCGACCTTAACGAAGGGCCGTTTCCCGGCCAGGCATGTACACACCCCGAATTCGGGAGAGTGCGGAGCCACCAGGGGCTATATAGTAGCCCCACCGTCAAACTCCTATGGCTAAGTGAAAGTGTTAAAGCATTATAGTCCGGTTGCCTCGTTCGCTGCGCTATCACCTCCTTATTAGGACCAAGACGTTGGATTAAGTGTGAACACGTGTTTTCTGTGAACACCCCCGCATTATATGCGTGGGGGCTGAAGCCGACGACTGCAATCTTTCAGGTTATATATATATATATACATATACATAAACGGCCGCACAGGAGGCATCATATTACTTTCAGGCAAAAGTATAAATACAGCCTTAATAAATTTGATAAACATTGTTTTTACAATGGGAATACATGTCACTCAAACATAATATTCTTCAAGCACTGGGCCTCTATCAAACGAGAACCCTCAAGAACTTCTTCAAAATAGTGCTCGGCAGCCACTCGGCCTATGGCCGAACCCTGCGCCACAACAGTGGTAGCATCCATCTCCGCCCAGTATGCTTTGACACGGGCAAGGGACATCCGCGAGCCTTCTATGCACGCCGACCTCTTCATCGCATTGATGCACGGCACCGCACCAAGGAACTGCTGCACTAAGCTGAAATAGCTGTTCGGCTTCGGCTTTTCCGGCCACAGATGATCTATGACGGACCTCATGGCGAGTCCGGACAATCTATTGAGTTCGGCCCATTCGGACAGTTGATCAGTTAGTGGAAGAGGATGCTCTGGAACGTTAAACTGCGACCAGAATAGCTTGTCCACTTCACGATCTGTTTGATCTCGGAAGTATTCGGCCGCATCGACAGCACTCGCCGTCAAATCCAGATATGCGTCTGCCGAACTCCACAGCCGATCCAGAGGAGCATACCGCGGATCTCCGAACTTCCCCACAGCAAAAAGGGCTTCCCAACCACAATATCACCAGCTTCACGCAGCTCTTCCTTCTTTGCCCTCATGGCAGAGCGGGTGTCATTGGCCGCCATCGTGGCCTTTTCGAGGCCCGTCGCCTTCGCTTGGTTTTCTTCTTCAAGGAACGGGCAACAGTCGGCAGTGTCTTTTAACTTTACAGCCATCTTGGCCATCTTTTCTTTGCTCTCGCAATGCGCGGCCTTCTCGGCTCTTAACTCTTCGGCCGCCTTTAAAGCGGCCACATTACTAATCCTTGTTTGTTCATTGGCTCGGGAAAGTTCCGCCCGAAGGGTCTCCACGGCGGCAGCTCCATCTGCAGTCACAACATATTAAAGATACTGGCATCACGCTGCTCTTACTATGTGACATTGACCGGAAAAACATTACTTACCCTATGCCTCGTCAAGCCGCTTGTTAACAAGCTCGATGTCGGCATCTACCGCATCCAGTTGCCGCTTTAGTTCGGCAAACTCATTAGTCTGGCTAGCCACTGGAGCTTCCATCACCTGCACATAAAGCGGTATGGTTATTACCTGGGACTACGATCCTCTGTTCACCGCCGTTCTCGGCGACAACCTGAGTCTCAGGGGCTACTATCTACATAGGGCACACCTAAAAATGTGCGGTACCATCACAGATGTACATCATTTTACGTACCTCAAAGCCCGTCAGTAGACTGATAAAGGTGTCATGCAACCCGCTTTCGGCGGATGAAATCCTTTCCATCACCGTACCCATCAATGTACGGTGTTCTTCCGAGATGGTCGCCCGCCTTAGCAGATCCCTCAGTGCGTCCGACCGCATACCAGACGGCGCCGGACTCTTTTGTTTGCTCTCTTCGAGAGCCGGATGCTGGGGACTTCGGGTGACTATAGGATTATCTTCTGGCCTCACCGGATCCGGAGAGGCCCTCCATGACGACACTTCATGGTCACCCGCTTCTTGAGCGGGGGAGTCCGGGGGAGGCGTTTCGCTCTCCATCATCTCCGGAATAAGGTCCCCTGAAGACGAGCTCCGTTGAGAAGGGCTAAGATCCGAACTGCGAGATAAACGCATCGGTTATTTTCCTCGGAAGTCAGGTAGAATATATTTACTATTAAGTATTTTTTGATCACTTATGGCTCGTTAGAGGGCTGATCCCCGCGTGGACTTTGTGCGGCAAAAGCACCCTCGGAGGCAGGATCCTCTGGTGGAGACTTCTTCTCTCGTTTGGAAGCCTTGGTTTCCGGATCTTCAGAGGCGGTCCTCTTCCTTCCCCGAAGTGAGAGAAGGTCAGATTCTTCCCCTTGGTTATCCTCCTTCACGGAGGCGCTCATTCCCTCGGTTGGAATTGGTAGCGATGGGGGCCCGCTTTCGACCTCATTATTCCCCCCTTTATCTTCCTTTAAGGGCTCCGGGCAAGGTGCTAGCTCGAGCATCTTTTCCAGTACCGGATTCTCCAAACCCTCAGGAAGGGGGGCCGAACACCAAATCATCTTCGCCTTTGTTAGCCAGTCCTGGTCAAAGAGCAATTTCTCAGAATGACGTCATGGTAAATGAAAGACGGTGTGTTCGTCTAGAGGATTACTTACTTGGTCGGCGGTACGGTTGGTGCTCAGGCCCACGTCCTCGGTAGTATCCGGACACTCTATTTGGGGTCCGAAGAATGATTTGTACATCTCCTCGTGCGTCAGGCCGAGGAAATTCTAAATAGTGCGCGACCCTTCTGGGTTGAACTCCCACATGCGGAGGGGCCGGCGTTTGCAAGGCTGGACTCGACGAACCAGCATGACTTGCACCACCGTAACCAGAATGAAATCTCCATCGAAGAGATCTTGAATGCGGCTTTGCAGTATAGGCACGTCCTTGGCTGGACCCCCCAGCTCAGCCCTCTGCTAATCCATGACATCAGTTTTGGTGGAGGGCCCGAGCGGAAAGCAGGGGCGGCCACCCACTTGGCACTTCTGGGAGCTGTGATGTAAAACCACTCCCGCTGCCATAATCCAGACACCTCTGGAAAGGAACCCTTTGGCCATGGAGCTCTAGCGATTTTACTTATTAATGCGCCTCCGCACGCTACGTGCTGCCCCTCGACCATCTTCGGCTTCACGTCAAAGGTCTTGAGCCACAGGCCGAAGTGAGGGGTAATGCGGAGGAAGGCCTCACATACGACAATAAATGTCGAGATGTGGAGACAGGAGTCTGGGGCTAGATCGTGGAAATCTAGCCCGTAATAGAACATCAAACCCCTAACAAAGGGATCCAGGGTGAGGCCTAGGCCTCGGAGGAAGTGGGAGATGAACACAACGTCCTCGTTGGGTTCGGGAGTAGGGACGACCTACCCTCGGGTAGGCAGCCGATGCGAAACCTCGGCGGCAGGTATGTGGCCTCCCTCAACTTCTTGATATCCTCTTCCGTAACGGAGGAGGGCATCCACCGGCCTTGAAGGCTTGATCCAGACATGATTGAAGGTCCGAAGCACCTGACCCGGGCTTTGGGTGTTAGAACTCGAGGCGGGGGAAGGATTCGATTGAGCACGGGAGGGAAAAAAGTAAAAGCCTTGTCCCTTTATAAAGAGGGTGAATATCAAGCGTCCTCCTAGTGGCCGTTTGGGACTTGCCTAAAATCTAGGAGTCCTAGGCACGGTTGGGTTACCCATGACCGTATTGATGAGAATCCCGTAATTAGGGGAACACGATCTCTGCTCTGACAAGACGTGTCAAGGAACCGCCTCGCGTTATGTGTGGAGCTGGTTGAAGAAAAATGTTTCGAATAATCACCGAGCCATGGCCTGACGTCATGTTGCCAAAGCGTGTCAGGAGATTAAGATTTGTGGAAATATTATTCTCTCTACGGTGGTATGTGGAATTTATTTTGCAGGGTCGGACACTATCCTAGTATTCAAACTCTTCTGTGATATGTTCGGAGGAGGAACCCGCCTTGCAATGCTGAAGACAACACTGCACGCCGGACTCATCGTCATTGAAGCCTGGTTCAGGGGCTACTGAGGGAGTCCGGGATTAGGGGTCTACGGACAGCCGGATTATATCCTTTGGCCGGACTGATGGACTATGAAGATACAAGATTGAAGACTTCGTCTCTTGTCCGGATGGGACTCTACTTGGCGTGGAAGGCAAGCTAGGCAGTACGAATATGGATATCTCCTCCTTTGTAACTGACCTTGTGTAACCCTAGCCCCCCCCCAGTGTCTATATAAACCAGAGGGTCTTAGTCCGTAGGACACAACAACATACAATCATACCATAGGCTAGCTTCTAGGTTTAGCCCCTCTGATCTCGTGGTAGATCTACTCTTGTACTACCCATATCATCAATATTAATCAAGCAGGACGTAGGGTTTTACCTCCATCAAGAGGGCCCGAACTTGGGTAAAACATCGTGTCCCCTGCCTCCTGTTACCATCCGCCTTAGACGCATAGTTCGGGACCCCCTACCCGAGATCCGCCGGTTTTGACACCGACAGCCGCCGCTACCTTTTCGGACGTGGGTTGCATGCTAGATTCCGAGGTGGCCTCGAATATCTTGGCGTGCACGTCCTTGATCTTGGCGTTGATGGCCTCGACCCGAACCAGGGCGACATCGGCAACACAGACGGCAGCTCGAGCGCTCTCGGCATTTGCAGCCGCCGTCACAGCAGCAGCTGCAGCCATCTCGGCTGCTCTAGCTGCCCTGTCGGCTGCTGTAGACGCCCTTTCGGCGGATGCGGCCACGCTTATTGCGGATGCGGCGACACTCTCGGCGTAGGCGGTCGCGCTCTCTGCGCAGGCTGCGATGCTCGGCGAGGACGCGGCCACCATACGGGCCTTCACGAAGTGTTTCTACGGTGTCATCTTGGCAAGAAGGGGTTGCGGGAATGGGGATCGGGATTCATGGATTTAGGGGTTACCGGCACTGAAGCAGACGAGCCGGCGAAGCTTAAGGAGGAAGACTTAAATAGACCCATGAATTTTCATCACAAAGGGTTCCTAGAAAGAATCGTGTGTGATGTTCTTGATATTTTTTATTAGCTGTGAAAGACGAATTTGGAGTAAAGTGGCAACGGCTGGTGTTTTAAATGTATGAGAAAATTTATAGTACTAATACAACTATCATGTCAAATTTTGGAAAATTTCAGGGGTCATTTGACCTTTTAAGACATTTAAGTGATTTTCTATCCATTTAATGACCGCAATTCAAACTTGAACTACATGTACATGCAACAGCTAACCATAACGGTTTGAAAAGTCATATTTAGTGTACTTGTGTACGAGTTAATTCCATGTGAAGTAAATTGGAAGGAATTTTAAAACATATTGGTCTCACGGCTATGACACAATTAAGCATGGAGTGCCATGGCATTTAAATTCCAAAAAATTAAAAAAAGATCAGAAACACATGAAACCTTGCTTGATGTAATGTCATGCCACCAAGATGATGTGGTAATTTTTTGGCATGTTTGACGAAACTTTGGACACATACCCCTCACAAACTGAAGCAACTCACTAGAAGGCTCGTGGTTCTGAGAGGGAACAATGCATGTTTGATTACGAACGACAGATAGCTTCCTCTTACGACCTTCAATTTTTTCTACATTTAACGTGCACTAATAAAACTGTCATGTGAAAATTAGGAAAATTCTAGGGGTCATTTGACCTTTTAAAGATATTTAAGTGATTTTCTAGCCATTGAATGACCGTAATTCAATTTTGAACTACATCTACATGCAACAGCTAACCATAACAGTTTGAAAAATCATATTTGTGTCCTTGTGTATGAGTTAATTCCATGTGTAGTAAATTAGAATGAATTTTCAAACATATTGGTGTCACGACATGGACACATGCATGGAGTTCCATGGCATTTAAATTCCAAAAAATTAAAAAATGATCAGAAAACATGAAACCTTGCTTGATGTAAGGTCATGCCACCAAGATGATGTGGTAAAATAATTGGCCTGTTTGATGAAAGTTTGGACCCACACCCCTCACAAACCGTAGCAACTCACTAGAAGGCTCATGGTTCCGAGAGGGAACAATGTATGTTTGATGACGAACATGAGATAGCTTGCTCTTATGGCCTTCAAATTTTTTCTACATTTAACGTGCACTAATACATCTGTCATGTGAAAATTTGGAAAATTCTAGGGGTCATTTGACCTTATAAAGACATTTAAGTGATTTTCTATCCATTTAATGACCGTAATTCAAATTTGAACTACATCTACATGCAACGGCTAGCCATAACGGTTTGAAAAATCATATCTTTGTGTACTTGTGTGTGAGTTAATTCCATGTACAGTAAATTAGAAGGAATTTTCAAACATATTGGTGTCACGGTCAGGACACACATGCATGGAGTGCCATGCCATTCAAATTCCAAAAAAAAAGATCAGAAACACATGAAACCTTGCTTGACGTAATGTCATGCCACCAAGATGATGTGGTAAAATAATTGGCCTGTTGGACGAAAGTTTGGACACACACCCCTCACAAACCGGAGCAACTCACTAGAAGGCTCGTGGTTTCGAGAGGGAACAATGCATGTTTGATGACGAACGGGTGATAGCTTTCTCTTATGGGCTTCAAAAAAATTCTACAATTAATGTGCACTAATACAACTGTCATGTCAAAATTTGGAAAATTTCAGGGGTCATTTGACCTTTTAAAGATATTTAAGTGATTTTCTAGCCATTTAATGACCGTAATCCAAAATTGAACTACATCTAGATGCAGCGGCCAACCATAACGGTTTGAAAAAAATTGAGTACTTGTGTGCGAGTTAATTCCATGTGCAGTAAATTGGAACGAATTTTCAAACATATTGGTGTCACGGCTTGGACACATGCATGGAGTGCATGGCATGGCATTTAAATTCCAAAAATTTAAAAAATCATTAGACGACGTAAATATTTGGTGCTCAAAAAAGAAAATGTAAAGATCTGGCAATACAATTGGCCCCACACGATTGGCACTCTATTTCGCGCCTTGAGGTGAGTGGCGCGGGTTATTAACCAGACAAGGTTCTGTATTGGAAACCGTTAGCAATTAAGTTCACACACGGATTTTGCTACGGGAATCATGTGTAATTCAAACTACAATACTCGTAAATTCCAGCGACCGGCGTGTGTACTGTTCCTGTCGATCTAGATTCCGTCCGCCAATAAATACTAACTTGCTCACGTCGTCCCGCCTGCATTTTCATCTACATCCTTCCCTCGCTCACCCTCTATCTCTCTATCTCTCTCTCTCTCTCTCTCAAATCTCGACCATGGCGCTACCGATCTGCCCACGCACCGACAAGGTGGTGCCGTCCCCCTAGGATGCTCAGCCAAAGAGCAGTGACAAGGAGGACCCCTACGCGCCGCCAGACGCGGTTGCGTCGGACCCCCAACTTTGGAGTCGTTTTGGGGCCAGTACAATCATTGTCTATGGAAGTCTCTGCGCTAGCTGAGAAAGCCAGGCAAGTGGCGTTCAAAAAGGAGATGGTGAAGGAGGAAGCCAGGTACAAGGTGGCCTGTGAAGCCCGTGATGCCGCCTGGAAAAAGGAGGCGGTGGAGCTTTGGGGCGGGCGTGTTGTCATGCAGAGAAGGTGTACGAAGACGGGTACTTCACGAGGAAGGTCAAAGGCACTAGGCGCCTCATCGCTGCGTGGAGGTGGGCCGATAAGCTCCAGCGTGCCACTGACGAGGAGCTCTGGTGGGCGCCCAATGAAATGGCAAGATCGTTCGCGCTCGACCACCAACAAGAGGCAGATCGGTACGTCAAGCGCTGCGAGGCGGAGGCGGCGAAGTACTGCCTCCCCGCTGGGAAGACGCTGCGCACCAAGGAGCTGCTGGCGAGGGGTTGCCGGAATACTGCCCCCAGGAGGGATTATTAGTTTTAGTATGGTTCATTTTCAATTTTATGCATTGTACCTAGTAGTTAAGTATCATCACATATATGTGATGATATTATATATATTCTATGATGAAGTAATGAACAATTAATATATATTATGAATTCCATTTTATATCTATTTTTGTATACTAATTTGTATCTAGCTATTATCATCCACATATACACAATGGAAAGCATATAAACACACATCGAAACAGAACATATAAGAACGGAAAACAGAATACACACATTGAAACAGAGCAATAAATAGAGCAATATTATGATTGCTGTGAATACATAGCGATCCACGTCAAAATGACTCAACAAACTAAAACGCGTCCATCAGACCATGACCAGCAGCCCTTGCCTATGGTAGCTCTTGGCTCTGGCCGAACTCATGCAGGCGTTCGTCCAAGCGGTTGACACGCTCGCTGTACATCTGGAGTGCGATCTCGAGCTCAAAGTTGGCTATTTCATCGGAGATCACCAGCTCGAGGATGTGGCGGTCATGTTCCTCTACTGCGCCCAGGTGGACACCTGGGCCAAGGAGGCGGTCGAGCCTAGCGAGTAGTGCGTTGGCATCGAGCGGGCCGCAGACAAGGTGAATGGTGCGACCCATGCGAACGGCGCGACAGGCGTCCGGTGCAAGTACGGCGCGGCCGTCCTCTGGTGCAAGTACGGTGCAGAGGGCCTCTGACCACTCCTGGCGAGGAATGAGGGTACTGACGGGACGTGTACTCAGCTGTGACACCTTGTCGGCAGCAGGCAAGCGCCGATGGATCCGCTCTTGCTATGCGGCGCGCTGCGCCTCTTGCTCTGCGACGCTCCAACGGTCTCGCCGTGCGGCGAGCCGCAGCCTACGACGCGGATGCGCCTAGCTTGCTGTGCGGCGCACCATCGATCATGTCGTGTGGCAGGCTACAGCCTCTCGACGCTGACATGCCTATCTTGATCCATGACGCTTAAGCGCCATGCGCTAAGGGTCTCACTACAAAAAAAACCACTTCTATGATGATACATGTTTGTCATAGTAGGTCATGTTTTCTGTCATGCATGTACATCCATGACGATTTTATGACAGAATCAAGATAGTCATACCTGTGCTGTCGTAGAAGTGTTCCATGACATTACCAAAATTTTCATCACAGAATTGTCCACTTACATGACGATAAATCGCGCGTCATAGAAGTGCTTTCATCAAGGGTAACCGACACATGGCATCCACCGTAACAGCTCAGACCAATAGGGATTTTCCACGTGTAAATTCTCATTTGCCGGTAGATCCACGTGTCGGCCCAATGTTCGGACAGTTGTCATCCAACGAATGGACGGGACACACCTGTGATACTCGACACGTGTCTCGGCCCAACAGTGGCCCATTCAGGTTAAAAGGCCGGGCCTGTCAAAATAAGCGGGCCGACCCATTAGCGACCTACTTGAGTCAGGCCCATTCATAAGCACGACCCATACAAGTTACACAGAATCAGCCCATCAAAGGCCCATTCTAGATTTGACAATTTCCAGCCCATCATCAGTTTCAGCCCATTAATGGCCCACTATGTCTTTGGGCCCAATTACAGCCCGAGCTTCTTTCAGCCTGTTAGCAGCCCATCATTAGGTCTAGCCCGTTAATGGCCCGGAACGTCTTTCGGCCTTTTCTCGGCCCATTCTGCAGTCGGGCCAACTTCTAGCCTGTTGTGACTTTAGGCCTGTTCTCGGGCCATTCGGTAAATGGGCCAATTCCTAGCCCATTTTGTCTTTTGGCCTGTTAATGACCCGCACAACAGTTGGGCCTTTGACTGTGCAATCTAATTTTGGGTCCATTAGGGGCCCATGTTCTGCAGGGCAAAAGTTTAGCCTGACGTGACTTTCGGCCTGTTAAAAGCCTAGTTTGCAAATTGGGCCTCCTCTGACCAAAAACACTTTCGGCCTCTTACTGGCCCGTAAAGTAAAAGGGCTGAGACAAAATTGACATTTATTTCGCCCTACTAGAGGCCCGCGGGCCATTTCCATTTATACGGCCCTATCGAGCTTTCGGCTCGTTAACGGCCTGCTAAGAGCCATTGTTATGGTGGGCCACATCATTTGGGATCCACTAAATACTATTTTGACCAACCCAATTAAGGTCCGCTTTGACTACACATGTTTGATCGTTCATATGTCGTCTAGGAAATGTTTGGGCGTGTTGGCCCCCGTTTCAACAATATAGCATATTCAAAGAATTATCCTACTCTATACTATCGCCTCTAAAAACATACACTATACAATAAAGAGACTAAGGCATAGAAACATAGACTAATCCTACACTATACAATAAAGAAACTACAGCCGATTATACCCACTGGGCATTATAGTTCGGCACCAGTGATAATAAAGCGTACACAACCAACACTTTACATACACTGGGCAAATAAAGCTCATACATCATGGACACGCATCAACAGAAATTACCATTTGAACTATAATATCTTCAGAAAATAGGATTGGCTGGATTCAGATAGCACAAATTTCAGTCTGCAAAATATCCAATTCCTTCGTGGTTACCTCAGTGTCTCGTTTCATTTTTTGACTCCTGCATCTAATACCTGTAAGTCCAGTCTCAAGTTGTTGATTGCATGTTGAGAATCATGTACACGTTGTCTTGCCACCTCTAGTTGATGCTTGAGAACATTAGCACATTCCAATTCCAATTCATAATCATTCGGTAACGGCCATGCTGCACTGCTCATAGATCTTTGTGTTGATGTCACTTCATCCTGAAATGTTTCTGTAAGTACACATGACTAGGGCAGAAATATAGTTACAACAGTGAAGCGAGCAAGACAGACTATTTTATACATGGAAAACAGGACTAACGATAATGCTACACGTCATCAAGCATAAGCAGGTGATATTTGAAAAATTATAAAAATGGTAGTCTGTGTAGCCCGCATATAGAAATCTCTCTTAGCTCACCAGAGGAGCATGATGTTGGGGCCAAATCCAAAACACAGACATGTTACAAATTTAGACAACATGTTGCGTATAAGTAAGCAAGCAGTTGGCCATTCTATAGCTCAATTAAAGTCTTAGGGAGCATAATGAACAGTAGAGGGATTCATACAAACCTACTACAGCAAGCAAAACTATGCAATCATTAGCCTAGTATAAACTAGATTGTGAGCCTCATGGAGTAATAGTTGGTTAATAGACTTCAAAGCTTCAGGCACACTTCACCAGAGTAATTAAATGGTAAGGCCTTTAATTGTGTCAACTAATAGTTATACAAGTAGCAAACATCAGGCATCATTGTTTGGGCATCTCATTAACTGAGGACAAATAAAGCAATTGAAAAGAACAATTTAACTATGCCTGAAACAAACAAGCAATTGAACTGTTGAGTTGGCAGCATGCATACATGCACGCCTCAATAACACCCATGGCCTAGCTACATTTACTATGTAAAGAAACAAGTAATGTAATATTGTTTGTCCCCTATGAAGTATCTCGACTAGTATGTAATCAATATCCTAGTAATGATAGGGAGGCTAATGATGTGAATATGCGTTTGGTTATGAAATTTACAACTCTACCATGGCAGGAAGCAGTTTCACACTGGTCACTACTATAAGATGTTTTAGATATTAAAAAGTAGACTACATCCGTAATGAGTGAACATACACATTAAGAAACTCCATGCTGATGGGCTTTTGGAATCACTTGATGCTTGCGAACCATGCCTCATGGGCAAGTTGACTAAGACTCCATTCTCCGGAACAATGGAGCGAGCCACTGACTTATTGGAAATAATACATACTGATATATGCAGTCCGATGAGTGTTGAGGCTCGCGGCAGGTATCATTATTTTCTGACCTTTATAGATGATTTGAGTAGATATGGGCATATCTACTTAATGAAACATAAGTATGAAACATTTGAATAGTTCAAAGAATTTCAGAGTGAAGTGGAAAATCATCATAACAAGAAAATAAAGTTTCTATGATCTGATCATGGAAGCGAATATTTGAGTTACGAGTTTGATCTTCATTTGAAACAATGTGGAATAGTTTCGCATCTCACGCCACCTGGAACACCATAGCGTAATGGTGTGTCCAAACGTCGTAACCGTACTTTATTAGATATGGTGCGATCTATGATGTCTCTTACCGATTTACCACTATCGTTTTGGGGTTATGCTTTAGAGACGGCTGCATTCACGTTAATTAGGGCACCATCTAAATCCGTTGAGACGACACCATATGAACTGTGGTTTGGCAAGAAACCTAAGCCGTTGTTTCTTAAAGTTTGGGGTTGTGATGCTTATGTGAAAAAGCTTCATCCTGATAAGCTCGAACCCAAATCAGAGAAATGTGTCTTCATAGGATACCCAAAGGAAACTGTTGGGTACACCTTCTATCACAGATCTGAAGGCAAGGTATTCGTTGCTAAGAATGGATCCTTTCTAGAGAATGAGTTTCTCTCGAAAGAAGTGAGTGGGAGGAAAGTAGAACTTGATGAGGTAATTGTACCTTCTCCCGAATTGGAAAGTAGTTCATCACAGAAATCAGTTCTAGTGATGCCTACACCAATTAATGAGAAAGTTAATGATGATGATCATGAAACTTCAGATCAAGTTACTATCATAGTACGTTCCGCACCGGAGTGGTACAATAATCTTGTTCTGGAAGTTATGTTACTAGACCATGATGAACCTACGAACTATGGGGAAGCGATGTTGAGGCCAGATTCCGCGAAATGTCTTGAGACCATTAAATCTAAGAAGGGATCCATGAATGAGAACAAAGTATGGACTTTGGTTGACTTGCTCGATGATCGGCAAGCCATAGAAAATAAATGGATCTTCAAGAAGAAGACTGATGCTGATGGTAATGTTACTGTCTACAAAGCTCGACTTGTTGCAAAAGGTTTTTGACAAGTTCAAGGAGTTGACTACTGTCGGTGTCAAAACCGGTGGATCTCGGGTAGGGGGTCCCGAACTGTGCGTCTAAGGTCGATGGTAACAGGAGATAGGGGACACAATGTTTACCCAGTCTCGGGCCCTCTCTATGGAGGTAATGCCCTACTTCCTGCTTGATTGATCTTGATGAATATGAGTATTACAAGAGTTTATCTACCACGAGATCATAATGGCTAAACCCTAAAAGTCTAGCCTGTCTGACTATGATTATGAGGATATATGTCTACGGACCTAGCCCTTCAGTTTATATAGACACCGGAGGGATCTAGGGTTACATAAGGTCGGTTACAGAGAAAGGAATCTTCATATTTGGACGACAAGCTTGCCTTCCACACCAAGGAGAGTCCCATCCGGACATGGGTAGAGTCTTCGGTCTTTGTATCTTCACAGCCCATCAGTCCGACCCATGTGCAATAGGTCGGACGCTCGAGGACCCCTTAGTCCAGGACTCCCTCAGTAGCCTCCGAACTAGACTTCAATGACAAGGTGTCCGGCACGCAGATAGTCTTCAGAATTGCAAGGCGGGTTCCTCGTTCAATGACTTCAAAGTGATGTATTCGGCTTTCCATTTAATGTTGCACCCCTCGGCTTCCACGCCTTCCAGACTTCAGCTTCCACGTGGCGAGTGAATACGAGAGGTCGGGGTATTTTTGCACATACCACCCTAACCGTACAAGAGAGGTTCCTATTTAAAGAGAATAGATCTCAGATCCATTCCACACCCCGTGGAAAAATCCTCAGAGCTTGCTAAGCAGAACCACCCGAACATGGCTAACGCTCGTAGCTCTTCCTCTCTTCCCCATGGCTCCGAAAAGGGTGATTGGGAGAGATGCTCCGTATCTCATAGTCAGCTGTCGAAGCTGCAAAAACAGGGCTTTCTTCCTCCCGCGGATCTAGTCGCCGTATGAGCAGGGCTGACGTCCTTCAATGGCGGGGTTCAGGCGGAGAACTTCCCCAATCCGTCCAGGGGGGAACGAGTATGCTTCGTTCCCTTCTTACTAAGAAGCGTCGGATTTCCAATCCATCCTTTCCTCCGAGGACTTCTGGAGTATTACGGCCTCCAAATGCACAATTTCACTCCCGCCTCCATCCTGCACATCACGGGTTATGTTGCTCTATGCGAGCTATTCCTAGGCTGCGAGGCCCATTTTGAATTATGGAGAAAACTGTTCTGCCTCATCCCTCGTAATCAAGGGGGTCAATATTCGAAGTGGGAGGAGCCGAAGTGTGGTGTATCGCCGGGAACAGATACCTGTCCGGCAAGCCGAAGAAGGCTTCCGAAGAGTGGCCTTTCGAATGGTTCTATATTGATGACATTGCTCTTCCTGACCCAGTCTGAATGGGCCTCCCCGAATTTCCAAGTGCTCCGTTGAAGAAACGCCATAGCTGGCGTCCTTGGAGCCTCGAGGAGGAGGATAGCTCAGAAGTCAGTCAGTTGATGGGCAAGATTAAGATGCTTGCCCAATCCGGATTGTCAATAATCGAGGTACTGGCGATCTCCATAGTGCGGGGGTCCAACCACTCCAATATAGAGGGCTTCCTATGTGGCACTATAGTGGGGAAGATGACGCCTCACGCTGCGGTCGGAAGGGTCCGAAAGCCCCCGCCGCTTTGGTCAAAATATTGGCCGAACTATACAAAGGGGAGAAGGAGGAGTTCACTCGTCTCCAATGTCGAGATGGATTTTCCATGTATAATCCTCCTAGCTGGGTAAGCTCCAATCCCACCATTTTACTCCTCTCCCTGAATCATTTTCGATGGACAGTAACCTATCCACTCGCTACAGGAATGGTGAAAAGCTATCGAGGGGATCCATAGCCCCGCTCCCCAGCCAGAGGGTCACAACCGGGACCTTGACCCCGGATTCGAAGAAGATCCGGACATATTTGTGGAGCTCGAGGATGCAGTATTTTATCAGACGAGTTACGATGGTACGGGAGTACCCATCATCGCCGATTACCCCGGTCTCCTCCCTGCTTCACATGTGAGTAATTTAAAAGACACCTTCTTCGAAAGAGCTTCCTTACCATGGCTCACCCACCACACTATTTTGTGTTCCAAAGGGGAGGCACTCGACGCCATAACGTGCACCAGAAGCGTCTCCGAGGAGAACGGCGCCTGCGCTGAGCATATCTTCGAAGAGGAAGGCAAATGATAACACGTCAGAACCCTCGTCAAAGAGGGTAAGGCTTTCTTTTCAAGAATACATCTTCTAATTGCCACATCAAATTGTGATGCCATTCGCCGCATTCTATCAGGAAAAGTATCTGCCGGACTGTGTCCAGGGATCTGGCCGGACGTGCCTCCACTAGTGAGGTTTCGGACCCTGCCCTAAGGACAGGGGCTGACACGGGAGTGGCGCCGAACTGTCCTTCCATAGAGGATTCAGACGGTATATCCGTCACGAACTCTGAAGTGGAGAGCACCATGAATCATCATCGTCGGAGGGCCGCTCTTCGTGACCCCGGCTTTTCAAAGGAGGCATTTGATGCCTTCAGCTCGGCCGATGCGTACACCTGAGCTGCTCGGGATGGGCTTGCCAGAGCCATGGACCATCATATGAAAGATATGCAGGTAAGTGTAGATTTAATAATCATACACCAGTAGCCCCGAGACTTAAAGTAGTTGATACAACTGATTTAAGGATCATTGTATAATCAGTCACTTATGGAGAAGAACAACCTGTTATCTCAGGGACTAGAAAAGTATCAGACCCAGCTAACTGCTGCCAATGCCGAACTAGAGAAATCCAAGAAGGCGTCTCCTGGTAATGTCCCCCTCCATCGAGAAAACATAATGGTATACCAATAATGCTAACACAGTTGCTCACCTCTTAATATGATCGTTAGAGCAACTGCAAGAGCAACTGAAGGCCGCTCAAGACGGAGAACGAGAAGCCAAAAAACTACTAGCCGCGGGTGAGCGTGTGCTAACACAAGTTGTGGAGGAGAAAAACAAGCTCCAGGATTCCAATACCCAACTGGGCGAGGAACTGAAAGATGTACGGGCCTAGCTGGCTGACTCCGTAAAGGAGAATAAAAGGCTGCGAGGTGGCATATTCAGTATGTGGTCGAACTTACCTTCGAATAATTTGGAGATAAAGGGGACTGACAGAGTTATGTCTGCAGGCATGCTGACTGGTCGTCTTGAAGAGGAGATGTCCGGATTCTTGAGCGATCTGCTACAAGAGCTGTCGCAGGTGCACGAGCAGGCTCGGCAGACGATGCGAAGTGTTGCCAAGGCCTTATGGACATCCGCCTCCCCTCCATGAAAGATGGAGGAGCTTATACAACTATTCAAGGGAGTGCGACGACGCTTTCGATTGTGGAAGATATCGGCCTACCAGGAAGGTGCACGAGAAGCCTGTGCCATGGTGAAAACACGGTATACCAAGCTTGATTCGAATCATATGGCTTGGGTCGGACCTCTAGGGTCATATGGGAAAGAAGTTCCTGTTAATTTGGTATATGTCCAAGTAGAAGTAGCCGCCAAGTATTCCCAGGAGGATTGTAAGTTAGACAGCCTACTGGACGGTATAGAGGAGGAAATTTTTGAGTCCAAGTGACTATGTACTTTCCTTGACATATGTAACTCTAGCTGAGTTGTAAAACGATTGTCATGGCAGACCTTTTCGCTTCGACCTCTGGACCTGAAGGTGCGGAGTGTTTCCGAATACCTGAGTGGTAAAATAGACCGGGGTATGCGTGGAAACTAGGCATAGGGGTCATAGTTGCTTGAAAAGACAAGTTGTATCCGGCTAGTTATGTTATATTACATTATGGTTGTAAGAAACATCTTCCAGAGAGAATAGTTTCATTAAGGGTTCCTTCCCCTGGGTGTGCATGCGTTAAAATGCATGTCCGAACTGTGATTGGAAAAAATCGCAGTATACATAACATCCGGGGGTTCACCATGGGGTGAATGCAAAAACATTTTTAATCCACCGACCGAATATTCCCTTAATAACGTCTTCACCCAGTCTGAGGTACACATCCGGATGACCCGGCAGTAACAATCATAGAGGTGCTCCCTTTATGCCCTAGCCGAACTAACGGGAACGTAGGGCATAAGCACAAGAGCCAGGCAACCCAGCTTGGCCAAAACTTAAGTCATATCGATGCATATAATGGCGAAGAAAAGGTACATATGGGAAAAACGCATATGTGATGAGCTTGATGCTCGAAAAATAAGAATAAGCTTCTATCTGGGAAGCCCCCAGGTATAATGGACGTACATGTTCGAGGATGTGTACATCACAGGTGCACGGTTTAGCCATGCGAAAGCTTTAAGGCTTAGAAAAAAGGAAGAACGAAAAGAGATGAAAAAAATAAAGGAAACAACAGGGAGAAGGAGACGAACAAATAGTTCGACGCTATGCATAGAATCTTCGGAGTCTGGCCGCGTTCCAGGGGTTCGGCTCTAGGCGGTTGTCTGATGCAGCACGCATGCTGTATGCTCCTCCAGTGAGAACTTCATCAATGATGAAGGGACCTTCCCACTTGGGCTTGAGCTTGTCCTTTTTTTTCTACGGCAAGCGTAGAACGAGTTCGCCAACATTATAAGTCTTGGCCCGTACTTCTCTACTTTGATATCTGCGGGCCTGCTGTTGATAAAATGCGGAACGGGCTTTTGCAACATCGCACTCTTCCTCCAGGGCATCTAGGCTGTCCTGCCGATCAAGCTCGGCCTCTCTCTCTTCGTACATGCGCACTCGAGGTGAGTCATGAATAATATTGCAGGGCAACACAGCCTCCGCGCTATACACCATGAAGAAAGGTGTATATCCAGTAGTGCGGTTGGGCGTGGTCTGCAGCCCCCAGAGTACGGAGTCAAGCTCCTCAACCCAGTGCTTGTCTAATTCTCTCAAAGACCGCACTAGTCTGGGTTTGATGCCGCTCATAATAAGACCATTGGCCCGTTCAACTTGACCGTTTGTTTGCAGGTGATAGACAGAGGCGTAATCGAGCTTAATGCCCAGATTAGCACACCAAGTTTTCACCTCATCGTCTGTGAAATTGGAGCCGTTATAGGTGATGATGCTGTGTGGAACACCATAACGGTGCACCACGCCGGATATGAATTCTATCACTAGCCCCGCCTCGACCGTTTGAACCGGTTTGGCCTCTATCCACTTAGTGAATTTATCGACCATGACCAGCAGATACTTTCTCTTATGGCTTCCTCCTTTAAGGGCTCCGACCATATCAAGCCCCCATACCGCGAAAGGCCAAGTGATGGGGATCGTTTGTAGAGCGGTGGGGGGCATATGGCTTTGGTTGGTGAAGAGTTGGCACCCGACGCAACGTTGGACAAGGTCTTGTGCATCTGCTCGGGCCGTTGGCCAGTAAGAACCTGTACGTAAGGCCTTGCTAACAAGGGCTCGAGCTACGGCGTGGTGACCGCCGAGACCGGCGTGAATTTCAGCCAAGAGCTGCCGCCCCTCTTCCTCGGAGATACATCTTTGAAGAACTCCGGTAGCACTTTTATTGTAGAGCTCTCCGTCGTGAACCTTGTAGGACTTCAAATGCCGGACAATGCGGTGAACCTCATTTTGATCCTCCGGGAGTTCTCTCCTATTAAGGTAGGCCAAGAAGGGTTCGGTCCATGGGGCAATGAATGCCAAGATGAGATGGGCCGACGGTGTTATTTCGGTGGCTGAGCCCCCGATGATATTGTTGTGTTCGGAATCTGGGGTTGTGTTCAGATCCGGACTGATGTTGCTGCTCTCCCCTTGCCACACCATGGACGGCTTAAAAAGCCTTTCCAGAAAGATGTTAGGTGGGAACGGGTTGCACTTAGCACCGATGCGAGCAAGGACGTCCGCCGCTTGATTACTTTGTCGAGCCACGTGATGAAACTCGAGCCCCTCGAACCGAGCCGACATTTTTAGGACGGCGTTGTGAGAAGCCGCCATCTTCGGATCGTTGGCATCAAAATCTTCATTTACTTGAGATATTGCGAGGTTTGAGTCCCCGCGCACTTCCAGGCGTTGTATGCCCATGGATACAACCATCCGGAGACCATGCAATAAGGCCTCATATTCGGCTGCGCTATTGGAGTATGTGTATAATATTTGGAGCACGTACTGGACTACGTCTCTAGTGGGGGACATTAAAACAACGCCCGCTCCTAATCCTGCCAGCATTTTAGAACCATGAAAATACATAACCCAGTTGGAATATGTGCCGTACTCTTTAGGGAGTTCGGCCTTTGTCCATTCGGCGACAAAGTCCGCCAGTACTTGGGCTCGACGCGGTTTGTATGTTATGTCAAATGGAAGGAGCTCAATGGCCCATTTGGCTATCCAGCCCGTAGCATCGCAGTTGTTTATTATGTCATTGAGTGGTACTTCGAAAGCCACCGTGATAGAACATTCTTGGAAGTAGTGTCGTAGCTTCAGGGATGCCATGAAGACCGCGTATGCTATCTTTTGGTAATGAGGGTACCAGGATTTGCATGGTGTGAGGACAGTGGATACGTAGTATACCGGCTTCTGAAGCAGTAATTTGTGTCCGTCCTGCTCTCGCTCAACGACGAGCACGGCGCTCACCACCTGGTGTGTTGCCGATATGTATAATAGCATTGGTTCACCGATGTTCGACGCGGCCAGGATTGGGTTGCTCGCAAGAAGGGTTTTTATTTCTTCCAGTCCGGCTGTTGCCGCATCCGTCCACTCGAAGTGATTGGTGCGCCGGAGGAGGCGATACAGTGGCAATGCCTTTTCTCCCAATCTGGAGATAAAGCGGCTTAGAGCTGCCACGCATCCTGCGAGTTTTTGGACCTGTTTAAGGTCCGTTGGCGTAGCCAATTGTGGCAAAGCTCGGATTTTGGTTGGATTTGCTTCAATTCCTCTATTGGAAACGATGAAGCCTAGCAGCTTTCCAGCAGGGACGCCGAAAACACACTTTTCCGGATTGAGCTTGATGTCATATGCACGGAGGTTGTCGAATGTGAGACGTAAATCGTCTATTAGTGAATTGATGTGCCTAGTTTTAATGACGACGTCGTGCACGTATGCTTCAATTGTCTTGCCGATCTGTTTCTCTAGGCATGTTTGAATCATGCATTGGTAGGTGGCCCCAACATTTTTGAGCCCAAAGGGCATGGTGTTGAAGCAGAATGGCCCATATGGGGCAATGAATGCCGTTGCGGCTTGATCGGACTCCTTCATTTTGATTTGATGGTATCCGGAATATGCATCGAGGAAGCATAGTGAGTCGTGTCCTGCGGTGGCATCAATGATCTGGTCGATGCGGGGGAGGGGGAAGGGATCCTTAGGGCATGCCTTATTGAGGTCCTTGAAATCGATGCACAGGCACCAGGATTTCTCCTTCTTTGGCACCATCACCAAGTTTTCTAGCCAGTCCGGGTGTTTTATTTCTCTAATGAATCCGGCCTCGATTAGCTTGGCTAGCTCCTCCCCCATAGCTTGACGTTTGGGTTCGGAAAAGCGCCGTAGTGTTTGCTTGACCAGTTTATATCCCTTCAATATATTGAGGTTGTGTTCGGCCAATCTGCGTGGGATTCCTGGCATATCCGAGGGGTGCTAGGCGAATATATCCCAGTTCTCGCGCGTGTCGACCGTTGGGTCTAGTTGTGCCCCGATAGATGCTGTCTTCTTGGGGTCCGTTGGATGGACTTGGAATTTGACTATTTCTTCTGCTGGTTTGAAGGAGGTGGATTTGGGTCGTTTGTCCAGGATTACATCGTCCCTATCCATCATGGAGCGTAATGCGGTTAATTCTTCGGCCGCTAGGGCTTCAGATAATGCCTCAAGGGCCAGGGATGCGGTTTTATTTTCGGCGTGGAGTGCTATGTCCAGATCACTGGCGAGAGTGATTATGCCGTTGGGCCCGGGCATCTTGAGCTTCATATACCCGTAGTGAGGTATAGCTTAGAAGCGTGTAAATGCATCTTGCCCCAATAGGGCGTGATATCCACTGTTGAAAGGGGCCACTTGGAAGGTTAATTCTTCGGTCCGATAGCTCTCCGGTGTGCCGAATACCACGTCGAGCGTGATTTTTCCCGCCCATCGCGCCTCCCGACTAGGAATAATTCCTTGGAAGGTCGTGCTACTTTGCTCGATGCGGCTCCTGTCTATTTACATTTTACTAAGTGTATCCTCATAAATGAGGTTTAGTCTGCTGCCGCCATCCATGAGAACCTTGGTGAGCCGGAAGCCATCCATGATCGGACTAAGGACCAAGGCGGCTGGTGCCCGGACTGTCCTGAATTTTGGTTCATCATCGGCATTGAAAGTTATGGCCGTGTCATGCCAAGGGTTTGTTGCTGCGATTTGGCAGACTTCGGGGAGGTCACGGAGTGCCCTTTTACGCTTACTGTTTGAAGCAAAAGTCTCGAAGACTGTCAATACTCTGAGGTTGTCGTCTTCTGGGGGATATTGCTCCAGGTTGTTTTTGGTGAGGATATCCTCGCCACTCTTGGCCACCTGCCAGAGTATCCAACATGCTCTAAGGCTGTGAGTTGATATAGTATCCGGTGTTGCATGTAACTTGCATGGTCCATCGAGCCATCCCTCCAGAACGGTTCCGTGTCCTATAACGGGCTTATATTTCTTTACCATTGGGCCGGGCATGCCACAAGGGTACGTCCTTTTCACCCGAACGAGGGGTTGGGTGGAAACCGGCGGTTCCCAGCGAGCTGCCTGAGTTTTCCATGCGCTTTCCATTGCGCAGTACTTGTATACTATGGTTGCCAAGTCTGCGAAGCGTGATATGTGACGACGGTTGATGGCGTTGAGGATTCCTTCATCCATGTAATTGTTGCGGAATGCTGAGATCGCGTCTTTGTCGCGGCGATCTTCAATCTTATCTTTGACAAGGAGGAATCTGGCCCAGAAGTGGTGGACCGTTTCCTGAGACTGCTGTCGTATGCCCATGAGAGCGCTTATATCTGGGTGGGTGGTTTGAAATCCGAACCCTGGCCCAATTTAGGATCCAGAGTTTGAAGAACTTCTGAACTTCGTAGTTCAGGCTCCGGGATGTCAACTGATTTTTTGGGCTTGTCGTTCGATTCTATGTTCAGACGACAAGGCATGTCTTTCTGCAGGTAGGTGTCCGGCTCTTCAAGCTCAGAGATCCGAACGTAGTTCATTCTCAATATAGAGGAAGAGTTGTCGTCTTGCTCCTCTACTACCGCTATTTGATGGGTGATCGACGGAGTTTTAATTTCTCTTTGGTCGGTTTTAAGCCCAATCCGATCATAGGCTGTGGTGACCCCCAGGGCGGCGATGCGATCTAGGATCTCGTTTAAAGACGACAGCTCCGCCGGATCCATCTACTTGGAGTATTTGGATTCAACATGGAGGGGATTTTCAATGACCTGAGAAGTCATCGTCGGCTTAACGGTCGAACGGGCGGTCATGATGAAGCCGCCCAGCCAGAGGGTTTGGCCTAGGGCCAGTGCTCCTCCGGAGGTGATGTTTTCCTTGAGAACAAGGCGAGCCATCGATCCTATCTTTCGACGTCACAGCGGAACTCTCAATGAAATCACCAATGTTGGTGTCAAAACCGGCGGATCTCGGGTAGGGGGTCCCGAACTATGCATCTAAGGTCGATGGTAACAGGAGACAGGGGACACAATTTTTACCCAGGTTCAGGCCCTCTCTATGGAGGTAATACCCTACTTCCTGCTTGATTGATCTTGATGAATATGAGTATTACAATAGTTGATCTACCACGAGATCGTAATGGCTAAACCCTAAAATTCTAGCCTGTCTGATTATGATTATGAGGATATATGTCTACGGACCAGCCCTCCGCTTTATATAGACACCGGAGGGATCTAGGGTTACATAAGGTCGGTTATAGAGAAAGGAATCTTCATATGGAAGCCAAGCTTGCCTTCCACGCCAAGGAGAGTCCCATCCGGACACGAGTAGAGTCTTTGGTCTTTGTATCTTCACAGGCCATCAGTCCGGCCCATGTCCAATAGGTCGGACGCCCGAGGACCCCTTAGTCCAGGACTCCCTCAACTACGATGAGACCTTCTCACCCGTAGTGATGCTTAAGTCTGTCCTAATCATGTTAGCAATTGCCGCATTTTATGATTACGAAATTTGGCAAATGGATGTCAAAACTGCATTCCTTAATGGATTTCTTAAAGAAGAGTTGTATATGATGGAACCAGAAGGTTTTGTCGATCCTAAAGGTGCTAACAAAGTGTGCAAGCTCCAACAATCCATTGATGGACTGGTGCAAGCCGCTCGGAGTTGGAATATACGCTTTGATAGTGTGATCAAGGCATATAGTTTTATACAGACTTTTGGAGAAGCCTGTATTTACAAGAAAGTGAGTGGGAGCTCTGTAGCATTTCTAATATTATATGTGGATGACATATTCTTGATTTGAAATAATATGGAATTTCTTGATAGCATAAAAGTATACTTGAATAAGAATTTTTCAACGAAAGACCTCGGTGAAGCTGCTTATATATTAGGCATCAAGATCTATAGAGATAGATCAAGATGCTTAATTGGACTTTCACAAAGCACATACCTTGATAAAGTTTTGAAGAAGTTCAAAATGGATCAGTCAAAGAAAGGGTTCTTACCTATGTTACAAGGTGTGAAGTTGAGTCAGACTCAATGCCCGACCACTACAGAAGATAGAGAAAATGAAAGTCATTCCCTATGCCTCAGTCATAGGTTCTATCATGTATGCAATGCTGTGTACCAGACCTGATGTGTTCCATGCTATAAGTTTAGCAGGGAGGTACCAAAGTAATCCAGGAGTGGATAACTGGACAACAGTCAAGAACATCCTGAAATACCTGAAAAGGACTAAGGATATGTTTCTCATTTATGGAGGTGACAAAGAGCTTGTCGTAAATGGTTACATCGATGCAAGCTTTGACACTGATCCGGATGACTCTAAGTCACAATCTGGATACGTATTTATATTGAATGGTGGAGCTGTCAGTTGGTGCAGTTCAAAGCAGAGCATCATGGCGGGATCTACGTGTGAAGCGGAGTACATAGCTGCTTCGGAAGTAACAAATGAAGGAGTCTGGATGAAGGAGTTCATATCCGATCTATGTGTAATACCTAGTGCATCGGGTCTAATGAAAATCTTTTGTGACAATACTAGAGCAATTGCCTTAGCGAAGGAATCCAGATTTCACAAGAGAACCAAACACATTAAGAGATGCTTCAATTCCATCCGCGATCAAGTCAAGGAGGGAGACATAGAGATTTGCAAAATACATATGGATCTGAATGTTGCAGACCCGTTGACTAAGCCTCTTCCATGAGCAAAACATGATCAACACCAAGACTCCATGGGTGTTAGAATCATTACTATGTAATCTAGATTATTGACTCTAGTACAAGTGGGAGACTAAAGGAAATATGCCCTAGAGGCAATAATAAAGTTGTTATTTATATTTCCTTATATCATGATAAATTTTTATTATTTATGCTAAAATTGCATTAACCGGAAACTTGATACATGTGTGAATACATAGACAAAACAAAGTGTCCCTAGTATGCCTCTACTTGACTAGCTCGTTAATCAAAGATGGTTAAGTTTCCTGACCATAGACATGTGTTGTCATTTGATGAACGAGATCACATCATTAGGAGAATGATGTGATGGACAAGACCCATCCATTAGCTTAGCATAATGATCGTTAAGTTTTATTGCTATTGCTTTCTTCATGACTTATACATATTCCTCTGACTATGAGATTATGCTACTCCTGAATACCGGAGGAACATCTTGTGTGCTATCAAACCTCACAACGTAACTGGGTAATTATAAAGATGCTCTACAGGTGTCTTCGAAGGTGTTTGTTTGGTTGGCATAGATCAAGATTAGGATTTGTCACCCCGAGTATCAGAGAGGTATCTCTGGGCCCTCTCGGTAATGCACATCACTATAAGCCTTGCAAGAAATGTGACTAATGAGTTAGTTGCAGGATGATGCATTACAAAACAAGTAAAGAGACTTGCCGGTAACGAGATTGAACTAGGTATGAGGATACCGAGGATCGAATCTTGGGCAAGTAACATACCCATGACAAAGGGAATAACGTATGTTGTTATTGTAGTTTGACCGATAAAAGATCTTCGTAGAATATGTAGGAACCAATATGAGCATCTAGGTTCCGCTATTGTTTATTGACCGGAGATGTGTCTTGGTCATGTCTACAAAGTTCTCGAACCCGTAGGGTCCATACGCTTAATGTTCAATGATGATTTGTATTATGAATTATGTGTTTTGGTGACCGAAGTTTGTTCGGAGTCCCGTATGAGATCACGGACATGACGAGGAGTCTCGAAATTGCTGAGAGGTAAAGATTGATATATTGGACGGTGATATTCGCACACCGGAATGGTTTCGGAAAGGTTCGGGTATATTTCAGAGTACAGAGGGGTTACCGGAACCCCCTAGGGAATTATTGGGCCTACATGGGCCTTAGTGGAGAGAGAGGGGATCCCGCAAGGGGTGGCCCCGCTCCCCATGGGAGTCCGAATTGGACTAGGGGAGGGGTGGCGCCCCCTTTTCCTCTCCCTCCCCCTCTCCTTCCTTTTCCCCTTCGATGAGAAAGGAAAGGGGGGGGGGGCGTGGCGAATCCTACTAGGAGTGGAGTCCTAGTAGGAATCTCCCACATGGCGCGCCCCTTGGTGGCCGGACTCCTCCTCCCCTCCTTTATATATGGGGGCAGGAGGGCACACCATAGGACATCAATTGTTCTCTTAGCCGTGTGCGGTGCCCCCTGTACAGTTTACTCCTCCGGTCATAGCGTCGTAGTGCTTAGGCGAAGCCCTGCCCGGATCACATCACCATCTCCATCACCATGCCGTCGTGCTGACAAAACTCTCCCTTGACCCTCTGTTGGATCAAGAGTTCCACGGAAATCATCGAGCTGAACGTGTGCTGAACTCGAAGGTGCCGTGCATTCGGTACTAGATCGGTTGGATCGTGAAGATGTTCGACTACATCAATCGCGTTAACCTAACGCTTCCTCTTTCGGTCTACGAGGGTACGTAGACACACTCTCCCCCTCTCGTTGCTATGCATCTCCTAGATAGATCTTGTGTGATCGTAGGATTTTTTTTTGAAATTGCATGCTACATTCCCCAACAAATAGGATGTCCTAGTAATTGTAATACAGTGTGACTTACCTTAATTGGTTGAACAGGCTCAGCGCTGTGATACGTCTCCGTCGTATCTACTTTTCCAAACACTTTTGCCCTTGTTTTGGACTCTAACTTGCATGATTTGAATGGAACTAACCCGGACTGACGTTGTTTTCAGCAGAATTTCCATGGTGTTATTTATGTGCAGAAACAAAAGTTCTTGGAATGACCTGAAACTTTACGGAGACTATTTTTGGAAATAATAAAAAATCCTGGCACAAGATCAAGACCAGGGGCCCACACCCTAGCCACGAGGGTGGGGGGCGCGCCCCCTACCTCGTGGGCCCCCTGGAGCTCCTCCGACCTCAACTCCAACTCTATATATTCACTTTCGGGGAGAAAAAAAATCAGAGAGAAGGATTCATCGCGTTTTACGATACAGAGCCGTCGCCAAGCCCTAAAACCTCTTGGGAGGGCTGATCTGGAGTCCGTTCGGGGCTCCTGAGAGGGGAATCTGTCGCCATCGTCATCATCAACCTTCCTCCATCACCGATTTCATGATGCTCACCGCCGTGCGTGAGTAATTCCATCGTAGGCTTGCTGGACGGTGATGGGTTGGATGAGATTTATCATGTAATCAAGTTAGTTTTGTTAGGGTTTGATCCCTAGTATCCACTATGTTCTGAGATTGATGTTGCTATGACTTTGCTATGCTTAATGCTTGTCACTAGGGCCCGAGTGCCATGATTTCAGATCCGAACCTATTATGTTTTCATGAATATATGTGAGTTCTTGATCCTATATTGCAAGTCTATAGTCACCTACTATGTGTTATGATCCGGCAACCCCGGAGTGACAATAATCGGGACCACTCCCGGTGATGACCATAGTTTGAGGAGTTCATGTATTCAGTATGTGTTAATGCTTTGGTCCGGTACTCTATTAAAAGGAGGCCTTAATATCCCTTAGTTTCTGCTAGGACCCCGCTGCCACGGGAGGGTAGGACAAAAGATGTCATGCAAGTTCTTTTCCATAAGCACGTATGACTATATTTGGAATACATGCCTACATTACATTGATGAATTGGAGCTAGTTCTGTGTCACCCTAGGTTATGACTGTTACATGATGAACCGCATCCGGCGTAATTCTCTATCACCGATCCATTGCCTACGAGCTTTCCATATATTATTCTTCGCTTATTTACTTTTCCATTGCTATTGTTACAATCACTACAAAATACCAAAAACATTACTTTTTCTATCGTTACCTTTTGCTACCATTACCACTACTATCATATTACTTTGCTACTAAATACCTTGCTGCAGATATTAGGTTTCTAGGTGTGGTTGAATTGACAACTCAGTTGCTAATACTTGAGAATATTCTTTGGCTCCCCTTGTGTCGAATAAATAAATTTGGGTTGAATACTCTACCCTCGAAAACTATTGCGATCCCCTATACTTGTGGGTTATCAAGACTATTTTTTGGCGCCGTTGCTGGGGAGCATATCTCTATTCTTTGAGTCACTTGGGATTTATATCTGCTTATCATTATGAAGAACTTGAGAGATCCAAAAACCAAGATTTATCCCTCAACTAAGAGGGGAGGTAAGGAACTGCCATCTAGCTCTACACTTGATTCACCTTCTGTTTTGAGTAAGCTTGCGACACCTAAACCTGCTTCTGTTATTGATTCTGATATGTCGCATGTTATTGTTGATGCCACTTCTGCTATGCATGATACTTATGATGAAACTACTTCTATGCTTGATACTACTATGCCACTTGGTGAATTTCTTGATGAACAACTTGCTAGGGCTAGAGAGAATGAAATTATTGAAACTGATAATATTGATGAAAGTGATGATGAATACTCTCCCCCTAATAAAGATGAATTACCCGTTGTTCCCGAGGGTTATGTTATGGATGAAGAAGCTACTAGAGCTATTTTATCTTGCAATGATAGATATGATCCAAAGAGGTTATTAGCTAAATGGAAGCAACAATCCCTTAATGCTAGAATGAAACCTGACCCTGCTTTTGGTACTTCACCTATCTGTGTTACTGATAAGGATTATGAATTCTCTGTTGATCTTGATATAATTACTTTGGTTGAATCTGATCCTTTTTATGGCTATGAATCTGAAACTGTTGTGGCACATCTTACTAAATTAATGATATAGCCACCATGTTCACTAATGATGAGAGAACTCGCTACTTTTATATCCTTAAAATATTTCTGTTCTCATTAAAGGGTGATACTAATATATGGTTTAATTCTCTTGATCCTGGTTGTGTGCGTAGTCCCCAGGATATGATTTATTACTTCTCTGCTAAATATTTCCCTGCTCATAAGAAACAAGCTGCCTTAAGGGATATATATATAATTTTGTGCAAATTGAAGAAGAGAGTCTCCCACAAGCTTGGGGGAGGCTTCTCCAATTACTTAATGCTTTGCCTGATCATCCCCTTAAGAAAAATGAAATACTTGATATCTTTTATAATGGACTAACTGATGCTTCCAGAGATTACCTGGATAGTTGTGCTGGTTCTGTTTTCAGGGAAAGAACACCGGATGAAGCTGAAATTCTATTAAATAATATGTTGACTAATGAAAATAATTGGACACTTCCTGAGCCAATTCCTAAACCAACTCTGAAGAAGAGAGGGATTCTATTTCTCAGTCCTAAAGATATGCAAGAGGCAAAGAAATCCATGAAAGAAAAGGGTATTAAAGCTGAAGATGTTAAGAATTTACCTCCTATTTAAGAAATACATGGTCTTAATTTACCGCCTGTTGAAGAAATGCATGATTTTAATCCATCTCCTATTGAAGAAATACATGGTCTTGATAACCCGACACGGGTAGTAAAGGTAAATTCTCTCTATAGATATGATAAAGCTGAAATCCCATTTACTAAGTTTGCTAGCACATGCTTAAATGAGTTTGATAAATTTATGGTTAAGCAAGAAGACTTCAATGCTTATTTTGGTAGAGAATTAAAACGCAGTGCTGATATGCTTGAACACTTGGGTGATTATATGGCTAATGTCAAAGGTGAATTAAACTTATTAGTAAACATGCTTCTATGGTTACCACTCAAGTAGAACAAGTACTTAAAGCTCAAAATGATTTGCTCAGTGAATTGAATAGTAAGAATAAGGACTATGCTGTTAGAGTGTCTACTAGAACTGGTAAAATGACTCAGGAACCTTTGTATCCTGAAGGCCACCCTAAGAGAATTGAGCAAGATTCACAGAGAAATAATATAGATGCACCTAGTCCTTCTAAAAGGAAGAAAAAGAAAAATTATAGGACTTTGCATACTTCTAGTGAACCTGTTGCTGAAACACCTGAGAATCCAAATGATATTTTTAGTTCTGATGCTGAAACACAATCTGGTAATGAACCTGAAACTAGTGATAATGTTAATGATGATGTTCATGTTGATGCTCAACCCAGTAATGATAATGATATAGAAATTGAACCTGCTATTGATCTTGATAACCCACAATCAAAGAATCAACGTTATGATAAGAGAGACTTTGTTGCTAGGAAACATGGTAAAGAAAGAGAACCATGGGTTCAGAAACCCATGCCTTTTCCTCCCATACCATCCAAGAAAAAGGATGATGAGGATTTTGAGCGCTTTGCTAAAATGATTAGACCTATCTTTTTGCGTATGCGATTAACTGATATGCTCAAAATGAATCCTTATGCTAAGTATATGAAAGAAATTGTTACTAATAAAAGAAAGATACCGGAAGCTGAAATTTCCACCATGCTTGCTAATTATACTTTTAAAGGTGGAATACCAAAGAAACTTGAAGATCCAGGAGTACCCACTATACCATGCTCCATTAAAAGAAACTATGTTAAAACTGCTTTATGTGATCTTGGAGCCGGTGTTAGTGTTATGCCTCTCTCTTTATATCGTAGACTTGATTTGAATAAGTTGACACCTACTGAAATATCTTTGCAAATGGCTGATAAATCAACTGCTATACCTGTTGGTATTTGTGAGGATGTGCCTGTTGTGGTTGCAAACGTTACTATTTTAATGGACTTTGTTATTCTTGATATTCCCGAGGACGATAGTATGTCTATTATTCTTGGAAGACCCTTTTTGAATACTACAGGGGCTGTTATTGATTGCAACAAAGGCAATGTCACTTTTCATGTTAATGGTAATGAGCATACGGTACACTTTCCGAGGAAACAACCTCCAGTCCACAGTATCAATTCTATTGGAAAAATTCCATCGATTATTTTTGGAGATTTTGAATTTCCTCTTCCTACTGTCAAGAAGAAATATATATTCTAATTATTGGGGATGTGCATATCCCCGTTGAGGTAACTTAGTGTTATTCGAAATTTCTTCGGTTTGGAATGAGTTTGTTAACAAGACATGATCAACCTTGTTAATGGATTCCTTTTGATGATCATGAGATGGATGAAGTTAGAAAACACTTCTCTGTACCCTCCTTTTACTTTCTGTTATTTATATTAAATAAAGTAAAAATAGTATTTTCTGTCTGTTATCTGAATTATCCGTGCAATATAAAAAATACCCCAAAAATAAAAGTTCTCCAAATGCCCTGAAATTTAAATATGATTTTTTCTGGAATATTTGAGAATATTTGGCACTGAGAACACACCAGGGGGGCATCCACCTGTCCACGAGGGTGGAGGGCGCGCCCTACCCTTGGGCGCACCTCCTGCCTCATGGGCCCACGGTGGTCCTCCTCCACTTATTCCTGCACCCACACACTCCTTCTTCCTCCCACAAACACCATTATCCGGCTCAAGCACGAGTTCTAGCTCATTTTGTTGCGATTTTCGATCTCCTTGCTCAAAGCACCTCTCACAAAACTGCTTTGGGGGATTGTTCCTTGGTATGTGACTCCTCCATTGGTCCAATTAGTTTTTGTTCTAGTGCTTTATTTATTGCAAATTTGTGCTGCCTAGGTGGCCATGTTCTTGAGCTTGCATGTCAATTTATATGGTTCCAAGTAGTTCTAATGCATGATATAGGCTCTAGGCACTTGTAGGAGTAGTTGCTATCAATTTTGTTGAGCTTGGCTCACTTTTATTCGAAGTAACTAAAAATTTCAGAAATTTTTCAGAGGGACAAATATGCTTAGGAAAATGTACCAAGGTGGTTCTTCAAGGAAACAAGGACCCGGGCTTGCAATGCGTGATGCTGATGATGAGCCACCAAGGGACGCTCCAGTGCGGCCTTGTGAATGGCCTTTAGAGGACTTCATGGATCGAGCGGGGATTAAGGAAGAATTTAACACATATTTGCGTAACGATGATCTTGTGAGCTTCGAGGAAGAAAAATGCCGTCAGTACCACTATCTCACTAGTTCCTTTGTGAGGAGGTTTGAATTTTCATCTTCACGTATTTCTCAAACTGTCCTGTTTGATCTTTATGAAAATTCTTACACTATGGACTTAGAGGACTTTACCACTGCTTGCAAACTTCCACAATGGGGTAGTGCTAGGGAACCTCACAAATCTGAATTTAGAGATTTTGTTAGTAGTATAACTGTGAGGGAATCTAGAGACATAGCACAAGCTACCATAGGGAGCATTCACTTTCCTGCTATACATTATTTTGCTCTCTTCATAGGTAGATGCATTAACGGTAAAGATGAAGCATGTCACATGTGTGTGCCTGACCTCAATATTCTTAGGAGTGCTGTGTTAGGAGATAAATCTTATAATTTGGGAGCCATTGTTGCACGCAGGTTGCATCTTAATAGATTTAATGGAGATTTCTTTGGTGGAATTTATGCAACCCGCATAGCTAATTTTCTTGGTATAACCATACATGAGGATGATATTGAGTTGCCCCCTACTTATTTGGATTATGAGGCTATGGTTCATCATCAGTTTGTTGAGAGGAACGATCAGTTCCTCCAGTACCGACTAATCTTTGACAGACGGCGCACCTATCACATCGCTCTCCCTGCTTCTACTTTCTTTGATTTTCAGGCAAAGGGGAGATATTCTATAACCAGAGAGGAGGCACAAGAGTATAAGAGGAGGGCTGAGATAGCTCGCCTCCAAGCTGCAACCCGCGATGCAATGACTGCTGCATCTCAGTACGACCCCAACTACAACTTTGGATATCCGCCAGGCCATCCGTGGCATTAGACCAACTTAGGCCAAAAGCCTAAGCTTGGGGGAGTACGTATTTCCCACCAACATTACATTCATGTTCACACACTCATTGCTAGTTGTCGGTGCTCATACTTTTTCATTGTATCATCCATGCTAGTTTATTTTCTCTTTTTATGCTTTCTTCTTGTGTGATTAATAAACCTTAAGAAAAACCAAAAAAAATAGTTGTAGCTTTTAGCTAGTTTTAATTTCCATGCTTGTAGTAGTAATTAAAAAGAAAACCCAAAAAGATTTCATGTTCTTCTTTTGCTTGTTGGGAGCTTTCCCGTGTAAATAGTTTTATTTCTTTTCTTTTATTTGGGGGTCGATAGGAGAAGACCATGATTAAGTTGTTGAAGTGGCTCTTATAAGCATTATTGTTGATTTGACAAAAGAGCCCATATTGCCTTGTCTTCTCCTGTTTATTGAATGCTTGTAGATTCCAGCTTAGTCCAATGCATGTGCACTATTATTATTATCCACACTATTCGGTCGTGCAAGTGAAAGGCAATAATGATGATTATATGATGAACTTATTGAGATGAGAAAAGCTGGTATGAACTCGACCTCTCTTGTTTTTGTAAATATGATTAGTTCATCATTCCTGATTCAGCCTATTATGAATAAACATGTTTCAATGACAATTAGAGATTATAGTTGCTTATGCCATGCTTAATTAGCTAGGAGCTTATAATGGTTTACCTTGCGTGCCAACATGCTATTAAAATGGTTGTGATGTGGTATGATAGGGTGGTATCCTCTTTTGAACGATTCGAGTGGCTTGACTTGGCACATGTTCACGCATGTAGTTGAAACAAAATTAACATAGCGTCTACGGTATTTATGTTCATGGTGCATTATATCCTACTCATGCTTGCATTCGACGTTGATTAATTTTAATGCATGTTCATGACTGTTGTCGCTCTCTAGCTGGCCGCTTCCCAGTCTTTTTCTAGCCTTCACCTGTACTAAGCAGGAATACTGCTTGTGCATCCAACTCCATAAACCCCAAAGTTATTCCATATGAGTCCACCATACCTACCTATATACAGTATCTACCTGCCATTCCAAGTAAATTTGTATGTGCCAAACTCTAAACCTTCAAATAAACATTCTGTTTTGTATGCTCGAATGGCTCATGTATCAACTAGGGTTGTCCGTATCTTCCATGTTAGGCGGGTTATTCTCAAGAGGAGTGGACTCCGCTCCTCACTCACGAGAAAATGGCTGGTCACCGGGATGCCCAGTCCCATGCTTTATGCAAATCAAATCAAAATAATTGCAAACAAAACTCCCCCTAGGACTCTTGTTAGTTGAAGGCACTCGTTGTTTCGAGCAAGCCATGGATTGATGCTTGTTGGTGGAGGGGGAGTATAAACTTTACCATTCTTTTTGGGAACTGCCTATAATGTGTGTAGCATGGAAGATATCACCATCTCTTGGTTGTTATGTTGACAATGAAAGTATACCGCTGAAAATATTATTCATCTCTATTTTAAAACCAAGCTCTGGCACCTCTACAAATCCCTGCTTCCCTCTGCGAAGGGCCTATCTATTTACTTTTATGTTGAGTCATCCTCCTCTTATTAAAAAGCACCCGCTGGAGAGCACCTCTGTCATTTGCATTCATTACTGTTAGTTTACATTGAGTATGACTTGACTGGATCTCTTTTACTACAATGTCTAGTCACTCCATGATCTTTAAAGGTGCTCTGCATTTATGTTTTGCGGTCTCAGAAAGGGCTAGCGAGATACCATCTTGTTATATCATATTATGATTGTTTTGAGAAAGTGTTGTCATCCGAGATTTATTATTATTTCTCGCTAGTTGATTATGCCATTGATATGAATAAACATGAGACCTATGCGTTATTGTGAATATGGTTAGTCTATAATCTTTGCTGAAAACTTGAATGCTGGCTTTATATATTTACAACAACAAGAGCAAATAGAGTTTGTAAAATTTTTTCTTTATCACTTTCAGTTTATCAACTGGATTGCTTGAGGACAAGCAAAGGTTTAAGCTTGGGGGAGTTGATACGTCTTCGTCATATCTACTTTTCCAAACACTTTTGCCCTTGTTTTGGACTCTAACTTGCATGATTTGAATGGAACTAACCTGGACTGATGCTGTTTTCAGCAGAATTGCCATGATAATTATTTATGTGCACAAACAAAAGTTCTCGAAATGACCTGAAACTTTACGGAGACTATTTTTGGAAATAATAAAAAATCCTGGCAAAAGATCAAGACCAAGGGGCCCACACCCTAGCCATGAGGGTGGAGCGCGCGCCTGCCCCCCTAGGCGCACCCCTACCTCGTGGGCCCCCTGGAGCTCCTCCGACCTCAACTCTATATCTTGCTATGAGCTGCTCCTGCTGCTGCTATATGATGAATTGCTATGAGCTGCTACAGCTATATGATGAATTGCTATGAGCTGCTGCTGCTATACGATGAGTTGCTATAAGCTGCTCCTGCTGCTGCTATATGATGAATTGCTATGAGCTGCTCCTGCTGCTGATATATGATGAATTGCTATGAGCTGCTCCTGCTGCTACTATATGATGAATTGCTATGAGCTCCTGCTGGTATATGATGAATTGCACGCTACTACTGCCGCCGCCGCCGCTGTATGATGAGTTGCTATGAGCTGCTGCTGCTATATGATGCTTTCAGGTGGTGCTACTATATGATAATAACCAGCCACTTGGACCATCGAATTTTGATAAATAATTGTTCTTCATTTAAATTTAGTTCATGCGTTCTTCGTTTAAATTAGGCAATGGGATCTCTATGGAAGACGTTGACCAAAGTAGATTATGCCAAGTACATGGTATCTTTGTATTTGCATTTTGAACAAATATTGATGGTCTATTTTCCTATCATATTAATTACTGCACTGGGTTCAATTTGTGATGTTTGCAAATCAAATTAATTTTCATATGGATAGAAAAATGAAAAAATATAATGCAATCTAGAATTTTCATTGATCATATCATAGATAAGCTGAAAATGCAGGCAATGAAAAGAACCAGTTGGCTTATTACCTGGAGCTTATATTGAAATGTGCTCATTTTCTTAGGATAACTCTAAATAATTGTCCCTAAGAAACTTGGATAATAGAACTGACATACAAATAACATGTCACGATGATTGCAATGGAGGCCCAGTTCTTTTGCCACATTCTCCCAGAATCTGACCCCGACCCAGATTCTCCCAGAATCTTTGAGCCCAATTTGTTTTACAATCCTATCTAGTTACGGTCTAATTAGGTAGGATTGTAAAACAAAAGGGGGAAGATTCCAGGAGAAGCTAGAGAGGGGCAGATTCTTGGAGAATCCTGCAAAAGAACTGGGCCGGATTGACCTACCATAGCACACTGTATAAGCTCAATGCTGCCTCTCCTTTTTTTGCAATGTTCCAAGAAATTGCCACATACATCTTGTACTTTTTCATTCGTAACACCATCTGCAAGTTGACACGACTAATTTTAGACATCTCTACATGATAATACATTGCATATCCCTTGCGCATATTTAAACCACTAATTAATGATTGTGTGCGTAGCATAAACTAGCCATGACTCCGTGTGCCGGACTAGCAGACACTCTAAGGGAGCCTAATGTAGTGCACTGGAATTCCTACATGCAACCTACGATTTTGTGTAATGTACTACCTATGTTCCTAAATATATGTCTTTGTAGAGATTCCAGTATGGACCACATACAGATGTATATAGATGCATTTTCGAGTGTAGATTCACTCATTTTGCTCTGTATGTAGCCTATAGTGGAATCTATAGAAAGACTTATATTTAGGAACGGAGGGAGTATCATGTATGACATCTACATATCTAATTAGCAGCCAGTAGTAGAAATCATTTTCTGCACAAAGGGATTACTGGTCGAAAATCCTAGCAAAGCACGTTGGCAGGCACACAACAATACAAGAGAGAGAGAGAGACACACACTTTCAAGATCATAGCAATGCCTCAGTCCAGGATCTTGGTTGGCCAAGCTGTTAGATCCAGAAGAAACATTGTCCTTGTAGTTTTTGCCAGCTGCATAACATGTAACATCGACCTGTTAGTATAATTGAAGTACATCATGTTGGGGAACGTAGTAGAAATTCAAAATTTTCCTACGTGTCACCAAGATCTATCTATGGAGAAACCGGCAACGAGGGGAAGGAGAGTGCATCTACATACCCTTGTAGATCGCTAAGCGGAAGCGTTCAAGTGAACGGGGTTGATGGAGTCGTACTCGTCGTGATCCAAATCACTGATGATCCTAGCGCCGAACGGACGGCACCTCCGCGTTCAACACACGTACGGAGCAGAGACGTCTCCTCCTTCTTGATCCAGCAAGGGGGGGGGAGGAGAGGTTGATGGAGATCCAGCAGCACGACGGCGTGGTGGTGGAAGTAGCGGGATTCCAACAGGGCTTCGCCAAGCGCTGCGGGAGGAGGGAGATGTGTCATGGGAGGGAGAGGGAGGCGCCAGGGCTTAGGTATGGTTGCCCTCCCTTCCCCCCACTATATACAGGGCCAAGGGAGAGGGGGGGGGGGCGCAGCCTTGGCCCTTCCTCCAAGGAAGGGTGCGGCCAGGGAGGAGTCCATCCTCCCCAAGGCACCTCGGAGGTGCCTTCCCCCTTTAGGACTCTTCTTTCCTTATCTCTTGGCGCATGGGCCTCTTGGGGCTGGTGCCCTTGGCCCATACAGGCCAAGGCGCACACCCCTACAGCCCATGTGCCCCCCCGGGGTAGGTGGCCCCACCCGGTGGACCCCCGGGACCCTTCCGGTGGTCCCAGTACAATACCGGTGACCCCGAAACTTGTCCCGATGGCCGAAATAGCACTTCCTATATATAATTCTTTACCTCCGGACCATTCCGGAACTCCTCGTGACGTTCGGGATCTCATCCGAGACTCCGAACAACTTTCGGGTTACCGCATACTAATATCTCTATAACCCTAGCATCACCGAACCTTAAGTGTGTAGACCCTACGGGTTCGGGAGACATGCAGACATGACCGAGATGACTCTCCGGTCAATAACTAACAGCGGGATCTGGATGCCCATGTTGGCTCCCACATGTTCCACGATAATCTCATCGGATGAACCACGATGTCAAGGACTTAATCAATCCCGTATACAATTCCCTTTGTCTATCGGTACGATACTTGCCCGAGATTCGATCGTCGGTATCCCGATACCTTGTTCAATCTCGTTACCAGCAAGTCTCTTTACTCGTTCCGTAACACATCATCCCATGATCAACTCCTTGATCACATTGTGCACATTATGATGATGTCCTACCGAGTGGGCCCAGAGATACCTCTCCGTTTACACGGAGTGACAAATCCCAGTCTCGATTCGTGCCAACCCAACAGACACTTTAGGAGATACCTGTAGTGTACCTTTATAGCCACCCAGTTACGTTGTGACGTTTGGCACACGCAAAGCACTCCTACGGTATCCGGGAGTTGCACAATCTCATGGTCTAAGGAAATGATACTTGACATTAGAAAAGCTTTAGCATACGAACTACATGATCTTGTGCTAGGCTTAGGATTGGGTCTTTGTCCATCACATCATTCTCCTAATGATGTGATCCCGTTATCAATGACATCCAATGTCCATGGTCAGGAAACCGTAACCATCTATTGATCAACGAGCTAGTCAACTAGAGGCTTACTAGGGACATGGTGTTGTCTATGTATCCACACATGTATCTGAGTTTCCTATCAATACAATTCTAGCATGGATAATAAACGATTATCATGAACAAGGAAATATAATAATAACTAATTTATTATTGCCTCTAGGGCATATTTCCAACAGTCTCCCACTTGCACTAGAGTCAATAATCCAGTTCACATCGATATGTGATTAACACTCAAGGTCACATCCCCATGTGACTAACACCCAAAGAGTTTACTAGAGTCAATAATCTAGTTCACATTACCATGTGATTAACACTCGATGAGTTCTGGGTTTGATCATGTTATGCTTGTGAGAGATGTTATAGTCAACGGGTCTGAATCTTTCAGATCCGTATGTACTTTACAAATCTCTATGTCATCTCCTAGATGCAGCTACCACATTCTATTTGGAGCTATTCCAAATAACTGTTCTACTATACGAATCCAGTTTACTACTCAGAATAATCTGGATTAGTGTCAAAGTTTGCATCGGCGTAACCCTTTACGACGAACTCTTTTACCACCTCCATAATCGAGAAAATTCCTTAGTCCACTAGTTACTAAGGATAACTTTGACCGCTGTCCTGTGATCCATTCTTGGATCACTCTTGTACCCCTTGACTGACTCATGGCTAGGCACACTTCAGGTGCGGCACACAGCATAGCATACTGTAGAGAGCCTATGACAAAAGCATAGGGAATGACCTTCGTCCTTCCTCTTTCTTCTGCCGTGGTCGAGCTTTAAGTCTTAACTTCATACCTTACAACTCAGGCAAGAACTCCTTCTTTGACTGATCCATCTTGAACACCTTCAAGATCATGTCAAGGTATGTGCTCATTTGAAAGTACCATTAAGCGTTTTGATCTATCCTTATAGATCTTGATGCTCAATGTTCAAGTAGCTTAATCCAGGCTTTCCATTGAAAAATACTTTCCAAATAACCCTATATGCTTTCCAAAAATTCTACGTCATTTCTGATCAACAATATGTCAACATATACTTATCAGAAATTCTATAGTGCTCCCACTCACTTCTTTGGAAATACAAGTTTCTCATAAACTTTGTATACACCCAAAACTTTGATCATCTTATCAAAGCATACATTCCAACTCCGAGATGCTTACTCCAGTCCTTAGAAGGATTGCTGGAGCTTTGCATACTTATTAGCATCTTTCAGGATTAACAAAACCTTCCGGTTGTATCACATACAACCTTTCCTCAAGAAAGTCGTCGAGGAAACAATGTTTTGACATCCTATCTGCAAGATTTCATAAATAATGCAGTAATCGCCAATATAATTCCAGCAGACTCTTAGCATCGCTACGAGTGAGAAAGTCTCATCGCAGTCAACTCCTTGAACTTGTCGGAAAACATCTTAACGACAAGTCGAGCTTTCTTAATGGTGATACCTACCATCATTGTCCGTCTTCCTTTTAAAATCCATATGTACCTAACAGCCTTACGACCATCAAGTAGTTCTCCCAAAGTCTACACTTTGTTTTCATATATGGATCCTCTCTCGGATTATATGGCCTTGAGCCATTTTGGAATCCAGGCCCACCATCGCTTCTCCATAGCTCGTAGGTTCATTGTTGTCTAGCAACATGACTTCCAAGACAGGATTACGTACCACTTTGAAGTAGTACGCATCCTTGTCATCCCACAAGGTTTGGTAGTGACTTGATCTGAAGTTTCATGATCACTATCATAAGCTTCCACTTAAATTGGTGTAGGTGCCACAGGAACAACTCCTGTGCCCTGCCACACACTAGTTGAAGAGACGGTTCAATAACCTCATCAAGTCTCCACCATCCTCCCACTCAATTCTTTCGAGAGAAACTTTTCCTCGAGAAAGGACCCGATTCTAGAAACAATCCCTTATTGCTTTCGGATCTGAGACAGGAGGTATACCCAACTGTTTTGGGTGTCCTATGAAGATGCATTTATCCGCCTTGGGTTCGAGCTTATCAGCCTGAAACTTTTTCACATAAGCGTCGCAGCCCCAAACTTTTAAGAAATGACAGCTTAGGTTTCTCTAAACCATAGTTCATATGGTGTCATCTCATCGGAATTACGTGGTGCCCCTTTTAAAGTGAATGTGGTTGTCTCTAATGCCTAACCCATAAACTATTGTGGTAATTCGATAAGAGACATCATGGTATGCATCATATCCAATAGGGTGCAGTTATGATGTTCGGACACACCATCACGCTACGGTGTTCCAGGCTGTATTAGTTGTGAAACAATTTCCACAATGTCTTAATTATGTGCCAAACTCGTAATTCAGATATTCATCTCTATGATCATATCATAGATCTTTTATCCTCTTGTCACTACGATCTTTCAACTTCACCCTGAAATTACTTGAACCTTTCAATAATTCAGACTCGTGATTCATCAAGTAAATATACTCAACATCTACTCAAATCATCTGTGAAGTAAGAACATAACGATATCCACTACACGCCTTAGCACTCATTGGACTGCACACATCAAAATGTATTACTTCCAACAAGTTGCTTTCTAGTTTCATTTTACTGAAAATGAGGCTTTCAGTCATCTTGCCCATGTGGTATGATTTGCATGTCTCAAGTGATTCAAAATCAAGTGAGTGAAAACGGTCCATTTGCATGGAGTTTCTTCATGCATATACACCAATAGACATGGTTCGCATGTCTCAAACTTTTCAAAAAATGAGTGAGTCCAAAGATCCATCAACATGGAGCCTCTTCATGAGTTTTATACCGATATGACTTAAGTGGCAGTGCCACAAGTAGGTGGTACTATCATTACTATCTTATATCTTTTGGCATGAACATGTGTATCACTATGATCGAGATTCAATGAACCATTCATTTTAGGTGCAAGACCATTGAAGGTATTATTCAAATAAACAGAGTAACCATTATTCTCCTTAAATGAATAACCGTATTGCGATAGACATAATCCAATCATGTCTATGCTCAACGCAAACACCAATCTCGATGGTAGAGGGAGCGTGCGATGCTTGATCATATCAACATTGGAAACACTTCCAACACATATCGTCAGCTCACCTTTAGCTAGTCTCCGTTTATTCTGTAGCTTTTATTTCGAGTTACTAACACTTAGCAACCGAACCGGTATCTAATACCCTGGTGCTACTAGGAGTACTAGTAAAGTACGCATCAACACAATGTATATCCAATATACTTCTATCGACCTTGCCAGCCTTCTCATCTACCAAGTATCTAGGGTAATTCTGCTCCAGTGGCTGTTCCCCTTATTACAGAAGCACTTAGTCTCGGGTTTGGGTTCAACCTTGGGTTTCTTCACTAGAGCAGCAGCTGAATTGCCGTTTCATGAAGTATCCCTTCTTGCCCTTGCCCTTCTTGAAACTAGTGGTTTCACCAACCATCAACAATTGATGCTCCTTCTTGATTTCTACTTTTGTGGTGTTAAACATCGCGAATATCTCAAGGATCATCATATATGTCCCTGATATATCATAGTTCATCACGAAGCTCTAGCAGCTTGGTGGTAATGACTTCGGAGAAACATCACTATCTCATCTGGAAGATCAACTCCCACTCAATTCAAATGATTGTTGTACTTAGACAATCTGAGCACAAGCTCAACAATTGAGCTTTTCTCCCTTAGTTGCAGGCTAAGAAAATCATCGGAGGTCTTATACCTCTTGACGTGGGCACGAGCCTGAAATCCCAATTTCAGTCCTTGGAACATCTCATATGTTCTGCGATGTTTCAAAAACGTCTTTGGTGCCTCAATTCTAAACCATTTAGCATTACGCACTGAACTATCATGTAGTCATCAAAACGTGTATGTCAGATGTTCGCAACATCCACAGACGATGTTTGAGGTTCAGCACACTGAGCGGTGCATTAAGGACATAAGCCTTCTATGAAGCAATGAGGACAATCCTCAGCTTACGGACCTAGTCCGCATAATTGCTACTATCAACTTTCAACTAAATTTTCTCTAGGAACATATCTAAACAGTAGAACAGAAACGTGAGCCATGACATAATTTGCGAAGACCTTTTGACTATGTTCAGGATAATTAAGTTCATCTTATGAACTCCCACTCAGATAGACATCCCTCTAGTCATCTAAGTGATTGCATGATCCGAGTCAACTAGGCCGTGTCCGATCATCACGTGAGACAGACTAGTCATCATCGGTGAACATCTTCATGTTGATCATATCTACCATACGACTCATGCTCGACCTTTCGGTCTCTTGTGTTCCGAGGCCATGTCCGTACATGCTAGGCTCGTCAAGTCAACCTAAGTGTTTCGCGTGTGTAAATCTGTCTTACACCCGTTGTATGTGAATGTTAGAATCTAACACCCGATCATCACGTGGTGCTTCGAAACAACGAACTGTCGCAACGGTGCATAGTTAGGGGGAACACTTTCTTGAAATTATTATGAGGGATCATCTTATTTACTACCGTCGTTCTAAGTAAACAAGATTCATAAACATGATAAACATCACATGCAATCAAATAGTGACATGATATGGCCAATATCATATTGCTCCTTTTGATCTCCATCTTCGGGGCTCCATGATCATTATCGTCACCGGCATGACACCATGATCTCCATCATCGTGTCTTCATGAAGTTGTCTCGCCAACTATTACTTCTACTACTACAGCTAACGGTTAGCAATAAAGTAAAGTAATTACATGACGTTTATGTTGACACGCAGGTCATAAATAAATTAAGACAACTCCTATGGCTCCTGCCGGTTGTCATACTCATCGACATGCAAGTCGTGATTCCTATTACAAGAACATGATCAATCTCATACATCACATATATCATTCATCACATCCTTTTGGCCATATCACATCACATAGCATACCCTGTAAAAACAAGTTAGACGTCCTCTAATTGTTGTTTGCATGTTTTACGTGGCTGCTATGGGTTTCTAGAAAGAACGTTTCTTACCTACGCAAAAACCACAACGTGATATGCCAATTGCTATTTACCCTTCATAAGGACCCTTTTCATCGAATCCGATCCGACTAAAGTGGGAGAGACAGACACCCGCTAGCCACCTTATGCAACTAGTGCATGTCAGTCGGTGGAACCAGTCTCACGTAAGAGTACGTGTAAGGTCTGTCCGGGCCGCTTCATCCCACAATGCCACCGAATCAAGATTGGACTAGTAACGGTAAGCATATTGAACAAAATCAACGCCCACAACTACTTTGTGTTCTACTCGTGCATAGAAACTACGCATAAACCTAGCTCTGATACCACTGTTGGGGAACGTAGCAGAAATTCAAAATTTTCCGACGTGTCACCAAGATCTATCTATGGAGAAACCAGCAACGAGGGGAAGGAGAGTGCATCTACATACCCTTGTAGATCGCTAAGCGGAAGCGTTCAAGTGAACGGGGTTGATGGAGTCGTACTCGTCGTGATCCAAATCACCGATGATCCTAGCGCCGAACGGACGGCACCTCCGCGTTCAACACACGTACGGAGCAGCGACGTCTCCTCCTTCTTGATCCAGCAAGGGGGGGGAGGAGAGGTTGATGGAGTTCCAGCAGCACGACGGCGTGGTGGTGGAAGTAGCGGGATTCCAACAGGGCTTCGCCAAGCGCTGCGGGAGGAGGGAGATGTGTCATGGGAGGGAGAGGGAGGCGCCAGGGCTTAGGTATGGTTGCCCTCCCTTCCCCCCAATCTATATAGGGCCAAGGGAGAGGGGGGGGGGGCGCAGCCTTGGCCCTTCCTCCAAGGAAGGGTGCGGCCAGGGAGGAGTCCATCCTCCCCAAGGCACCTCGGAGGTGCCTTCCCCCTTTAGGACTCTTCCTTTCCTTATCTCTTGGCACATGGGCCTCTTGGGGCTGGTGCCCTTGGCCCATACAGGCCAAGGCGCACACCTCTACAGCCCATGTGCCCCCCCGGGGTAGGTGGCCCCACCCGGTGGACCCCCGGGACCCTTCCGGTGGTCCCAGTACAATACCAGTGACCCCGAAACTTGTTCCGATGGCCGAAATAGCACTTTCTATATATAATTCTTTACCTCCGGACCATTCCGGAACTCCTCGTGACGTCCGAGATCTCATCCGGGACTCCGAACAACTTTCGGGTTACCGCATACTAATATCTCTATAACCCTAGCGTCACCGAACCTTAAGTGTGTAGACCCTACGGGTTCGGGAGACATGCAGACATGACCGAGATGACTCTCCGGTCAATAACTAACAGCGGGATCTGGATACCCATGTTGGCTCCCACATGTTCCACGATGATCTCATCGGATGAACCACGATGTCAAGGACTTAATCAATCCCGTATACAATTCCCTTTGTCTATCGGTACGATACTTGCCCGAGATTCGATCGTCGGTATCCCGATACCTTGTTCAATCTCGTTACCGGCAAGTCTCTTTACTCGTTCCGTAACACATCATCCCGTGATCAACTCCTTGATCACATTGTGCACATTATGATGATGTCCTACCGAGTGGGCCCAGAGATACCTCTCCGTTTACACGGAATGACAAATCCCAGTCTCGATTCGTGCCAACCCAACAGACACTTTCGGAGATACCTGTAGTGTACCTTTACAGCCACCCAGTTACATTGTGACATTTGGCACACCCAAAGCACTCCTACGGTATCCGGGAGTTGCACAATCTCATGGTCTAAGGAAATGATACTTGACATTAGAAAAGCTTTAGCATACGAACTACATGATCTTGTGCTAGGCTTAGGATTGGGTCTTTGTCCATCACATCATTCTCCTAATGATGTGATCCCGTTATCAATGACATCCAATGTCCATGGTCAGGAAACCGTAACCATCTATTGATCAACGAGCTAGTCAACTAGAGGCTTACTAGGGACATGGTGTTGTCTATGTATCCACACATGTATCTGAGTTTCCTATCAATACAATTCTAGCATGGATAATAAATGATTATCATGAACAAGGAAATATAATAATAACTAATTTATTATTGCTCTAGGGCATATTTCCAACACATCGGGCAGGTGATGCTGGACGGGTTTAAAGGTGACAAGTACCTGATACGTCTCCAACGTATCTATAATTTTTGATTGTTCCATGCTATTATATTATCTCTTTTGGATGTTTTATATTATTTTTGGGACTAACCTATTAACTTAGAGCCCAGTGCCAGTTTCTGTTTTTCCTTGTTTTTGAGTTCCGCAGAAAAGGAATACCAAACGGAGTCCAAACGGAATGAAACCATCGCTATGATTTTTCTTGGACCAGAAGACAACCGGGAGACTTGGAGATGAAGATGGAGGAGCCATGAGGCGGCCACAAGGATGGAGGGCGCGCCCAGGGGGTTGGGCATGCCCCCACCCTTGTGCCCCCCTGTGACTCTCCTGACCTAATTCTTTTGCCTATATATTCGCAAATATCCCCAAACCACCAGAGGCATCCACAGAAACACTTTTCCACCGCTGCAACCTTATGTACCCGTGAGATCCCATCTAGGGACCTTTTCCGGCACCCTGTCGGAGGGGGATTTGATCACAGAGGGCTTCTACAGCAACCTATTTCCCTTCCGATGAAGCATGAGTAGTTTACCATAGACCTACGGGTCCATAGCTAGTAGCTAGATTGCTTCTTCTCTCTCTTTGATTCTCAATACCATGTTCTCCTCGATGTTCTTGGAGATCTATTCGATGTAATACTTTATTGTGGTGTGTTTGCCGAGATCTGATGAATTGTGGATTTATGATCAGCTTATCTATGAATATTATTTGAACCTTCTCTGAATTCTTTTATGCATGATTTTATATCTTTGTAATTCTCTTCGAACTATCAGTTTGGTTTGGCCAACTAGATTGGTTTTTCTTGCAATGGGAGAAGTGCTTAGCTTTGGGTTCAATCTTGCGGTGTCCTTTCCCAGTGACAGTAGGGGCAGCAAGGCACGTATTGTATTGTTGCCATCGAGGATAAAAATATGGGGTTTTCATCATATTGCTTGAGTTAATTCCTCTACATCATGTCATCTTACCTAATGCGTTACTCCGTTCTTTATGAACTTAATACTCGAGATGCATGCTAGATAGCAGTCGATGTGTGGAGTAATAGTAGTAGATACAGAATCGTTTCAGTCTACTTGACACGGACGTGATGCCTATATTCATGATCATTACCTTAGATATTTTCATAACTTTGCGCTTTTCTATCAATTTCTCCACAGTAATTTGCTCACCCACCGTATTATTTGCTATCTTGAGAGAAGCCTCTAGTGAAACCTATGGCCCTCGGGTCTATTTTCCATCATATAAGTTCTAATTTCCATCATATTAGTTTCCGATCTATTATTTTGCAATCTTTTACTTTCCGATCTATAAACCAAAAATATGAAAAATATTTACTTTACCCTTTATCTATCTCCATCAGATCTCACTTTTGCAAGTAACCGTGAAGGGATTGACAAACCCCTTTATCGCGTTGGGTGCAAGTTGTTTGATTGTTTGTGCAGGTATTCGGTGATTTGTGCGTTGTCTCCCACTGGATTGATACCTTGGTTCTCAAACTGAGGGAAATAGTTATCTCTACTTTGCTGCATCACCCTTTCCTCTTCAAGGGAAAAACCAACGCAAGCTCAAGAAGTAGCATTACCTAGGCCGTGGCGGGTGCTTGGCATCTTGCCAGACGGTGTGAATCAGGTTAGAAACGTCAAGGGTGATGACGTTGCGCTGGCTATCAGGGTCCAGTAAGGATATCTAGAACTGTCGAGTAGGGTGTTTGTGGAGTGACACCGGTAGGGTGGAATACAGTGTGGGCGAAGCGGATCTGAGGCCGTGGATGAGGGCGTCGGTGAAGCTGCTCCAGTGGTTGGGTTCAAGATGGTGTCGTCGATGCAGATCTGCGGGCGTGGACGAGGCGTCAGAAGCTGCTCCTGTAGGTTGGACGAGGGTGCGACGAAGCGGATCTGAGGCCGTGGACTTGTGCATTGGCAACGCATCCCCAGTAGGGTTGAGAATGGTATAGGCGAAGCTATTCTGGTAGGGTTGACGATGGTGTCGGTGAAGCGGCTCCGGTAGGGTTAAGGAAAGTTTCGGCGAAGAGGATCAGAGGCCATAGACGGGGGCATCGGTGGGGCGGCTCTGGGGGGTGTGGATGAAGCGTCTCCGGTGGGGAGTACGAAGGAGCCGCTGCAGATGTGCCGCAGTTGACAAGAGTACCGGCGAAGCAGATCAGGCGCCGTGGACAAGGCCGACACTGAGTGGGCTGTGGTACAGTGGTGGATGAGCGGTCTACTTGTTTCTAGGGGAGGCGGGAGTGGTAGATGCGGCCGCAGAAGCAGATCCGGCAAGGTGGACGCCGCTGCCAGTGAATGGTCTCTGGTATGCTGATGGATGAGCAGTCTAGGGTTTTGAGAGGGGAGGGTAGAAAGGCCGATGAATTACGAACGGCGTGATGTAAGATGCTCTGGTGCTATGGAGTTAGTCGTTTTTGCGGGATGGGGAGAGGAATCGGGGTTGCTGTGTGGTGGGGGGAACCAGAAGTTACCAAAGCAGCCCCAACCTATTATGTAAATGAGGGCCGTATTGTAACTATTGTTCTCCGTGCACCAAGGACAAAAGGGGAGTTTCGCATGCTAAAGACTAGGTGGCGGAAATTTTAGAAGGAGGCGGGAGATTTTGCCGCCCGCGGGATCGTTCATATCCAGTTCCAACTAATTTAGCGGGAAGGTCATGTGAGACTGTGTACATGGGGCACACGTCAGCAATTAATAACAGGTGTGAAGTCCACCCCAGAAAAAAGACAATAACTCGGGTTGAAGCACTGATAACTTGGACGTTCACATGGGCACGACCAATCATACGGGTGTAGAGGCGCATTCACAAAAAAGGGATAAAACGCTCAGCCTATGTATTTCTCATGTAAATAGATAATTTAGTGCCATTTGTTATTTACTTTAAACATAATTCATTGACATGTTATTGTAGATGCGCATAAAAAGAAATGGATATTGTAGTCCCACAAAAGAAATGGATATTGTAGTCCGCTACTTAAAAGTGTTACCTCGTATGATTACATAGCCTCCATTTCATAAATTGCGTACCCGTTGAATTCATATATGAATATTACATATATTACTTCATAATAGAACCTTAAATCATCCAAGACTAATGAATTTGAATGCAAGACCAACATTGGTGCATGTACATGATAGCTACATTGATTGTTTGAAGAAACATCACTGTAACTTTGGCATGCACAATTGAGAAGATTATTTAGAAAAAATGTGATATGTGAGCTTCCAATCTTTCTTTGTAGCGTTGAATCGATATTGTATCTTTGGCCATGATACGAAGTAGATATTGATTTATGTTCAAGCGATGCACGTCCACGATCGCTAGATAGTTATATGTGAATGAATTGTGCAATCCCTCTCACACGCATACATATCTCATTTCTCCGTGGGCATCGGAATCACACACGCACACTTCGTGTATTTTCGCGCAGTGGGCGGGGGGAGTTTGGCGCACGGTCGGTTTCTCCAAGTGCAGTCCCACGTGTCAGTGAAGAGGCAAGCCAAAGCGCGTTCCGTTTGCGTGAGCCATGTGTAGGACCGAACGTGTGTGGGGTGCAATGCGACCGCAACAGGAGTGCTGTGAGTGTACCGCCTTTTTTCCTTTTAAACTAGGTGCTTCGCCCCCTAAAAATTTTTTTTGCTTCGCGCGATCCATCGATACTACTACTAGTAATCCGGTAATCCCGACTAAAACGGCGTGGCTGGGTCTTTTCCCGTGCGATATGATGGGAGGTTGGCTTAGTTGGATTTTTAGGACGAGTAATGCTACACCTACGTAATCCCAGTTACGTAATTAACATAATGTGAAACGTGTGAGCAGTTGATTGTAGATTGGGGGAGGGAGGGGCCCACCACCATGAAAATTAGGGGAGGAGAGAGAGAGGCAATTTACGTTAACCTTTCGTAGGTTCCCGTAGATGTAGAAAGATGTGAAATGCGTGAATGTGTAGTGGACGTACTATTGGAGTGCCTAAGATAATTTGTGTATGTATAGACCCTATGTGTTTATTTTACTTCGCATGTTAGATTTGTCTCGTTTCAATAAAAAGCAGATTTGGTGATGATGGTGTGCCTGTCATCCTGCAATATAGGCCGTCCGATCTATATCTAACGGATAGGAATGAAACTATGACAATTTACCCGCACTCCTCTCCACATTTGCAAATAAGGCTTTCCCTCATTCATCCTTTTCTCCCACAAGATCTCTATCTTCCGTGCAATGCACGAGCATCTTGCTAGTACTCCTACAGTATGTATATTATTGTGAAAGTTCATATACACCGGCCGAGATTAATGCAAACACGACAGATTTTCATTACATTTCGAACTTTTATAGGACAGAAAAATAAAAGAAACCCGACCCTAAACCTATTCTACGGCGGAGACCGACGTCCTCCATCTGCGATCTCTATGTACGGGGGCGGGGTTCAAGACCCGTGAAGTGAAGGTGCGGTCTCCGGCGAGGAAGAGTAGAACACGGGATACAGACCGGCCAGTTGGCACACCATGCCCTACCGCCTCCCCTGCCCTACTCATCCTCGGAGGAGTCCCCGACCTCGGCGGTGCCGGACGTTGGACGGCAGCAAGTAGGACGCGTGGCTGACGGTGCTCCCGTCGTCGGCCGCCAGCGTGGCCACCGCTTGTACGGTCACGTCCGCGTCCGGCTACGCCGCTATTGCATCACGAGAGGCGACTTGAGCGAGGGCGGCGACCTCGAGCTTCATCCCCGAAGACAAGCTCTCCCGCAGAGCGTTCGCACTTGCGGTCATGGCGAATGTGGTGCCAGGTAGGAGGACGATGCGCTATGGTGTGGAGGTTAGCTGGGCGTTGCCGCTTTAAGTAGCGCATTCCGGTGAGGCCAAGCATCGGGTGCGTCATTAAGTCGCCAGAGTTGGTTCCTCGGGCACCGAGCCTCTTAACGACGACATATGAATGGACGGCATGAATGCGGGCAGCTGGCGCCGGCTGGGAACGCACCACGCGATGACGCAAGGGACGAGGGTTTTGGTGTGCCGGGGTAGTCAGCTGCGGTCGTGGCAACGTTGGAGATGCCCTTTGCTCACATGCGATCCCCGCATGTCATTGAAAAAGCAAGACGACCCGGCATGGTCTCAGGTCCAGAGGATGCAGTTGGCCGCGCTACACCACTCCGCGGACGCGTCGCGGCGCCCATGCATCCTCGACGAGCCAGGTGTTGGGGTGTGTTTGGATTGTGGCCAAAGTGCACCTTACCAAAATTTTGGTCATGACCCAAAGATTGGTCTTTGTTTGGATGGTTGCCATTTTTTTGGCATGCCAATGAACTCTAGCCAACTCTAGTTCATTTTTCTTGCCAATGTCGGCCAAATCATGGGCAACCAATACCGCAACCAAAATTTTGGTCATGACCCAAAGATTGGTCTTTGTTTGGATGGTTGCCATTTCTTTGGCATGCCAATGAACTCTAGCCAACTCTAGTTCATTTTTCTTGCCAATGTCGGCCAAATCATGGGCAACCAATACCTCAACCAAAATTTTGGTTACCCAATGCTTTGATGGGGCAACCTTGGGCACAAACCAAACATATCGTTGGTCGTGCCACAACACTAACGCCACCCTCGGCACACTGAAACCGACCGTGTCTAGCTACGATATGAGCGTGTCACTCACCGCGGTCGCCGTGTCCAGAGGCGGTGCTGGAGCTACGCCCCGTTGTTGGCCCCAACGACCCACATGAACGGTTGTCGGTGGCGAGGAGGTCGTGGACCAGCTCCTCCATTGGACTAGTCTGCCCCACATGTCGGTTTCCCTGTTTTCCCGACCATATTCGAGCGTCAGTGCTCCGCGTTGCGCATTAGGCCTTTCACTATGTAGGCCAAGCGAGACAACTTATTGTTTATTTGAGCCGTTCAATTATAATCATGTGGCGTTTGCTTATTTCTCATTCCTCTCCAACCCTCTTCTCCATCGATCATGTCGCCCTCCAGTCGAGTCCATCCTCCCGCATGCCTCATTTGAACATTCCGCCGAGTATCATTCGCATGTACCCACCCTAGTCCTCTTTCAATAGATCTCCAGACCCCGAGATGAAATCGAGAGGGAACGAGTGGGGGCACATGATACCTAAGGTAGATTCAAAATTTTGAACCGGTGATCATAGCATCCGCAAATCATATATAAAGGGTATTCAATGTTCGTTTCGTTTTTGAACGTACAATATACTCCCTCCTATCCTTTCTAGTTTACATATAAGTTTTATGTGTAGTCAAAGTATCTCTACTTTGATAAAAAAAGGTATCAACATTCAACAACGCCCAATCAATATTGTTAGAGTCGTACGTACTCCTAGATTTGTACTCGAGATGGTTTCCAATTTGACTATTGACAAGATTAATAGTACATGAGATGTATAATGTGAAAATTATATCATTGGAAACTCCTCTCACATACGAATTTGACCATATGCTTTGTGTAAGTTGCATGTCATATATTATTACTCTAACATTTGGTCAAAGTTAGCCTCGAAAAACGCATTAGACCCTATATGCTTTGTGTAAGCTGCATGTCATATATTATTACTCTAACATTTGTGTAAGTTACATGTCATATATTATTACTCTAACATTTGGTCAAACTAGTATAGTGGAAGTGGATCCTTTGACGTAGGTATCCCTGCCTTACCCTCCCTTTCGGTCACTTACTGGCGGACCCCATGCTTGCTAGGCCCCGCATGTCAGTTACTCAATGGGTTCGGCCACGTCAGGGGATCCTCATCCGTAGTATACTCCCTCTGTTTTTATTTACTCCACATAAAACGGAGGGAGTGGTGGTATAATAAATGACGCAGACGGGGGAGGGGGAGGGACGTCGGTTTGCTCTCAACGGCGGTCCCACAAGCGAGCGAAAACGCAAGACGAAGCGCGTTCCATTCAGTGAGCGACATGGAGGGTCCAGCGTGCCGGGCTGCAACGCGAACGCGACAAGAGCGATGTACAGTCAAAACCGATTGACCGGTCGTCACCAGAACCACTATTCACACCAGAACCTTCGCTATTCGGCCTACGCCAGCCACTGCCCTAAAACCACACCAAATCTCTAGCCCATTCCCCCACCTTTCGATCCCCTAGCCCGCATCAAGCATCCCCTAGTTCGTCGGAAAGCCATGGTGCGCTGCAAGATCACTTACTACAAGATGCTGACGCCGGAGCGCCGCGCAGAAATCGCAGCGGCGGTCGGCGCCACAGACCTCCATTCCCAAGCTCTCTTTGCGGCGGGCCAATCCCCGAGTTCTCTGGAGCCAAGCTACGAGGAGGAGGAAGCCGATCCAATGTTCATGGCAGAGGTCGCGGTGCAGAAGGCCCCCGATGGGTATGAGATGATGGACGTCGACTTTGTGCCGACGTCTGAGTCCCCCATGGTGCAGGCGGACCAGCGGTTCAACATAGCGATACTAAAGGAGGACCGAGAGGTAGAGGCTCAACTCGACGCGGAGCGTGCGCATGCCGCTGCCATCGAGGCTCTCCTGCAGGCGGAACCGGATGTCGTGGATGTGAACCGGGTGGCGGAGGCTCAACTTGAGGCGGAGCACGCGGATGCCGCTGCCATCGAGGACCTCCTGCAGGCGGAACCGGACGTCCTGGACTTGAACCGGGCGGCAGAGGCTCGACTCTACATAGAGCGCGCAGATGCCGCTCTCATCGACACCTTCCCGCAGGCAGAACCGGACGTCCTGGACTTGAACCGGGCAATGGAGGCTCGACTCGACGCGGAGCGCGCGGATGCCGCTGCCATCGAGGCCCTCCTGCAGGCGGAACCAGACGTCGTCGACTTGAACCGGGCTGTGCTCTCCTCCGTGCAGAGCGCCCGCACGCTCTGCTTGAACGAGTAGCTGGAGGCCGAGGACAACCACGGTGCGGAGACACACGTCGGCGGCGATGGCTGGTTCGCGCCGGCAGCCAAAGACGATGAGGCCGTCTCTTTCCGCGAGCAGTGATAGTTTTTCTTTATGTTGTTGTTTTTATGGATCTTTTGCTGTGTAAAAACATATATTTGTTATGCAAGTCGCCTGACTTGGGTTAGTCTACCATTTCAGGCGGTTGGAGGAATATCCTACGTCTCCTAACCCTTCTTTCCTTCTTCCTCACCTCTTCTTCTTCCCCAACAGACCACCGCACGGGCCGTACGGATACTCCCCAACATGCGGTTGGATAAACATACTCTATGAACGAAAATTATGTGTCAGCGATAGGATGGCTAAGTTTGGTTTGTTCACATGCGACAGCATGTGTCAGTGAGGGTGCGTTCCCTTGGTTGGGTTTGCGGCGTGCAGGAGCGATTGTGTGAGGGTGCGGTGCGACCGCGGCATGCAGGAGCGACCGTGTGAGGGTGCAGTGCGACTGCGACAGCCGTGCGCAAGTGTACATCCTTATCATTTTGAAAAATTTAGGCAAGCTTGGCAAAAATGTGTGGCGAAGTTTGGCAATGCAAGGCCTAGACCCAAACAGGATAAGTACGTACGTAATAGGAGTACTAGTGTTAAAAAAGAAAGGCGGGGTTTTCCTTCGCGGGGTTTAATCGATACAAATCCTCATTTCACGTGTCAATTAATGCGTATTTTTTCTCCAAAGACCAAAGAGCTAACCATCTCACTCCTCATCGCTTGATCAATGTAGCGCCATGCAAACCAACCTTCTCACTTCCGCATGCATGCATGTCGTCTCTCTCTCCCCTGTCCATCTCTCTGCACGCATGCGCCTCTCGCTCTCTCTCCTGTTTCTACATGCAAGTAGCTCTCTCTGCCTTGGGAAGATGCGAAGCACATGGGAAAGAGAGATCGGATTACTGCAGGCACGCATGTGGTGGAAAGGGATGGAGGGCCCGGTTGGAAAGAGCAGCGAAAAATGCCAATGCGCAGAGCATTGCAGGGAAAACGAAATTTTCTTAGACGCAGACAAAAAAAGGACCGGAGGGGGTACTACTAGGATTACTAGTGCGGTGAGATGGTTTCTCGAAGAAGATGATGGAGAAGCGGAGTCAGCGAAGAGTGAAATGATGGTTGCTTCGTCCGTGCTTTTGTGATTTGACGCCTCACTACTTTGTGATTTGTGATAGAAGGGACAGGGGAGTAGGCTCCGTGCTCTATACTGTACTACATGCGTCCAAGCATGGGAGAAAGAGGAGAGACGTCGATTTTTTCTATTCCTTAAATCAATCAATCAGGGAGCTTTGGTTCCATCTTTTTGGCTTTGGCAACACCGTCCACAATGGTTCCCACGATGCCAAAAGCTATTTTCACATTTGGCTACACATTGTGGATGCCCTTAACCGTACCACTTGGTTTTGCTCCTGTGTGCTATCTATACAAATCTCAATTATATTGATCTAAAAAATTATAGAATCAAGATTAGTAAAAAGGAGGTGATTTTTCCGCGTGGATGGCGGGGGAGGTTTCTTATTTGAGCAATGCTACATCCACATAATGGTTTACGTAAAGTTACGAACTGATGTGATGTGGGACTATTTGATTGGATTAAAGGAGAGGATTAGGCCCACCCCACCTGAAAATGAGGGGGCATATATAGATTATATGGAAAGTATATGTAGAAGCTACATAGCCCTTTATAAGTCTAGGATTAGGCTTCTTATTTTCGGAGGACGTTGTCCTTGCGGTTTGCTAACATGCGGTCCCACGTGTCAGTGCTTTACCAAGCCGATCCGCGTCCCACATGAGGCAGAACAATGGTAGAAGCGACACGTGGTTAAGTTGAAGAAGATGAGGGAGAAGCGGATTCAACAACGAGTGAAATGATGGTTGCTTCGTCCCTCCAACTTAACTGCGGGAAAGGTGCAGCTTTGTGATTTGACGCCTCATTGCTCATTACTACGCCGACGCCATGACTGGGGTGCTTCACCCCGGCTGCTCTACACTATATTCCGGTATGGCACGTGGACCCGGTAGCTTGATGTCCCACATGTCGGCGAAAGGGACTAGAAGATTTATGAAAGCGAGCGCTCCACTCTTATGACGGAGGAGTAGACGACACGAAGGCCCAATGAACTGTCACTTGTACTGTATAGTACTATAGTTTTGCTGTTTCGCACGATCCATCGATACAAACCCGATTAAACAGGAAAGGGCGGGATTTTTCCCGCGCGGTAGTTGATACTGGCCATACATTTCAAAGGCAATTTTAATGTATGCAGACTGAATAATTATAAGGAACAATATGATATCTAGTAAAACTAAAAACACATATGATTTATTGTGTTAGAATGTAGTAGTAGTGCTGTATTGCATAGTTGTTAGATGTAACATGCGAGAACGTGTAGAGATGTAGTTTTGGAGGGCGTACAGAGAGAAAAGCGTAATACGGTCACCGAACTTCAGAATAAGCTGATTACGGTCACTATATACGTTTTGCGGTGATTATACGTCACTTGCTCACAGTTCAACATCGGATTGCACTCTGTTGACCAGCCAAATAGTCTGCGTGGCGCCATGTTGACTAGTTAAATTGACCACGTTCCTTGTGGGTCCCACCTGTCAGTTCTCATAGGCAAAAGGTTAGATAAACACAAATTTACGCAGGCGCGACAAGGCTCCAACCCGTGCGCGGGAATCACCTGGTTGTGTATGTGTCCTTCAGGGCCTGATGTGTGCGCATGCACGTGTAGGTTGAGCACTTGAGCGTGAGAGTGTGTGTTGGTCTTGTGGTGTACTAGTGTGTGCATGCACGCATGCGTGCGTGTGAGTGTTGCGTGCGTGCGTGGCTGCGTGTGTACGTGTGAGTGTTGCGTGCGTGCGTGGGTGCATGTGTTGCGTGGATGCAGTTTGTGTGCATGCGTGCGTGTGTGTATAATCACCACACCAGCTCCTTTGTGTTAAAACAGACGGCTCAGCATACCAATACAAGGCCACCTTGTTCGCTGTGCCCGCGGTCATGACTTCGAACCACCGTCCAAATATTTTTTTGTCATTTGTTTTCATTCTTACTAGCAAGATGCCCATGCATTGCACGTAACATGAAGATGCATTTGTATGACTTGTTTATCTTGTGAGAGAAAAGGATGAACGAGGGAAGGCCTTATTTGCAAATGTGGATAGGTGTGTGGGTACCTTTTTGCAAAATTGCCATAGTTTCTTTCCTATCCGTTAGATATACATTGGACGACTATATTGCAGGATGGCAGGCACACCATCATCACCAACTCTGTTTTTTATAAGAGTGTATTTTATGTACTTTATAAGAATGTAGATGTAGAGTAGATACAAGTCGACAGGTGGGCACGATGGTAGTGAGATAATGTGATGCAACACTAGAGGTGCCACGTGGAGCGTTTAACTGGTCAACTAGTCATGTCATGAGCAAATACAGAGTTGTACGGTGAGCCCATGACTGTATAATAACCACTAAACGTAAATGGTGACCGTAATGAGTGGATTCTGAAGTCCAATGTACATATCATGCTTTCGCTTCAAATACAATGATCGTCATTGCATATATCGCGAGAGAAAGATGAAACATGTGTGAATTTTCTGGGGGCTTACTTTTAGAGGACTTGGAGATAGTTTTGTGTGCATACGTGAAATGGGCGTACAAGGGGTATGCGATGGAGAGAGAGATGCTCTTCGTTTCTTTTTATTATGACTAACTTTGTATATAGTATAAAAATATACAAATTCACAGTGCAGAATAAATATCATTGTGGGCACCATGCAATGCAAATTCGCGTTCGTACTCCTCCATATAACTTTGTAATGTTGTATATATGTAGAAACTCTAAAATAATTTTTGGGCCACACTTTATTCAAAAGGAATGTTGTATGCGAAATAAACGTGAAGAGAGGGCTTTTTAGATCAATGGGGTACGTGATGTAACATGTGTGAATGTGTAGTTGATGCATTTGGCGGGGCCTAGAGAGGTATGTGTGTGTATTACGTATTCGAGAGAGGCATGGATAGAGGGGCCGACGGGGGGGGGGGGGGCGTGGGAGAGATAGCACGAGAAATGAGAGTGGTCTAGAGAGAGAGACGAATATGACGTCACGACAAGAGATTCCATTCCCTTGAGTGTGTATATGCAAGGGGAGGGAATAGAGGCACCAGGAGAAATTTTTTGTGTGTGTGGTGTTTGTGTTGGTATGCGTGGGTGTGAGAAGATAATGAGACGTGGGGGCAGAGGGTGTGTCACCGCGTGAGGTCCGGTGGGTCAAGGTGAGGCCCTTCGTTCGGTTCCGTCCTGCGCCACATTGGTCGGCCCGTGACGCATTTAGGAAGACCCATGGATGACTAGTCGCACAAGACAAAGATAGTAGAATTGTGAAGGACTCTGTGTCCACTGACAAAGCCGGCTAGGATTTGTAACCCTAGGTTCTCGGACCAAGGTAACCCCTTTATCTCTGATATTACTATTCATCCAACCTATCTTTAAGGGGCATCCTACAGAATGCTCTGCTAGAATCATACTCGTCGATTAGGAAGAGAGGTGTGAGACAATGCATGAGAGACAGGCGTAAAGATAATGTGCGTACATGAGACACGTAGGCAGGTCCATGTATATAGAAAGGGTCGATGAGGATTGTGCGTGTGTATGTTTGCGAGAGGAAGAGTGCTTGTCATAAAGGTTAGTGGAAACAGTTGTAAATGGTTACGAGAGGGAGGGAGGGTTATATCTAGAGCATGTGTGCGAGAAAGACACCTCGGGAGAGAGTGTGTGAGCATGTGTGAGAGACCACCGATGGAGAGTGAAACTACATGTAAAAGACTGCTCTACACATTGATTAAATATATAAATTGTATCCAAATATTAGGATGGGATCATGATATTTGCAATTCACGTAAGGAGCGGTCATTGATCCATCAGACATCTAGATTCTATCAAATTTTAGCATGTCTATGTTATTATTCGACACAATTGATCCACATAGTTAGTACTTTGAAGTCCAGACAATGCATCGCTTTAGCAATCGAATATAAACATGAGTATAGTTCATGTTGTGTGTGTAAAGCACATTATACATACGAAAGTTACACAATGGACATTATAAATAGCTACCTATGAACTAGCATACATTTGAATTCAACTTAAGGTGGTTTAAAAAAATCTAATTCAACATGAAGTCCATTCAATTATTTGAATTTGATATCATGGCATTTGTAAACCATACCTAAATTATGGGGGCACCAATCTTTGCTCTCATTTTGTACATAATAGCATATGCAGTCGTGTACAAAATAGATTCAAATTTATCTCCTCCATTCCAAAATAATTGTAGTTATAGGATTTTCAAGTGTCAAAATTTCAAAAAGAAGCGGATAATTTAATGAGGTTTTCAAACATACAAGGTCAAATATAACGTTGTCTATTTAGGTCAATCCTAATAGTTCAAGAGTACTCTAAACGTGAATGCTTGTGTTTCAAAATTTCAAACGAAGCGCCAAAAGAGCCTCTACTCGCCCGAAACCGCATGAGACCAATGTTTGGTAGTACAAGGAAATTACTTTTCTAATAACTCCGACCCGTGAAACCTACCGGCCCGACGTCCAAAGGTCTAAACCGGGGTAGGTTTGTAGCTTCATCTAGACACCACGCAACCGCATCCGAAAAACATTCATACACAATGGCCGCCTAAGCACACATGCGCGCGGCCGAAATCGCTCCCGCCCATTATTTGGGACACCTGGGATTACCATCCTACCCCCGACCCGCAGTAGGTCCGAAATTTCAGAGGGGGCAAAGTTTGTACTTTCCTCAAATTTCAAACAAGCGCGTCCCATCTTCTGTTCAAAAAAGCCAAAAACAAGCGTGTCCCAGATCAAAACATGGTTCCCCCCACCCGTCCGATTCCCCATTCGTACTCCGTGGGCGCCAAAACTACCTCTCCACCAATCGCGAAACCCCGGCGTCCTCCGTCTGCCACCCTATCCCACCCATCAACCGCCACCCTCCTCCATCACGCCGGAGCCGATACCCCAACATCGTCATCCACCACAACCTCAACCGCAACGCCCTCCATGGCTAGTAGTTGAAGCCGAGGCCGAGCTGTCTGTACCCGAGCCAGTTCCACCACGCCGTCCTGCGCCTCACCGCTGCCGCTCCAACTTCGCCACCCTCCACCGCACCGGAGCTGTTCCTGCTATGCCGTCCTTCGCCGCCTCGGATCTGCTTCCCCTCCGCTGACATACGGCCACGGCAACACAGTCAACAATTTGGCCATGGGTTCGCCCAAGCGTGCACCCTCCAGAACATTGGTTTCCCCGGTAAAAAGAAGAAGATCGGCGCGACATATGGAGGTGACCACACCGGCAACCGAAAAAGGTACTCCTCTTCCCTTATTTGTGCAAATCTTACGCCTCTGCTTGCACGGTATTCATCCCACAGAAGACACTAGTTGACCGCTTCTTCTTGATACTAGATGTTCCTAGTAACTCGCAATGCACAAGGTTTCTCCTCATATACTATTTCACATTAGCTAGAGGTCCGTTGCCCCCCTGAATTTCAATTTCTGGCCAGTTGATTCCCAATTAACGGAAGCATTCCCCGGTGTAACAGGCGCTAGTACACCTATTATGCCGGGGAAGCAACGCCTTGGTGTTTATCTTAGGGGCGTGTACGGCCTAGAGCTACTGGCACCCGATCTGGAGGTTGGCCGGGATTAAAGGGATGGCCTGGGGGCGCTGCCAAGCACGGCGGTGGTGTGAGGTCGATGGGAGGGCGGGGCAGCGGAGGCAGGGGTCTGGGCCGGTGGTCGCTGGCGATTCGAGAAAGATCGTCAACAATGACTGGCGGGAGGTAGATGAAGGCCATCTGCCTGTTCCTTATAGATCGGACGGTTCATTAAAAAAAATCGACTGACCTATTTATTTTCAGTCGACTGTTATCTTAGATATGACCACATGTGGTGGTGTGCTGGAGGAGTACCTGCATTTCCTGTGCTCATATATTACAAAATCATACGGAGTAGAATCTAATTTTGTTTGCCATGCAATGTTGTAGAGCTATCATATGTCTCCTGTCATTTATCTTTCAGCCACCTGCTATCTGCTACTTTTACAGTGCACTAGTTCTGCACACACTTCACCCTTACTCTCACTATTGTGTTTTCATGCAAGGGTATTTCAGACTCTACTGCCATGAGAGAAGCCAAAAAGAAAAGAGAGAAGTCGCTCCAGCTTCGTATGCGGGTAGGCAAGACACGTTACAGTGCTATAAAGGGTGCAGTGTCAGCAGATGGAGACGGTAAACGTAGCTCTAGAGTTGATGACCTCGCTCGCAATGAACCACCATCCCAGGTGCTTGCTTTAACTTCGCGGTGTCATATGTGGTTGCATGTTCCATATGGTGTCTAGCTTGTATTCGAAAGGCCGAAGTCGGTAAGATAAGGAAAGATATTTTTTTACATGAACCACCATCCCGTGAGCACCAGAAGACAAATAGCTAGTCAGGGCACTGGCCGAGCCAGTGTCAAGCCCAGCAAAGATAGGCATCACCTGGAAGCCAACTAAAAAGCTGCGATGGTGGCGAAGCAGCCCGCCTCCCACCAGGCTCTCAGGTCCTAGATGATCATGCTCACCACTCCAGCCGGATGTCTAGCTTGTATTGCTTCCAATTTGGTTAAATTGCATCTGCTTAGCTTACACATTATACCTTTGAATATGACATGCCTTTATATTTTTGGTACATACTAGTACATCTGTGTATTAACCATGTTCTTACGTCAAACTAATGTTCTTGTGTATCCCTCATCAATCACTTATGACGAGGCAGGCAGGCAAGGGGACTACTCCTCATTTAAAGAATGCAGCGTCAGCCTCGCGACATGATTCTCAAGAAACAGAAATGCTAGATGAAGATAGTGAACGTAGCTCTGTAGTTGATTACAGCATTTCCCCTACACTAGCATCGCAGGTGCTTGCTCTAACTTGGCAGCATGATATGTGGTTGCATGTTGCATATGGTGTCTAGATTGTAATTCTTCCAATCTGGTTAAACTGCATGTGCTAGTCTGCTTAGCTTATACATTATACATGTTAATGTGACATGCCTTCCTGTATTTAGTACATAGTACATATGTCTATTAAGCATGTACTTACATAAAACTATTGTTTTTTTGTATCCCGCATCAATCAACATGACGAGACACCTTTAGTATATGCAGTGCGATATTAGTTGCATCTTTCATATGATTTATAGCATGCGCTGCTTCTAATTTGTTGAAATTCCATTTATGATGGGACGCTTTTAACTTGGCAGAGTCATATTGGTTGCATCTTTCATGTGGTGTCTAGCTTGCATTAATTCTTATTTGCTGGAATGGTTTCTGTTTTGTTTACACAAATAGTTGTGAACATGCCATGCCGTCCTATTTTTCGTACATATTCCATCCTGGTATCATGTGTTTGCCTTACATCAAAGTAGTAATTGTCAGTATCATGCATGAATGAGTTCTGAAGAGAGAATTTTATTGCTTTTTCTTGTTGGTTTTACTTGACAATTCAAAATCAATAAAGCGGAAGGAAGTTAGCAAGGCAGCGGATAAAGGTGCTCCTTCCGAACGGAGGGCCTCTACAGTTTCTACTCCTCCACACCCCCAAGATGATTTCCAAGACAACACATGCATAGACACTCAACAAAGTTTTTTTTATGATGAGCACGTCTCCCCTAGTGCAGCATCACCGGTGCTCCCTCTAACTTGGCACTGTTATATGTGGTTGCATGTTATGTGTGATGTCTAGCTTGTATTGCTTCTAATTTTGTTGAATTCCATCTGCTTACTTTACACATTATACTTGAATAAGACACGTGTTCCTGTTTCTAGAACATACAATATCTGTCTATCACACCATGTTCTTACATCAAATTACTACTGTTGTGTAACCTGCAACAATCACTTATCATAAGACACATTTGACTTCGGAGTGTGATATAGGTTACATCTCACATTCTTTTCTAGATTGTACTACTAATTTGTTGAAATGGCACTTATGACGAGACAGTTTTAACTTGGTAGAGTGATATTCGTTGCATCTTTCATATGGTGTCTAGCTTTCATTGCTTCTAATTTGTTGAAATGCCTTCTCCTTAGTTTACACATCATAAGCTATGAATATGCAATGGCACTAATGGCGAGAGACCTCTAACATGGTAGTGTGATGTTGTTTGCATCTTGCATACGATTTATTTCTTGTACCGCTTCACATTTGTTTAAACGCCATTTATGATGAGACACTGTTAACTTGGCAAAGCGATATTTGTAGCATCATTCATATGGTGCCTACCTTCCATTGCATTGCTTCTAATTTGGTGAAATGTCTTCTTCTTAGTTTACACATCATAGTTCTGGTTATCTCTTCCGTCCTGTTTTTCATACATATTACATCCTCCTATCATGTGGTTGTCTAACATCAAAGTTCAGTTCGTCTGCATCACGCATCAATTTGTTCTGAAGAACTAAATTGTTATTCATTTTTCTTGTCGGCTTGACTTAACATGGCACAGAGAAAGAGGAAGAAACACATAATGGCAGGGAATGAGAAGCGGATGAATCCTGCAGATTCTGCTGGTACTGATGGTGCAATAGAAGGTCAAAATCCAGCGGAAAATTCTACAAACACGGCATCCCATGCTACACGAGTTGCAAAAAAAGCCAAACAGAAACAAATAGCTGCCACCAAACAAGCAGAGACAACCCTCGTTCTTGCAACACCTACCACAGTACTACCAGCTGCATGACTTACTCGTGCGTCAACTGAGCTAGCAGCACGTTCCCAAGATCCCTTGCCACCTGACACTACTTCCCAAGCACTCTTGACACAAGACGAGTTGGCAATATTAGATGAACCTTGTGAGCTTCAGCAGCAAGAAGGTAGTTGCTGGAGTCAAGTTACAGTTGCATGCTTCTTTATATGTAGTCTCACAATTTGATGTACACTAACACTTCCTATGTTTGTTGTTGGACTAGCACCTAGGCGCAAGAGGAAACAAACATCAGGGATAATGTTCGATAGGTTAACTAAATCTAGAGGAGGAAGAATGGAGATCCTTTTTGAGGAAGGTTTAAAAAGGCCATGTGATGCTAGAGAGTCAGCCAAGTTAGTATCAGAGGCAGCGGTTGCCGTTAGGTGTCATGTACGTATCCTCCCAACATGGATTTAGTACAGGAATGACAAAGAGGAAACCCAGTTCAACACCTTCCTCGACCATTTATCTGTAAGTATGGTTATGTATGGAAACTAGTAATATCGTCTTGCTCTGTCCCATACTTTCTAGGTTGCTGATAATGAGACTCCCATAATTTTCAACAGATGAGGTTCAAGTTGGATAGCCAAGATGATGCAACCACACAAGCTTGCACCCATGTTTTCAAGTCCGCTCTGCGACAATATCGGTATAACTTGAGGAAAACTCACTTTGAAGGCAAGGCTAACAGTGAACTTTCCCAAACATCTCCAGTGGAAAATATATCGGATGAAGACTGGAGGGGCCTTGTTAAACACTAGTCTGATCCGAAGTATCGGGTACATTATATATATGTGATCAGATCACATGTTGAAGTCCTATTTACGCATGTGCCACACAAATCTATCTTCTTGTAGGTGAACTGTTCAAAGAACAAGGCCAACCGTACGAAAGTGAAATTCCAACAGACGACAGGATCTCGTAGCTATATTGCACACTGCGAGGCTCTTGTAATTAGCTGTTGTTTCACTATTTTCGCTGTACCATATTATCAGATCTATATTGACTTGTTCGAAATGCAGAGGAAGGCCCGCAAGGACCAAAAAGTACCTGAACCAAATGCTGTGGAAATCTTCAAGGACTATCACACCAGCAAGAAGAAGGGCATGACTACACCAGTCAAAGCCGCTATTGTAAGTTCTTAATCCTCATGCCTTTTAACTACTACTTACTCTGACTTGTGCCTTGAACTGCATGGTTTGCAGCCAATGTCTATTACTTTTTTCAATTTTATACACAATTGTCTTAGCGTATCATTCCACCTTACAAGGTTTAAAAGAGAGGAGTGATGTTCCTTTGATCTTGACCCATAATCTTGTTTCGTGCTGGACTTGCCCACACAACGTTACACTTGCCTGTTTGTCTATTCGCAGTTGTTTTGTGATATGAATGATGTCATACTATGCTTACCGTATTATAAACTTCATCTCTTTATCCTTAGCCCTCAATACAATGTGAAAAAAATAGACAATACATTAGCGATAGTACATGGTCATATGTTTGGAACCTGGTTTTATTATGTACTTTGAAATGAAATACAACTAATATTTTACATGGGTTCACCAGAATAAGTTCTGTATATAGACCAAAGCTATTTTGTTTGGTTTTGCTGCCTCCTTAATATCTTCTGTTCTGGTACTACTAATGTAAAACTTCAACTTTTTAGCGAGCTATGAAAAAATGGTGGAACCGCCACCTTCTGAAGGTGGCGAGGCAACTATAACCACAATGTCAGCTCTTGCTGCAGTGGGTCAGTACCTGTCCACTAATAGTGCCAAAAGCACGTTCCTGCGTAATACTGGGTTGGTTGTTAAGGCAATATCGTCCAAACTGCCTCATGATCAAGATATGCAAGCTCAAAGCAATGTTGTATCTACGCTCCAGACACAAGTCCATTCCCTAACAGAGACCCTTTGTGAAACAAGGAGAAACATTGCTCAATGTCATCAAGATATGCATGGTTTTGAAACCAGACTACCAGACATTTGCTATGTTGTTCAGGAGCCTAGGGGAAATGAAGGCGAGGGTTATGGTGCTCCATCGGACAATACATCATGAAAACGTAACAGTCAGGTCAAATGAACTGAGCTTCTGAACTTCTGGTGGTGCATTTATCTGCTAGACTGTTAAGTTTTATGCCAACCTTCCTTTTGTTATATAGTTGTAATTTGTTTTGGTGCGATACAAAATTTATTCTTAACGTGCTGCCACCGGCTGAAGAAAACAGCAAGCCATTTTTGTATAGTGTAGGGTGTTCCCTATATTTGCACTGGTGGCGATCTTTGATGCCGAGTGGATGTAATCTGTGCAATCGCCTTAATAGCCTAGCGTTAGTTTCGGCCTTATTTATTTCCTAGTCTTCTTTTTCCCTGGTTTGCTAGTGGCCGCAACTACCATGGGCCATATATGGGCCGTAGGATCCATGGGTCTCCTACGGGCCGTCGATAAATGGGCCTGTAATTAGTGGGCCTCGGGCCGTCGGATAAATGGGTCTACATGGGCTGTAATCGGGCGTAATTGGTATCGGCCCAGCACGGTAACAGGCCGTAGGACGGCAAAGGCTTAATTCTGTCACAGGCATAACGGGTCGTTAATGGGCCAAAATATAGGACGGGCTGGAAACGGCACAACGGGTTAACAGGCCAGAAACGGGCCGACTCTTGCCATGGGCCGAATTTGGCCCATTAGGGTAACATGTCAGTAACGGGCCGACCCTTGCCATGGGACAAATTTGGCCCATTAGGGGAACATGCCAGTAACGGGCCGACTCTTGCCATGGGCCGAATTTGGCCCATTAGGGGAATAGGCCAGTAACGGGCCGGAAGTAGTCGAGGGCCGAAAAGGAGCCCAAGAACGTATGGGCCGTCAATAGGCTGAAAGCTAACACGGGCTAGAAATGGCCCATGTAAATCACGGGCCGTTAACAGGTATAAAGAAAATTACTGTTCATTATGGGCTAGAGTCACCATGGGCCTGTAAAGGGCCGAAAGATACGAAGGCCTCATATGGGCCAAAAGATGTCGTGGGCCATACATGGGCCGAAAGTGAAATGGGCTGGTGTTATATTCGACGGCCCACATGAAGTTGTTGGGCCGATTTCCTTTAGTACCTAACGGGCCGAGTTAACGGGCCATAAAATGGGCTATTTGCGAAGAGACCGTTAACAGGCTTTTCATGGGCCAGCCCGTTAACTTTTGACCAAGTCAAACGGGCCGGCTTTGTAAGCTAAATGGGCCAGTGGTGAGCCGTAGCACGTGTCGACATATCATAGGCGCCTATCTGACCCACTGACGAGCTGACACATGTTTTGTCCGGCCAATAAGAATTTTACACGTGGAAATTTCCCATTGGTCGGGGCTGTTAACGGGTTATCGGATCAAAAACCCGACCCAATAGCTTAACGGCGTTCCGTTACGGTGGATGCCACGTGTCGGTCACCCTTGACGAAAGCACTTCTATGACGCGCGATTTATCATCATGGAAGTGGACAATTCCATGATGATAATTTTGGTAATGTCATGGAACACTTCTACGACAGCATAGGTATGACTATCTTGATTCTGTCATAAATTTGTCATGGATGTACATGCATGACAAAAAACGCAACCTACTGTGACAAACACGTATCATCACGGAAGTGTATTTTTTTGTAGTGCTCGTGGACAGGTGGAGGTCCCCCTGACATGGATCTTCCTTCCAGTATTTTTAATATATTCCAAAATAATTCTCCGTTGATTTTCAGGTCATTCCGAGAACTTTTATTTCTGCACAAAAATAACACCATGGCAATTCTGCTGAAAACAGCGTCAGTCCGGATTAGTTCCATTCAAATCATGCAAGTTAGAGTCCAAAACAAGGGCAAAAGTGTTTGGAAAAGTAGATATGATGAAGACGTATCACTGCCACAGGCACGGGAGGCGCGCCCATAGACACGGGAGGCGCGGCCACCGCAGACACTGGTGGCGCGATACGACGCGACAGCGATGACGCCCGTGCCGCCGTGCCGGCGTGGAGCAACTCGCCACTCCTCATTGAGATGAACTGGAGCGGCGAGTTGTTGAACCACGCGCCAACTTGGGGCGGCAACTAGCTCCGTCGGGCCAAGTGAGGTTGGTGAAGCACCGAGCGGCCTCGCTCATATCCGGAGAGCTGGGCGGGCCACCCAGCTGGGTACTATGCCAGAGAATGGCTCCTCGGAAGCCATCGGAAGAGTGGATAAAATGGTGAAGGAGGAGATGGGGGAGTGGCAGAGGGGTGCGATTCTTGCCCGCTGTATGTCTAGCCTCGTTTAAATAGAGGGCGGACGGTAGGAGCTTGGCTGGCGTCTGGCCTCGTTTAAACTGTGGTCCAACAGAAGGAGCTCGGCCGACATTGCGTTTAATTCGACCCGCTCATGAACGCACGTGTGGCCGGAGTGGGTTTCTCGGTTTGCATGCGGGTTTAACGGAGGCTTTTGATGGAGGCGAGGAGGCGTGGTCAGCTGGGCATGCAGCGGGCGGCACAATACTATTTGATTTGACAGCTAGTAGTAAACCATGACAATTCCCAATACAGCTTTAATGCAGACGAGGGAGAGGGTAGCGGTTCCCGAAATGTTGAATGATCAAAGATGCATCCTCCTTCAATTAGCATCCTGAATGCATGAGGGAAGTAATGGGAGGAGGATGGGGAAAAGAGGCAGCACGATGTGAATGCAATGCAGTTTGCACTCATATAAAGGGGCCCCTCCATTCCAATGCATCTACCACATTGTATGCACTTAAGCACCTACACTAAGCGCAAAAGTGCTCAGTCCATACCCATGTCGGCGATGTGTGCGAGCGGCCAACGGCTATGCCAGATGGACCACGACGCCGTCCTATGGCATGGCACTGAGGATCGTCTCCAGACGGTGTTGGCGACCGGCTGGTTCATGGCCATCGTCGATGCCAGCTATGACTCTCAGTTGGACCAGATGATCGTTGCCACCATCAACAAGTTCACCGTCATGAAGAAGCTCATGGACGACATCGTCGTACTCCTCCAGCTCGCGTGCCCGGGCTCCTCATTGCCTGCCACCCTAATAAGCCTCCATGGAGAGAACCTCTTTCAAGCACTGGTGGACCTGCGACTACCCGCCGACGCAACGAAGAATGTCCACCTGGAGGTCGCGCTCGCTGTGAGGCGCCTCGCCCTGCAAGAATTCGTCGACCTACACATCCACGTGTACGACGAAGTCATGTACATAGGTATCTACAAGGCCAGTGAGGATGCTGTGATGTTGGCCTTTGTCAATCGGCTGTAAGCATTGGACGCCTTTGTTGAGAAGCACCTTGACCTTGCCACAAAAGTCGTCTTTCCTAAGCCGCTGGTCGGTGGCCCGGTGCACTGAGTCGAGGAGGAGGAGGAGGTCGTACATTGATGGATGCATCTTTCTTCTTGCCTCCTATAACCACCATTGTGATCGCATCATCGTGTCCTTAATTAATTCTTATTGTGCTATTGCATTCTCGTTCCAATCAATACAGACATGTGCGATCACTTTGCTCACATTTGGAGGCAATTATATGCGTCACTGTAACTAGTACTCCATCCGTTAATTTATAAGTTGTGCTTACCTTTTACAACAACTTCGTGCAACGCATGGGCATGTTGCTAGAAACACTACAACATGTTGAACCGCATGTGACCAAACTGACGATGCGCCAACCTAGCTACTACCCTGCTTATCTGGTGGAAAAAGCCCAACCCTAGCGTTTCCAATCATTATTTCTATCTATCGATCGTGCCAAGGAGCAGAACCAAATGTTACAATTTATACATGTTTCTCTACTCCTATAAAAGACTCAGTTGGTGATGGTGGTGTGTCTGCCATCCGTCATTTCTGACCATTAGATCTGCATCTAACAGTTGTGAGGTAAGTTGTGGCATTTTTGCAACAATAGCCCACTTCTTTGCTCCAATTTGTAGAAAACCCCTTATTATCTTGAAAGCAACCACATCCCTCCCTCACCTCATCAAAACAGCCTGACAAATATATTTTAAGTGAAAACTAATATATTTTTAGTGGTATATCTACCACTCTTATCTCTACTCTTATAAAAAATAGAGTTGGTGATGATGGTGTGCCTGCCATCCCGCAATATAGGACGTCCGATTTATATCTGATAGGAAGGAAACTATGGCAATTTTGCAAAAAGATACCCACACCCCTCTCCACATTTGCAAATAAGGCCTTCCCTTGTTCATCCTTTTCCCCCACAAGATAAACTACTAATACAAATGCATCCTGATGTTCCATGCTATGCATGGGCATCTTGCTAGTAAAAAACAGAGTTGGTGATGATGGTGTGCCTGCCATCCTGCAATATAGGCCATCCGATTTATATCTGACGGATAGGAAGGAAACTATGGCAATTTTGCAAAAAGATACCCACACCCCTCTCCAGATTTGAAATAAGGCCTTCGCTAGTTTATCCTTTTCTCTCACAAGATAAACTACTGATACAAATGCATCTTGATGTTACGTGCAACACACGGGCATCTTTCTAGTATGTATATCAAAACAAGAGTGTTTTCTTTCAAGTTTGTGAACAAGTACTATTCTACTTTGGATCTATCGCAACGCATGGGCACATTGCTAGTAAAAGAAAAAGGCCTGCCGCGTTCGCGTCACACCCCCATATGCCCGGGAATCGGGAGTACTCCACGGCCCGTCCGACATGCCGCATAGCTAGGGAATGCATGTTGCCTAGAATTTTCACTTTCATGTGGGACCGCAATTGAGCAAACCGACTATCGTCAAACCGCACCTCGCCTGCCGCATTGGAAAACAGAAACGAGGAGGTGAAGATCTAGCTGTAGCACGGAAGGCAAGAAATTTGGTGTCAGATGAGGCTCGTTGATAGAATAGGAGCACTCCATACTACTACTGCTACTATGAAGTTTGTACTACAACTAATACCACTATACAACTACGTACGTGCATGGCACAACATCGTAGGAACAAAAAAGGGGAACATCTTGTTTTGGGTGATTTATCTTTTTTTAGTCAACGTAGTATGAATAATATGATGTGGGGCCACCCATGAAGCTTATGTGGCTTGGTTGCATGGCTAGGAAAGGCTAGAGAAAAATAAATAGATAATGTGTTTAGAGTGCCTTCCACTAAATAGATACTTTGGATCCATTGCAACGCACGGGCCGACACATTGATAGTAGTAAGAAACAAATTCTAGGTTTGGCACGTGTTCGTACTGCGAGAGCACCACAAGGCCTGGCGCATGAGTTACATTAGCCTCTCGGGGCCCACGGGACCGAGCTTCAGTGGCTTAGTGCAGCAGCCCATGAGTCAATGACATGTGGACCTTAAATATGGCTGGCCCACATGTCATTCTCATGAAAGCAGAGTGGCGGTGGGACCGAGAGGGGTGAGGCGCAGGTCGGCGGACGAGGCTTGCCTTCCCCCTCCCATGCTCCGATCCATACTCTTGCACCACTAGTATTCATCCAACAGTTATAATAGATTTCCTCGTGTGGGTCATCTATAGCCTCAAAGAAAGGTAAACAAAGGCTGTATTTCCAGGAAATAATTTCCTCCATGAATTTGTACACGCATGCAATACCCTTTCCTTTCCTGCTCGTCCTCCTCTAGATCATCAGCTGCGTTAACAATGCCGGTGCCAACGCTAGAGCGTCACAACAGGTGCCTGCCTAAGCCATGTAGCATACTGCAGTGCCAGCGAGTACCACCTCCTCCACGCCAACATCGGCGTCTGGGCCATGCAAATGCAGCTACTCCCATAGTATTTTACCCGCATGTTCGACTGCAGTACCACGCCGATCTTGGACGAGACCATGGAGCTTGTGGCCAAGAAAAGTCTCTCTCGGACGACGCATGTCGAGGTGCTTCACTGTCGTGACGTGCCACATGACGTTTACTAGCTCGTGCTCCGGATGGGTGGCAGGGTGCTGCTCCCGATCGTCAGTGGTGCGACGGCAACGACAACCGGGTGGGAGCTCGAGCAGGAGCCGGTGATCTACCCGAGGCATATATCTCGACTTGGGCTCAAGATTCCGACCGCTTGCACCGTCCCGAGGATGTATCACTCATCAACGAGGCTGGAATGCTGGATACGTATAGGTGTGTGCTCATGGGCGGGAGCAACCCGCTCAACGGATACCAGTTTGTGAATGTGATATTCTCGACGTAGCTGAGCCAGTGAGCCAGGAGGCGTTCCTGCCGTCGTACATTGACATGCGGCTCAACGACGTGCGGTCACATGCCAGCGTAGGTCGGCTGCGGGGAAGCGGCATCAGTGTGGTTCAAGATGCCCAGCTGGCCATTGTCTTGGCGGCGTTCGCGACTCACTCATTCAAGTTGAACTGGCCGGTGGTGGCCTGGCCATGGCGAGGGTGCCACAGCTGGACGTCGGGGCGTTATGAGGCGTAGATGTCCATGGAAGGAAACTATGGCAATTCTGCAAAATGATACCCACACTCCTCTCCGCATTTGCAAATGAGGCCTTCCCTCATTCATCCTTTTCTCCCACAAGATAAACTACTCATACAAATGCATCTTGATATTCCGTGCAACGCACGGGCATCTTACTAGTAAGAAACAAATCTCGAGTTTGGCACGAGTTCGTGTAGCGGTAGCACCAGAAGGCCTGGCGCAGGAGTTACATTTCCCTCTCAGGGCCCACGGGACTGAGCTTTAGCGCCTTACTACAACTTCCTTTGAGTCAATAACATGTGAACCCGATAGGTAGCTGGTTCACATGTCATGCTCCCGAAGGCAGAGGGGCGGTGGGGCCAAGAGGGGTTAGCCGCAGGTCGGGGGACGTGTGGTGTCATGGGTTCAAGGGCGTTGTGGGAATCACGTGTGGCTGTGGTAGAAACTTGATGCTCGCCGCATTTCAGCTGGCCCACATGTCATGCACACAAAGGCAAAGGGGTGGTGCGGCCGAGAGGGGTGAGGCGCACGTCAGGGGATGTGGTGCCGTGGGTTGGAGCAACGTCGTGGGAATCGTGAGTGGCAGTGTATGAAACGTGATGGTCGTCGTAGTTGAACTTCCATGGACAAGCCGTCATGTCTACTAACACATGCATTGCATACCGATCACTGGAAGGAGTAGTAGAGAAAGCTAGGCGGATAAATAGTTCCTTATAGTCCAGCGGACCTACGCTGCTACTTGTTCCCAAGACATGCACATCATCGAAATAGTTCATCTATATCTTCTTCTTCCTCTTCTTCTTCTTCTTCTTCTTCTTCTTCTTCTTCTTCTTCCTTTTCTTCTTCTTCTTCTTCCTCTTCTTCTTCTTCTTCTTCTTCTTCTTCTTCTTCTTCTTCTTCTTCTTCTTCTTCTTCTTCTTCTTCTTCTTCTTCTTCTTCTTCTTCTTCTTCTTCTTCTTCTTCTTCTTCTTCTTCTTCTTCCTCCTCCTCCTCCTCCTCTTCTTCTTCTTCTTCCTCCTCCTCCTCCTCTTCTTCTTCTTCTTCTTCTTCTTCTTCTTCTTCTTCTTCTTCTTCTTCTTCTTCTTCTTCTTCTTCTTCTTCTTCTTCTTCTTCTTCTTCTTCTTCTTCTTCTTCTTCTTCTTCTTCTTCTTCTTCTTCTTCTTCTTCTTCTTCTTCTTCTTCTTCTTCTTCTTCTTCTTCTTCTTCTTCTTCTTCTTCTTCTTCTTCTTCTTCTTGGGATAATTCTCCCATCCAAACAACCTTAATGCTAGCATCTCATCACCCTTCTGAATATTTGTTCCAAGCACAAAATTCTATACGTCGAACAGGGATGTTGTATGTTTATCACAATCTTCTACAACAATTTTGATTCTGGTTTGTAGGTCGGTGATGCTTTTTAAATCAAGGTTGTATGGCGCCAGCTTCTGTTTGTCCCCTTCGATGGTGCCCCATAGAAGTATATATCCTCCCGAGACAAGAAATCGTGGAGCTCACCTGGTATGGAGGGCGCGTGTATGATGTCGTACACCAAAACATCATCTTCGAGGCCCACCTAAAGGACGGCGATGCGTTGGATTTTCCCAGTGGCACGTTCCGTGTACTCTGCGTCGAGACCGATGACCTTCATCTCTACCTTTTGGAGGGAGTTGGATACATTGTTGATCCACTTCTGAACAACCCTTGGGTGGTCAGTGACGGTGGCAACTTTGCTCAACGAGCCTTCGACGAGGACATGTTGGACGCTAAAAACCTTCATCTGGATCTCTTTTGCCATTTGGAACTGCTGGACCGGAGGGCTATGGTTTGGAGGATTAAGATTAGATGGCTAGTCTAACTGAAGAAGATGATTATTTAAAGGGGCTTCAAAATTAATCCAGGAGTATGTGAAGAGGTTAAAACAATGTGAATGCAGTGGGGTTTGTATGCAAGTGAAGATGGAGAGGTGAAGAAACCGAGGAAAATCGGTTCCTGATGGAGAAGTAAATGGGAGAAGTGGCCTACAGGCAGTTGATTAGACGGCTAGGTAGACTAAACGAAAAGGCTATGCGAGTAGACTGAGGAGTGGTACCTGACCATGTATGTGCCCATCTTTCTAGCACTACATGTGCCACTGGCTAGTTGAGGTCACTCTTTCGAATCACCGTGGCGAGACATTTTATGATTCCTTTTTATTTCTGCACTCCGCATGACAGGTGGGACCTATGCAAACAGATATAAAAATGTGTTGTAGTTGCTTCGGATGGATATTGGCGCATGCGTGGGAGACACAACATTCTCTGGTTAAGGAATATGCGGTTATCCTCAAAAAAGAAAAAAAAACTTCTTCGCGCTTCCGCATGCATGAGAATTTGGTTCTACTCGCAATATGGATGATACCTGGAGGATGAAGTGAACCCAGAGGCATTCTAGCACGGGAGACCTATTTCCGCTATACAGTACTACTTCATATGTTCCTACTAGTAGTAGTACAACTATGGTACACTTGATGGTCAAAATATTATTCATCCGGTCCTCACAGTGAAGTGACAAGACCCTGCGCCCGAGGTGACACTAGTCCAGGCGGCGTGTTCGGGTTACCAAAGTCAGCCTCACCTTGTGCACTATGCAGTCACTGTCACCGCCGCTGTATAGCATGCCTCGCCTCGTCTCCCTCTCCCCTAGCACCACTCCATCTATATCTCCATCTCGCTGGAGACCTTGAGGTCACTCTTCATCATCTCACTATGCCCCCGCGTACCCTCGCCTCGCTCGCCTCCCCCGGTACCACTATTCCCTCATTAGCCACTCTAGCACTGAGAGCCTTCCCCCCGTAAATCAAGCCCCCAAAACCTCAACTTCCAAAGTCCACCATGGCCGAATGCGAACCGCGCAGCATCCATATGAGCCGCAATTAGAGCAATCTCCCCAGTGACATCCTCGAACTCTGTTGTTTGTGCATGGATATGTTGAGCACCGTGCAGCTGGCTGCATGCTCGAGGGACATGCACACGTCCATCAGCGAAGCAAGGCCTAAGCTTTTCAAGACACCCTACTTGCTGCTATCTGGTCTTGCGAGATTTGCCCACCATTATATGGAGGCGTACTTGATGCCCGTCGACTTCAATCCTACCTCCATTAGCCAAAACTTCTTTGCAGGTATGTAGTGGGTCGCCATACATCATTTCCCTCGACTTCGATCTGATCACCATCACCCGATACTTCTTGGCAGGTATGTACTGGGTCGGCATGAACTCGCAGTGGATGGCTACCGTCAGAGAAGACCGGAAAAAGTTAGTGCTCCTGAACTTCCACACCTCCCATGAGATTATCCTTCCTACGTTGAATTACATAGGGTTTTACCGTCGTGGTAGAAGTCATCTAGATTACCTCGTCAGTTGGATGCACCTTGTTCCACAGAAGATTGCAATCTGCCAAGTGCCCACACAAGATGCGGATTACGCAGACTTCAAGCTAATTGCCTGGTTCGACCACGGACTCGCCTATCTTTCCGCTGGTGCCTTCTTTAGCTGGAGACAACTCACCTCGCAGTGGATCGTCAAAGCTGATACACACTTCTGTGATGCTATTAAACACAATGGCATCATCTACGCGATCGACAAAGAAGATGGCACCACGTATTGCTGGGATGGTGCCTGTAAGTTGTTTATGTCTGATGTTAATGATAACGCCATGACACTGTTTGAACTTTTTGTGATGATTGGCATATCCCTGTTTGAGCAGAATTTGAGTAGAACTATGGTAATGTATTAGACACGCCGTAAATCAACTTTATTTGGAATGAGTTAATTCATGTGATTGTGACCATGTCATTACAACCAATTTGTACCCTTGAATAATCAAATAGTTAGGAAGATATGGATATTCTCCTTATTTTATAGTAATCTATATACTACTAAATATGAGTGTGTATCAATGCCCATGTTAGTTTCCTCATTTTCATGATGTAGAAACATGCATCACACTGTTGGTTTCATCTAACCATACATTAGGGAAGTTAATGTGCATATGGAGAACTCTATATTTGGAACTAGTGAAATCCTGTAATGCTTACCATGTGTACATACCTATATTCGCCCTTCAGCAATCAATGGCTAGAATAATATCCTCACACAAAATTTTCCCAAAGAACATGAGTATATAACAATGCATGGTCTGCTAGTTTCCTTGAAGAATTTTTTGTGAGGACAGAACATGATTACATAACATGCATGACATGGTAGTTTCCTGTGAAGAATCGGTTGCGAGATAACATGAGTATAACATGCATGGCACTTCTATATTTTCGAACCCAGTCTACATTTCCCTGTATTTTCCTCTCTATTCCAACAGGGACATATCAATGTTGTTTCTTCCATTATCCTACTCATACTCTGAACAATGCTGATCTTACATTAACAATGTCTGTCCTTTTTGATATGATGCAGTGTCCCTACAGTTACCGCCCTTTGTAATCACCAGCACCTTTGCCAAAAACAGGGAAGCACAACTGGTTCCTCGCTCAATCAGACGACGGCAAAAGATTGATGATCATTCACACACATGTGCCGATAAAGTTATATTGCAAAAACCCCCACTGTGTACAAGCACCATGAAATACGTATGTATCCGAACAGTGGCTGTTATGTCTATGAGCATGATACCAGCTTGTTGGGGCCGTCAGAATTTTTTAGTTGGAGGCGGGTAAACAACCTTGGTTCACACTCTCTGTTTCTTGGACTCAATTATTGGATTAACCAGTAGATCACCATTGGCAAGGACCTTGATGGCAGAGAAGCTCTGTTTGCTATGGAAAACTGTGTCTACACGGCGAGCCCTAGGACTTCGGGAGAAAATTCCCCTGATTGTCAACGATACAACCTGCAGCCAAAAGAAGGTGAGAATGGCAAAGGCATCTGGATTAACTTTGATCCTTGGATGTCTCAAGTCCGACAGACAGTGATGTGGTTCAAGCCTTTAGGTTGATAGGTAATTGGGCTGTTGCATCGAAAGGGTGGAGTACTGGTGTCTCCGGATCACTGGTGGCTGAAGCGGGCCTGCAAATTATGTTGTTGTTGGATTATCCCTCTTCAAATGACTTGTTGTCTTTGCTGCTTGTTCTGGATGGGTAGTTCTCTCTTTTGTTATGCATATTCCTTGTCATGTGGTCATCCTTGTCTATGTCACTCTTACTATGTAATAGTTGCCTCTATTTAGAATGTCATTCTCGTCTGGATCATGAGAATCTAAGCGCTGTAGATGGGTGCATTTTGGTGGTGTAGCAAGACTACTTATAAACTATCATGTCTTGCTGTTTATGTCAGTAGTAGTCACTAGTCAGTGTTTGAATGTTGTATATATCGTTGTTTCAAACTGCTTATTTTCTCGAACTGCTGGTGGGCTAAATGAGCATCACCATTCCAGTGTTTAGAGTATTACTTCTTTTTCCAAGTTATAATTTGATCTTAGTGTCTTTTCGATGATGTACACTTGTTTGGGCCAGTGTGATGTCGTTGAATATGGGCCGAGTAGTAACGCAATGCCAAACAGGTCAATTATGACTCTCAGGCCGGGCTCTCAAAAGATCTTAAAAAAGGCCGGGCTCTCAAAAAAAGAATAAGGACTCTTAGGCCGACATGTGGGCACCAGCGGTGTTTTCGTGCGCTTGCGCACCGAGAGCATATTGGCGCGTGTTCGAAATTCATGGTACCTTTTCATCCCCAATCTCCCGCCCCTCCCTCACCTCTGGATTTTTTTTGACTATAGTCACCTCTGGAATTTTGATTCCTACTCTAGTTCCCACAAATTCCCTCCTGTACTCCCTGTACTCAAGCGCACTATCATGTCACCGGTCAACGCGAATCTCCGAGCTGGAGATCCCGAGGTCCGTCCTGCCTTCGGGCGCTGCGTGCTGTCGCTCAAGAGTGGCATGGAGGCGCTTGATGACCAGTTTGCCGGCAAAGTGTTGATGGTAACCATCAACGGCGACCGGCCGCCCGTCTCGCCGGACGACCTTGTCAAAGCTATTGGCATTGCGCACGACATCCAAATAAGTTACTTGCTCGTCGAAGTCTGCCCGCCATCTGCTGATTTCTTCGTCAGGTTCCGGACAACTTTTGACTGCAGTCGTGTGTTCAAATCTTCTCGGTGTTTGTTCTGCGATGGCGCGCTGGTGAGCTTTGATAGGTGGCACCCAGGATGGGGCTCGGTGCCCTCTGAGCTTGAGTTTTTCACAAAGCTTACCTTCCACGGCCTGCCTCGACATGCTTGGAACAACGAGTCCATGAATGAGCTTATCAATGACCTTAGAGGTGAGCTCGTAAGTATGTTTGTTCTCCAGAAAGCTAGGATCTGACAGTTATGGCATTGATGAAGAATCCGTCCACCATACCGAAGGTGATTGGTGTTGACATACTAGTACAGGAACCGGGGTTGTACTATTCATCGCCACCAAGGCCGCCGTGGACCACGTTAGTGATGTACCTCTCGAGTGTTTGTGCATGTCGAAGAAGTGGTCAATCCATCAATCGAAGTCCTGCCGCCGCCGCTGGTGTCAGGGTCCGTCGACGACATCCATTATAGGAGTAAACGTCAGACTTTCCTTGTGTTGCTTGGAATGATGGATTGCACAGGGCCTACTCCATCGCGCGGCAGAGGTGACTTCTTCTTTGGGAGAAGAGGCAGGGCTGGCTGCCTAGATGTACTCTAATTTGCGGTAACAACTGAATCTTGTCAGATACTAGTTAAATCCAAGCTATCGGTGTGAAGCACTAATGTGCTAGTACATTTGATTGTGACCTATTCAATTTTTGTACTTGAACTTTTTTTAGGAAGGGTTGTACGTCAATTTAATGTGCTAGCAGAACTTATTGTGTTGTCCATTTGTTTTCTTTACAGAACATTCAAGATATTTCCCTGACATTGATAAAGACGATGAACCGTTATGTACGAGTTCGTTGGTTTCAACATAGCCCTACCTGTAGCGATCCACTGCTTCCACCTTAATTGTGCCACATGCGTGAAATTTTTGTATGCAAGTTCAGTGTGCTATGATGCTCTATATGATTATCTCAACTATATAAGTTTTTACTGAGCATCATCAATGCATATGGCTGAAAGATGTATTTACAAGCATCGACTGATGGGTCTGTCTGTCTCTCTCTCTCACACACACACAAGTGAGACCCGTTGAATTTTTTCTTCACTCCTGACAGCTTTTAATTAGGTTCCACTCTACTCTAACTTTTTTCTTAAGTTATTAATTGAGCTCGGTGATTCCAAAAAGTTGTACAGAAGCCTTGCTTGGGCCTTTCTAGCATCGTTGAATGTGGTCTGAGTAGCCATGTAAAGTTGTACTGTACTGCACTTGCTTTTTTTTAACATGAGCAATGCAACTGGGCCGACAGTTGTACACAATATCCTAAAATAAGCGCAACCTAGCCTATCTTTCTTTTCATAAAATGCACAACCCAACTTAATTTTTTAATAATATGCATATCTCAGTATTATCTTTATACGAAATGCTCAGTCCAGACCATCATTGTTTTTTCACCCATCCCAGAAAATGGGTCCATTTCTACTAAAATCAAATGGCTTGTAAATTATCATAAATGATAAATGCGCTGCATGTATGCAATATTATTTTTGACCCAGCTCACTAATAGGTGTATTTGAATAAATAATCAAATGCGCTGTAAATTATCATAAATAGTATTTTTAGAAAAAAATTATCATAAATAGTAAATCGGCTATTATTATTATTTTTAACCAGCCCAGGAAATAGATTAGTTTTTGAGTCAAAGCGCATGAAATAGATGTATTGGCAAACAAAATGAAATGGCTGTAAAACCTAAATAAATGGGATGCATTCCGCCACAGCTTTCGAAGCCGACTTTGTTGGCCCACTAGACGAAGCCTGCGCAAGGTCTTGTCCATTTAGTGAAGCGAACAATTTAATGGTCTAAAAGAAAGAGTCAACAAATTATTCTGACATCTGTAGTTGTTGGATTGACATCCAACAGCGATCCTGCTTCTTCAATCTCTGTTGTAGTTGCTCTTGCTCCAGCCGCCAAAACCATCGCCAGCTAGAGCGCCTGCATCCGCCTCCCGTGGCCGGCTATGCTACCGCACAGGCCTCGCCACCCCACTCTACTTGCAGCGGTGACTAGGTCATACCTATACTCACCCATACCTTTTGTTATTCTCCAGCGAAGACAGCCTCACCCGGCTGCCTAACCAGTCCCTTGTACTCCCCTCCGCCAGGGACTCCAATGCCCCTTGTTCCATGACTCCAGATTGTTCCCATCTTAGGCCTCCCCGTCGTCCACCGTCTTGGTGCTCTCGGCACGGCATGATCAACGTGGTAAAGGAACGCCTTCCATCAGAAGAGGACTGCACGTGGAGAGGCTGACAGCTGGGTCCATGGCCGCAACAAGGAAGTGCCTCCTTATTACTCCCAGAATAATGATTCCTCCACCTGACAGCGGGACCTATTGGAAGGGCCTCGAAAAATGTTTCCCCCTGACAGCTGGGGCCCACCAGCTACATCTTCATACGCAAGGAAGTGCGTCCATATTATGGGCAAAAAAATGATTCTCCCCCTGACAGCTAGGACCCACCAGCTATATCTAAGCACGGAAGGAAATGCCTCCTTATGCTCCCTGATAGCTGGGACCCACTGGGTTGAACCGTACGTCGGGTTGTCTGTCTGGTCACGGTCGTGTCCGTACATACTGGTTGATCGGTCTCTCTGCAGCGATGAACCGTGTCCGAGTTAGGAGATGCACGTGTCGTAGTAGAGGCGCGAACATAGCATGTCACGCAGTCCCATCTATATATATCGTGTACATGTATGTACAACTACACTGCAAGAAATTAAATACGGCTACGTACGTACATAAGGGTGGGGTCTCAAATGCATACTCACACATACGTACGGCCAGGGCTCGTGTACATGGAGAGGCAACGGACGGCAGTGACATCATCCTGTTCATTGGCAGCTAACTGGCTGGGTCGAAATGGAGGAAACATCGTCGTCTTCACCAAGAGCCAAGTGACTATGTCGGAACACGTCCTGTTCATTGGGAGCAAAGCCACTGGGTCGGAATGCATCCTGTTAATTGGGAGCCAAGCGGCTTGGATGGAAAAACCAAAACGAGGTCTAGCATACGGCAGAATGGAGGAAACGGGCCTTCTGTTTTTCTGCGTACGGTCAAAACGGGGTCCTGTTCATCGGAAAGGGTCTGGTGTACCGCAAAACGGAGGAAACATACTTGTGTTCTACCGTGCACAGTCGAAACGGGGTCCTGTTCATCGGGAAGGGTCTAGCGTACCGCAAAGTGGAGGAAATGGACTTGTGTTGGAGCGCTTACGGTCGAAACGGGGTCCTGTTGATCGGGAGGGGTGTGGCGTACTGCAAAATGAAGGAAACAAACTTGTGTTAGAGCGCCTACGGTCGAAACGGGGTCCTCTTCATCCACCGTCTACTGCCTCGCTCCACCCTCCACCTGCTACTGTTCATCCATCGTCGACTTCCTCTAGCCTCCACCTACTACTGTTCATCCACCATGGACTTCCTTCAGCCTCCACCAGCTACTGTTCATCCACAGGGTCCTGTTCATCCAGCCTCCACCGGCTATTGTTCAACCAGCCTCCACGGGGTTCTGTTCATCAACCCTCCACCGGCTACTGTTCATGGAGCCTCCATGGGGTCCTGTTCATCCACCCTCCACCGGCCTCCTCGCTTGGGGTCATATTCATCCAGTGGCAATGACCTACTACTACCACGGGGTCCTGTTCATCCAACCCCCACCGGGAACTGTTCCCCCAATCCCAACCACATACGTCTCGACTTGTTCAACCAACCCCCACGTTCACTGTTCATCAAGAGGCAGCAGGTTCGATCGGCTTCAGTTAGCAGCAGTAGCGAAGGAATCTCTCGACCAGGTTCAGTTAACATCAAGGGATCGATCAAGGTTCAGTAACATCGCTAGTGCAACCGCTCGGGTTCAGTTAGAGCCCAATGCATCGCTCGGGTTCAGTTAGAGTGCAACGCCTCGCACACACGCGCGTACGTGTACGAGAGAAACGCGCAAACCTCAGTGCATCGCTCGATTGGCCCCGACCACCCACTGTAACTGGGAAACTCCCTGAAATTTTCCTCGCCCTCGCTTCTATCACAATTTTTTCCGTCATGGACGGACCAAAGAATGTCATGCAGGTGCGTCTCCGGCCCGCCCAGGATGAAAAGCCCATTTTTTGTCATGATTTTTTGTCATAGAAGTAGGAGCCCACCACATCTGTGATGATACCGGGTTTTGACACAATTATCGCCAGAGAAGTGTGAAAGCATCGATATAGTTGACTAGAGGGGGGGGGTGAATAGGCAACTAACAATTTTTAACTTTTCTTTACCAATTTAAACTTTGCATCAAAGTAGGTTGTCTAGATATGCAACTAGGTGAGCAACCTATATGATGCAACAAGAACAAGTACACATGCAAGCAAGGGATATAACACAAATAAGCTTGCACAAGTAAAGGCATGAGATAACCAAGAGTGGAGCCGGTGAAGACGAGGATGTGTTACCAAAGTATCTTCCTTTTGAGGGGAAGTACGTCTCCGTTGGAGTGGTGTGGAGGCACAATGCTCCCCAAAAAGCTACTAGGGCCACCGTATTCTTCTCACGCCCTCACACAATGCGAGATGCCATGTTTCTATTATTGGTGCCCTTGGAGGTGGCGACCGGACCTTTACAAACAAGGTTGGGGCTATCTCCACAACTTAATTGGAGGCTCCCAACGATACCACAAAGCTTCACCACAATGGAATATGGCTTCGTGCTGACCTCAACCGTCTAGGGTGCTCAAACACCCAAGAGTAACAAGATCTACAAGGGATGAGTGGGGGAATCAAATTTCTCTTGGTGGAAGTGTAGATCTAGGTCTTCTCAACCAATCCTTGGAGAATCAACAAGTTTGATTGGCTAGGGAGAGAGATCGGGCGAAAATGGAGCTTCGAGCAATAATGGAGCTTGGGGATGGAAGAGATAGTCAACTCGGAGAAGAAGACACCCCTTATATAGTGGAAGAACAGATCCAACCGTTATCCACCAACCCAGCCTGTGTAGCACGGTACTACCGCGCTAGGGCCGCGGTACTACCGTAGGGGTATGCGGTACTACCGCAGGGCCCGGTGGTACTACTGCCCGAGCAGCACAAACCAGGACAGCCCAAATGCACTGAAGCAGAGGGCGGTAGAACTGCTGGCGTGGTACTACCGCTCCCCCTTGCGGTACTACCGCAAGGCAGGGATGTTAATTTTGAGAAGGCACGGACATATAAAAATACATCCGTAGCAACTTCCGCTGAGTTGGAGTCAATGCAAAAATCTGACACGGTAGTACCGTGAGCCAGGGACGGTACTACCGCGCGGGGTGCGGATGTAAAATATTACATCCGCTCCTACTGCCGCACAGGCTGCTGAGCCAGACCAGAACACACGGTACTACCGCGCACCGGGCGCGGATGTAAAAAATTATATCTGCTCCTACTACTATAGCCGCAGTAGCGCTTGGCCTGAGGCCACGGTACTACAGCTCCAAAGGAGCGGTACTAGCCTGAGCGCTTGCGGTACTACCGCGACTGGGCCTGGTACTACCGCAAGGGCCTGCGGTACTACGGCTCCTAGGAGCAGTACTACCGCATGCCCAAGCTCAGCCAACACGACAATTTGCATAGACGAGAAAAGACGGAGGATGCTCCAAATTGCCAAAGGAAAGGTGGTGCAAAGGAGAAGAAGTGTACGTGGTGATTCCACCCAAACCATTCCAAAGCGGACCCCCTCTTAATAGTACGGCTTTCCTACGACTCAAATCCACCGAAAAGACATGTAGACAAAAGTCGTCTTCAATAGTCTTCGAGGGGCACCAAAACGTCTTGTGTCTAGTGATGAAATGTCTGAAATACTCAATGCACACGATTAGTCTGCAAAAGCATTGTCATCAATCACCAAAACAACTAAGGGATAAATATGCCCTTACAATCTCCCCTTTTTGGTAGAGTGATGACGATACAGGATTTGCATAAAAGGAGATAACATAGAACATGGGCAAACCCCATACCTCTAAAATATAGACAGGCTCCCCCTAGATGTGTGCTATCTAGATGAGTGCTTTGGACTACACGACACACATACTAGGATCAACACTCCCCCTATATTTTAGAGACAAGGCATATCTTGCACCAAAAAAAGGCTAACACTAAGCAAGATAGTACATATGAGCATAATATAAATAGCACAAGATATCATAAGCTCAATAAGGTACGATAGAGTGCATAGGTCTTACACCATGTGATAGAACAGTCTCACAAGCGCAAACCAAACCAAAGCAAACGAGGTCCAACGACAAAGCAAACGAAAACATGACACACAACTCACAAATCCTACACTCTCTCCCCCTTTGGCATCGAGACACCAAAAAGGCAGAGAGGACACCTACAACACAAGAGGTGGCTCAAGCGGAGTAATCACTCGCACGCTCCTCGTTAGACTCGAAAGCTGGGACGGTCTCCTCCTGGCCCTCCTCAGAGTCAGTCCACTTGTAGCCCTGTTTTGCCATCCAGGCCGCCTCTGGCGTGATGACCCTCTCAGATCCGCTGGATATCTGCTCACCAAACGTCCTCAAGATCCGCTTGTCGCGGCGGCGACTCTCCTTCTGAGCAACATGAGACCGGTACTGCCCCTTGGCCTGCATGCAGAACAGAGCCTTCATCTTGTTCTTCAACTTCTTAGTCCAAGAGGGCTCAGAAGATGAAGGCGAGTAGCCAGCAGACCTGTCCTCATCAGCGTCCTCCTCCTCAACCTCATTTGCATCCACATCCATCTGAGCAGCCGCTGCCTCAGCATGGGTAGTAGTGTTGGCCCACTGGGGCTTGATACGGAGCTTGATGGGGTCATGACGAATCCAGTTAGGGGCAAGAAACTCATCATTGGGAAGGAGCTTCTCCCAAGTCCTCGTGATCAGCAAAAACAGGTAAGGTCCATAGATGGGAACCTTACGGGTGAACACCGCAAACCTAAGCTCGCACCACATGATGTGTAAGACATCAAGTGGTTGAGTCTGAGAGAGACGAGCCTCCTCACAGATGAGCATCATATCCACAAGATAGGCATGCACTTTGTCCTTGTCACCAATGCGGGGAAATAGAGAGTTGCGGAAGACGCGATACATGATGTCGAGGAAGGGCTTCAGCACCCATGTCTTCTTGCCACTGGGAAGAGATTTCGCAACATAGTAGGGTAGAAGCTTGTCCTTGTTGGCTGACTCGGGATTGGCATGAGGGCGTACACCAATGGGTGTGTTGAGCCCCTCATCAGGAACCTGAAGCAAATCCATGAAGTGCTTCCATGTAGCAGTCAGCCACTGTCTGTTGGTCATCCAGGTCATCTTCCGTTCCTCATCCGTATGGAAGTGGACCGTGGAAAAGAACTGGGCCACAATCTCAGGGTCATAATCCAAATGGAAGGAGATCACATGCTCAATGCCAAACTGCTCCATGAGGTCCAGAGCCTCAACAAAGTAACCATGGTGCCTATCATCTCGCATGTGATGCATGTCAATCCAGTGCACGTCCACATAGAGGTTCTGCTTTGCTTTGATCACATCCACATAAGTGAGATACTACTGCTTGGTCTAGAACATATCATTCCCGCTGAAGTTGGCACGAGGATTCACATAGGGGTTGATTTTTCTTCGAGAGGAAAACTCAGCAAGAGGAATCTCATCCATGCCCTTGGTGGGCTCATTGAGCTTGGTGGCGGTGGTCTTGGTCCTGCGTTGGGGCGGCATTGGAGCCCTCAGGAGCTTCGTCTTGGTTGCACATACGCTTGGAGCCCATGTCATGACTGGGATTGGAACGGCGAGCAGGAGCATCGGTGCCACCTCCTAAGACACAAAACACAAAAACACGCACGAGAAGCGAGAAGGATCAATGCAAAGACCTCAGCAAAATAGGTGAAACAAGTAGAAGTCACACTGGAGATTTGCCACAGGAGAGATTTGACAGAAACAGTAGTACCGCATGGCTGCGCGGTACTAAAATTCTAGTGCTGCTCCTAGTCACGGTAGTACCATGCCAGGGTGGCACGGTAGTACCGTGTCTTGGAGCGGCAGTAAAATTTTAGTGCCGCGCCTCGCGCGGTAGTACCGCTCCGAAGGAGCAGTAGCACCATACGAGCGGTAGTACCCACCAGAGATGCGGTAGTACCGCACAGCGGCACATCCGAGTCCACAATTGGATCTAAGCACAACCGTGACAATGACGCGGTACTACGGTTGATCAAATCTACCACGGGGCAACAAAGCAAGCACAATCTCTATGCATTGCGACTCTCCTACATCCTACTCTTGCATAGATTTGGCCTAAAATCTCAAGAACAACATGCATCTCACCAAAAACCTAGAAGCAAACAAACGAACCAAAGAGAGAGGGATTTGGGGAGAAACCTTGTTCCATGGCAAGAGGAAGTGGTGGGGAACGATCCCACCAGTCAGAATCTGAGGAGAGCGGCCGGAGATGGAGATCCGATGAGGGTCTCCGCTGCCGTTCTTGAGCGAGAGAGAGACGGCATGGAGAGAAATAGATGAATGGGTATGGGGGAGTTGGAACTCCCCCTGCCCGCTCTTAACCCCCACGCGCCCTCGACAGCGCGGTAGTACCGCGTGTCATCGCGGTAGTACCGCCAGGGCGGAAGTACCGCTCCCCCAGGTGGCAGTAAAAAATTACTGCCGCGCTGGGTGCGGAAGTACCGTGCGCTGCTCACGCGGTAGTACCATGGCAGGCCGCGGTAGTACTGTGTGCTCAAGAAGATTCAAGTTTCAATAAGAAGGGAAAACAAAAGCCTTTGCATGGCAACCTTCAAGATAATGGACACACCAAAACGCTGACACACGAGACAACAGACACAAGCTCGACACGACGAAAGGACAAGAGACAACAAGGACTAAAACACTCAACACAACCTCTCTAAAGAGAGGGCGGTGGCCGGAGCCACCTATGTTTGAGTCAATTGGTATGGCACCGCGAAGAATTATCCTTGGGCCCATGAGCAAAACTTGTCTTTGAAGCACAAGTACCATCAACAATGGCTAATGTGAAAGAGTTGATCAATTTGTGCATAATGGAGGGAGGGAGAGTTCATTGGGAGAACGCACTCCCACTATGTCCATGCCTACACCTAAACAAGATAACAAGTTGAGTATGGTGGGGTGTGCACGATTTCAAGCAACATTGCTTGAATCAATGATATTTAGCTCATGCCTTAACTCGAAAAATCTTGCTTCATCCAAGGGCTTCATGAAGATATTTGCAAGGTTATCAAGAGTGTTGACATCGTTGAGCTCGATCTCCCCTCGCCTAATATGATCCCAGATGAAGTGATATCAAATCTCAATATGATTCATCTTGAAGTGTTGCACCGGGTTGAGAGAAATCTTGATGGCACTTTCATTGTCACACCAAAGAGGCACTTTGTCACAAATGACACCGTAATCCTTTAAAGTTTGCCTCATTCATAGAAGTTGTGCTCAACAACTACTGACAGCCACATACTCCGCTTCTGTGGACGAGAGAGACACACAACTTTGCTTCTTCGAAGACCAACTCACCAAAGAGCAACCAAGAAATTGGCACCCTCCGGAAGTGGACTTCCTATCCACTTTGTCTCCTGCCCAATCGGAGTCCGAATAGGCCACAAGGTTGAAGTTAGATCCTCTTGGATACCATATGCCAAAGCTTGACTGCCACATAGTGGCTTTTCTTAGGTGCGGCTTGAAACCGTGGACAAATTCCCACACTCAACATGATATCTAGTCTAGATGCACAAAGGTAAAGCAAGGAGCCAATCATGGAGTGATATACCTTTTGATCCACCGCTTTACCATTGGGATCTATGTCAAGTTGGCATTTGACAGGCATTGGAGTGGAAGCCGGTTTGACATCACTTAGCTTGAATATCTTGAGCATGTTTTGAGTGTATTTGGCTTGGTTGATGAAGGTTCCTTCTCTTCGTTGCTTGACTTCGAACCCGAGAAAGAACTTCAACTCTCCCATCATGGACATCTTGAACTTGGAGGTCATGAGTGCGCAAATTCCTCATTGAAAGCTTTGTTAGGGGAACCAAAGATAATATCATCAACATATAGTTGGCACACAAACAACTCCCCTTTGACCTTTTTAGTAAAAAGAGTGGGGTCGATTTTCCCAATTTCAAAACCACGATCTTGCAACAACTCGGTAAGGTGGTCATACCATGCACGTGGGGCTTGCTTAAGGCCATAGAGTGCCTTATCGAGTTGGTACACATGATCGGGAAAATAGGGATCCTCGAATCCGGGGGGTTGCTTGACATATACCGGCTCATTAATAGGACCATTAAGAAAAGCACTCTTCACATCCATTTGTTGTAACTTAAAGTTATGATGAGAAGCATATGCAATCAACATGTGAATGGATTCAAGGCGAGCAACAGGAGCAAAGGTTTCACCGTAGTCGATACCCTCGACTTGGGAGTAGCCTTGGGCTACCAAACGAGCCTTGTTGCGAATGATAATCCCATGAGCATCTTGCTTGTTCTTGAATATCCACTTGGTTCCAATGAAATTATGGTTCCCCGTTGGCCTTGGCACCAATCTCCACACCTTGTTGTGCTCGAAGTTGTTGAGTTCTTCATTCATGGCATTAAGCCAATCCGGATCCTTGAGCGCCTCATAGACCTCTTGGGGTTCAACACAAGAGACAAACGCGTGATGTTCACAATAGTTTGCTAATTTTCTGTGAGTGCTTACCCCCTTTCTTAAGCTTCCAAGAACATTTGTCATGAGATGATCTTTGGTGGATAGCTTGGATGCGATCTTGGCAGCATGACGCTCTAATTCCTTCTCTAGAGAGAGTTGAGGAGCGGTTACTTGATCATCTTAAGCGTCGTCTTGAGATCGTTCTTGATCTTGAACTTGCTTGGATGAGAGAACTTGACCTTGGGTATCACTTGGTGATTCAACACCATCTTGAGGTTGATCTTGCCCTTGGTCTTGTTCATGAGGTTGAGGGCCTTCACTTTGTTCTTCAGAAGCGTGTGGGCCTTGGGTTGGTGATGCCTCCACGTGAGTGGAACATTGTCCTTCTCTTTCGGCCACAAGGGGATCCTCAATGGGTAGGATAAAACGAACACCCATTCTTCTTATGGCTTGGGGAGGAATTTCATCACCTACATCACAAGTGCCAGTTTGCTCCACTTGGGAGCCGTTATTCTCATCAAACTCCACGTTACATGTCTCCTCAATAAGTCCCGTGGACTTATTGAGGACACGGTAAGCATGGGAGTTTGTAGCTATTCAAACTCACTGTCTGAATCAGTTCGGTTTCTTGAGTCTCAGCTACAAGCTGGAAGACATCATTCAGCTGTGCTGCGACAAGAAGCGGAAGGACTGCGGAAGTCCCTGGAGCATTCAGATGCATACTTTCTGGTGCAATAGCAAGCGTTGGAGGATTTTAGCGCCAAACAGGACAAAGCTAATCAGCTTGCTAAGCTTATTGCCAGCATGGTGGATACCCAGGATAACGTTTCTTGAGATCTTTTGAAGTTGTTTCAGTTATGCTCTTGTTTTGCTGCCGCGTTTATTTGCACTGGTGGCCAATTTTGACGGCCAGTGTATATGATATGCTACTTTCTTCCCTATATTTGCACTGGTGGCGAACTTTGATGCCCAGTGGATGTAATATGTGTAATAGCCGTGATAGCCTAGCATTTGTTGCTTGCTTATTTATTTCCTTGTTGTCTTGTT